>NC_140181.1:74427611-74492611 GCF_963971535.1 Notolepis coatsorum
AATTGGATGTGCTGTTTTTAGCGGTAGACAGTATTTTGTTTCCTCCGCCGTGAAGTAGTGACTGAGGCTACGTTTAAACAAGCGTTTTGGGGTGGAATTCTGAACAGAAACCGCAAAAGTCATCTTGCGGTTTCACTTTTAATTTTGCCAATCGTTTTGGGGTGGAATTCTCCGACGACGGAGCCCTGCTGTCACACGATTGGCGCATATGTCACATGACGTGCTGTGAAGACCCGCCCTACTCTGCCTCTGATTCGCAGACTGTGGATGGGGAATGTGATTGGACCAAAGCAGAGTCACTCACAGACAGAGGGACCAGTCACGCCGCGGGACACATTCTTGTATTTAACCCTTTCACTGCCACACCACGTCACTCCCAAATAAGAAAAACAGCTCAAAATGTATTTTTGACTGTCGAAAACGAAATAAAATACTGCATTCCGCCTGCATTATGAATTTATGATGAGATAGTAACGAAATAGTAATGCACAGCCACTTGGACTAGTAACTGCTATCAGATTACTGGCTTTTAAAGATTAACGCGTTAGATTACTATTTTCGTGGAAAAGTAATCAGATTACAATAACGCGTTACTTAGTAACGCGTTACTGGCATCACTGGTGGTGTGGTTGTGTGGTGTGGTTGTGTGGTGTTGTTGTGTACTGTAGTGTGGTTGTGTGGTGTGGTTGTGTGATGTGGTTGTGTGATATCGTTGTGTGGTGTGGTGTGGTTGTGCGGTGTGGTTGTGTAGTATGGTTTATGGTTGTCTAGTATGGTTGTATGGTATGGTTGTGTGGTATGGTTGTGTATTATGGTTGTGTGGTATGGTTGTGTAGTATGGTTGTGTGATGTGTTTGTATGGTGTGGTTGTGGTTGTGTGTTGCCCCACTGTAGGGGCAAATAGTCTTCTCCCATTTCCAGCCACAGTAATGTGGCTCTGATATAATTTGCTCATATTAAGTCATCCACACAGTTTATGTGCATGTATATGTATGTGTCTGTGTCATGGCTTTTGCTTCCAGCAGTCTACCAATTGTCCCTAGAGCAGAAATAGGACTCTATATAAGTCTCCACAAACGACCATCAGCTCATTTATGTGTCTCTGCCCTTGTGTTAGTGTGCCTACAGCAGGCTATAATGGGTAAGGAGGGATGAGAGCGGATGATGTCTATAGGCTGAAGCAGAACATGAGCTACAGCCCAAAGGCTTCCTTCACAAAGCATACAATGTATATAATGAAAGTTACCCTTTGTTCCCAGAGATACACGTGGGAGTAAACTCACTTGGTTTAATTTGCCTCACCTTAAGTTAGCTGTGAAATTGTTTAACTCCTCTGTTTAAGCTGGTATAAAAAAAATGCCTACCATTGGTTAATTGCCCCCAAATACGACTTTAAAAATACAGAACTTTTCAATAATAATAATTATTATTATTATAACTTATTGCGTGCGTTCTGTCTGAAATGGATTATATATTGCTGTTAGAACAGTTATGCTCTGGCCGCCCAGGCCATTGATTGATTGAAGATTTTATTAACAGATTGCAGAATGGGTACAATACAGTACAGCTCAATACACACAATTGTTAAGTGGAGGCAGACCAGAGAAAGACTTTCGTCTTGTTTACATCAGGGTCCCCCATTTTCAATTCATAATAACATTTATGACATACACAACATACAGATATACAGATATATATCATGACATTTATGACATGACATACAGATATGCAGTACTGTATACGTAGCATAGAACGCATATTTAGAGATCGTCTATATCAGTGGTTCCCAAACTTCTGTTTTATGCAGACCACTAGATTGTTATCAAGAACATTTGCGGACCACCTCATATGCAAACAGTAAAACATAAATAAATAAACAACTGACTTAAACCCAGTAATACACGAGACCCTCTTCTTGGACCAAGTAGGTTTCGTCGATAATCCAATGTACAGTGAACCCATCCCCCCCCAACCCACCCCACCCACCCAACCACTTCCAATGTACAGTAACCCCAGTAACGTCAGAGAATGGTATGCTGCACATTCTAGTGTACATCAGGTCAAATGATTGATTACACTAACTATAAATGTATAGTGATAGAGACCAAAGTAAAAATACCTAATATTAAAATAGACCTAATAATAGAGGGCGACAGTGGCTTGGGAGTAGAGCAGTCGTCTGGTAATCCGGAGGTTCCTGGTTTGATTCTCGCTCCTCCAGGGCAGCGTGTCGAAGTGTCCTTGAGCAAGACACTGATGAGCAGGTTGGCACCTTGCATGGTTGCCGCCACCGTCGGTGTGTGAATGTGTGAGTGAATGGGTAATGTTGTGAAGGGCCAGATTAAACTGAATATATATATGTGTCGTTTGATATACTTTGTATATTATTTATATATATACACGGAATATCCCTTTACCTGCGTTCAGACCAGAGTAATATTCGCTCTCCTATTGGACAGCGCCCCCAGGCGCCAACGCGCAAGCCCCCAACAGCAAGTTCAAAGACAACTGCAGGCATGTCAGAACATGCCCAGAGTCAGCGTAGTAATACGAGACAAGGACTGAGGTTGGGACTAGATATTCACTTAAGTATATATATTGGCGCAGGTGTAAACAGCAGTACCTTACCTAAACCGTACCCACCTTCACCACGAGTCAACGTGCAGTGAAGTGAGCAACCTTGCGTCTAAATAGAGCATTGAGAACCGCGTGCGAATAGAATGTTAAAGTGTCAGAGTTTAATGAAGTAACGTTGAGTTCGACTTAATCTAATGTGAAGTCAATAGTCGATAATTTATTGTATATCGTGCGGCCACAGTTCTTCCGTGTGTAGCATTACCCATCGGTTCGTCGTGTCTTTAGCTAGTGCACTTAACCAGGCTGTGTGGCCTAAATACGTCGCCCACACCTGAGGAGTCCTAGGCGGGGAACCGTTGGACATGTACACAGGAGAATCGGCGCCGGCGATTGCAGAACCATTCCTGGTTGGATTATATTGATTTGGGACGTGACTACCGGAGAAGAGCATCGTTGATTTCAACTATCGTTTGGGATTTAACCTCGTGAGGATTACCACTCGGGCCTGCCTCGTGGACGGGGCTGGCTAGCTGTCATCAATGCTGTCGAGCATTTTGGATTACAACTATTGCTTTTGCTGCTGATCAAGGGAGTTTACAAGCACCGACTCCTGTACCTGGAGTCTCTTTATTCCTCGTTGACTCAGACGGAGTACCCGAACATTCCTCTACCCTCCAGGCCTTACACCCAGGAGGGAACCCATTGTCTCCAGTTGGTACCAGTGTTGCCCTATATAATTGCTACTATACAACAGGTGGCGTCAGCTTAGACCCATCGTAGGATTCCTGCTATTCTTAGTGACTTATGCTCTTGACTGACTTTACGTATATTCTTCGCCATACAAGCGCGACCCTAATTCTCATTCTGTAACCTAACGTTGCCTAATAATAATAAATTACCCTCCAATAGTATTTCTGTGTCAATGCCGTGTTCTTGTGAGTGTTCACCATCTATATTTGATGTACTGTCTGGCCAGTAATTAAAGTACATAACTAGCAGTGGTTTAATCTATCACAATCTTTAATACAGTCAGGGTTTTGTAACCCCTCAGTTACAGGTAAGATGTGAGAAACAAATTGTAAAGCACTTTGGATAAAAGCGCTATATAAATACAGCCATTTACCAAAATACCTGTAAATCACAGTATATGGGTACAGGACATTTTCTTTTTCTTATAACTTTTCTTATAACACTAAGTATAAGTTATATTTAATATAAATATAAATAAATGCATATACAACACATTCTCAAGATAGATCACTCTGATTAGAAAAGAAAACCCACAACTAAAGTGTACATAAATAGCCACTATTTTTTATATATACAATAAATATACATGGATTTACAGTTACACAAATGGATGTACGATATAAACTGGAATAGCAAACAATATCATGTGTTGTTGTGATACATCTATGGTAATTTACCATTATATTCTTGTAGCCAAATGAATGCTGTGACGAGGCTTAAAATTTATTTGGTCCCAACCCCAGACCCATAGTTCACAAATCGAATTAAAATGTTATCGCTGGATGCACATTGTCAATCTCCTGACCCGTTAGTCATAGTCACAACATTTGCTGTGATTATTGATGACCCTTGGAATGAGAAACATGATTTTGGTTACCCTTTCTTCTAGTACCTCCATTATGGATTAATAGCCTGGTCTGTTGACATTTGCAATATCAGCAACTGTTGATGAAGATTAAGTAGTAGATGCCTATAGAATATGTACTGTACTTTTACTTTTGAAACTTAATACAGTACTGTAGTGATTGTAATGGTACATAATTCACCCACGGACCTATTGTTAGGAACATTCTAGAAAATTAGTGCCTCCCGAACATTCTGGAACGTGTGTGATGTCATGGCAGTACATTCTAGAACCTTAGTTCTGCCCGATCATTCTGGAACATTGGTGATGATGTCATAGTAGGACCTTCTAGAATCTCTAACATTCCTATAAAATTTTAAGCATTTTTTTGCTTTCTAGTAGGGATGCCCCGATCGATCGGCCACCGATATATTCAGTATAAATATGCGATCGGTGATCGGTGATAATGCTTTATTTTCACCGATCGTCAAACCCGATATCACCCGATATCACCAGCCCCTCCCGTACGCATGTAAACACGGGTCTAGTCTAGTGAGACACGGGACACGGGAGGACGGCGTCTCCTTGAGCTAACGTTAGTGTTCTGAAGGGCCAGATTAACATTGAGAATCTACGTTTTTATTGTTTTATATAACTTGTATATTATTTATATATATAAGCTATATCCCTTTAAGCTTCCGTTTGAATCATAGCATTATTCGCTTTCATCATTGGCTAATGCCCTTGACGTTGGCGGCGCCAAGAATCGCGCCCCTCAGACAAGTTCAAAGACGAGTCTGGACAAGTTGAGACATGCCTGGGGCCAGCGCATTGATTCCAGACAAGAGCTTCTGTTGCGCACTAGAAAGCCCTCTAAGTATATATATTGTGGAAGGCGCAAACAGTAGCAGTTCGGTGAAGTAGCAGTTCGACCTAATGCAGTAACGACAAGTTCGTCCGAAGTAATGCAACAGCAGTAGTTGAACCTAGCGTATAGTAGCAGAGTCAAGTTCGACCTAACTTAACGTGAAGTAAAGAGTCGTCATTTAGTGTGAATCGTATTACAGCAGTTCGTTCGGTGTGCAGCATTAACAAGCAGTTAGTTCGTTTAGTAACTAGCGTGAACCTTAGCAAGTGTGTGTGGACTTAAAGTAATTAGTATCAGAACACGAGGTGGGCCTAGTAGCAGAACTATTGGACATGTGCGCATTGGAACCTACCGCGGCGATATTGTAGAACCATTATTGGTGGATTATAGTGACTTGTGGAAACGTAGTACCGTGGAGAAGAGCATCGTTAATACCCTCGTCGTTTGGATTTAACTACCCTGAAGATTCTACATCGGGCTAGCTTCGGGGACGAAGCTGGCTGGCTATCATCATTGCTATCGGGCATTGGATTACAGCTATTACCTTGCTACTGAGCACTTGGATTATAAAGACCGGATCCGTATGAGAACCCCTTTTCTTCAAGTCACCAGCCTGAGTATCCGTACATTCTTCATTCCTCTGGAGCTTACAACTCTGTGGGAGGATATCACCAGTCTCCAGCTGTACCCTCGTTTTGCCCCCCTATATTGCCATCTCACGCCAGGCGGCGTCTGGTCTAGTATACCTAGCCTAGGAATTATTCATTCCCACTGACTTTGCTACTCTCTGACTTTCTAATATCATTCGCCATAAAAGAGCGACCCAGTAATTATCAGTTGTATCTTCTGCATAATAATAAAATACTGTAAATGATATCTCTTTGTCACCGTGCCGTCTATTTGAGTGTCTGCCATAATTAACTGTACTGTCTGGCAAGTAATAATAATAATAATATGTAGTAGTGGTTTAATCTATCACAATCTTTAATACAGTCAGGGTTTTGTAACCCCTCAGTTACAATTAGCTTAGCTACCGTTACAAAATGACCCAGTCAACTATTCACTTTTAGTTTAATACATGATGAGGCATTGTCTAACCGAACGGTATCTAGCCGGCCAGCTACCGATAGCTCCTGACATAAACAAACGCTCCACAAAGTCTAGTAGAGTGTATGATACCTGTTAGCTGTTAGCTGTTAGCTCACGTTAGCGCAAGCTAATTCACTGTTCAAAACGAAATGTCCCATTGAACTAAATAATTCACTGAGGCGTTGTATTAACGTTATATATCCGGCTAGCAGTAGCTACAGATAGCTCCTGATATCAATGTCTTATAACACTGATTCGATGCGTATTCGAGCTGAGGACTTGTGAATGTGATTTAACGTTATACCAATACTAGGGTCCAGCTGCAGCGCCGGAGAATCATGGCCGTAGCTCGAGGCTACTCGAGTATAGGTCCAGCTGCAGCTCCGGAGAATCCTGGCCGTAGCTGGAGGCTACTAGAGTACACACAGACAGTGGAGCTTGTTGCGTGGTGGCGATGTCTCGCAGATAATACAAGTACAAGTCTAATTATATAATATATATATTTTATAAAAAAAAAAAAAAAATTATATAAAATAAATTTTAATTTCTTTTAATCAAAAACGATCGGTATCGGATCGGTATCGGCCGATATGGCTCACGACGATCGGTGATCGGTATCAGTGGCAAAAAACGTGATCGGGGCATCCCTACTTTCTAGTAATGTCCACCTTCCGGGGAGCCTGCTCCACAGGCCGGCACTCCTCATCTGGAGTAAGAGGGGAGGAGAGAGGGGTGATGGATAAGGAGAGAAGGGTGATGGATAAGGGGAGAGGGATGAGGGGGAGCGGCAGTAACATCTCCAGCACACCTCATTCTGTGAAAAAAACACAAAAAGCTGAGTATTAGCTAAGCATAGACAGATAATAATAATAGTTCATTTATGGAGCATCTTTCATACATAAAATGCAGCTCAAATTGGATTTTATTGATTCCTACAAACCGGTTGATACACTCACACTCATCTGTGGCCTTTTGGAATAAACCTAGTGGCTACAGTCAGCGTTAGAGTATGGTCAGGGTTAGCTTATGGTTATGGTTGGGGCTAGGTTATGGTTCTGTATATAACCTTTATTTACCAGGGTAGGTTCTGTGTATAACCTTTATTTACCAGGGTAGGTTCTGTTTATAACCTTTATTTACCACTAGCTGGCTCTACTAGTACTAGCCCTGCTATCAATCCAGTCCAGAGTATATGCTAACGTTATGATGCAGAAAGCTAACCTTATGATGCAGAAATATCTGCGGTATCGTTACATGTTGTCAGCTAACGTTAGCTAGCTGCTAACGTTAGCTAACTGGGCTGGATATACGATAGCTAGTTCGCAGTCAAAGTCAAACGTTAGCAAACTAATAGTTTGGTCTACGTTTCTAATACATGCCGTCAAATATTATGTCTTTATGAATTGACCTTACCTTTGAGCAAACATATAAGTGTCCTTGGTAATGGTAGCTGCTAACTTTAGCTAACTAGGCTGGATATACAATAGCTAGTTCGCAGTCAAAGTCAAACGTTAGCAAACTAATAGTTTGGTCTACGTTTCTAATACATGTATAATACAATATTATGTCTTTATGAATTGACCTTACCTTTGAGCAAACATAAGTGTCCTTGGTAATGGTCTTCACATTCATTTGTGTATGTGGTCGACGACACAGTAGAATCCACCGCTTGCACTCTCTAGTTTTAGTTTGGGCTTCGGAAAAACCCAGATAGCAAAAAATGAGTGAATCAACGTTGAAATAGGGTTCAGCAGAAATATTGAATCTATGTTGAAGCCTGACATCTAAATTATATAGATCGTTGTCTATGACCCTAACGTTGAATCAACGTTAGGTGTCAACCATAGCTGATACTATATCAATGTTGATTCAACCATCATCTAAATGGTAATCTACATGCACATTTTAGTTGATTTTATATTGAATCAATGTTAGACATCAATGTTTATTCAACCATAATCTAAATGGTAATCTACATGCACATTTTAGTTGATTTTATATTGAATCAATGTTAGACATCAATGTTTATTCAACCATAATCTAAATGGTACTCTACTTGTACATTTGTAACTTGTACATCTACTTGTAACTTGTAAAGTTAAGGAATCAATACTGATTAATGTACATTTTACATTAAAATATTGCTGCTGATATGTATACATCATAACATTACATGTTTTTTTCCTGCTGTTAAACACACTATTGTTAAATAAATAATAATAAAATTCTTATATGACCATATTTCCAAAAATGTGTGAACAAAAATGACAACATGGCTTTTAAAATGAAAATTGATTTTTTTCTAGGGTATCAGAACTTCCAGTGACTAAAACTTTACAAAAAACAAATAACAGACCTTATAACAGGCTTTCATTAACAATATAGCCACTGCCAGAATAGTGACACACATATTGTGTGTGGTGAGCACACGCATTCATGCACAACGAAGACAAGATTGCAATCATTTTAACTATAAATTTATGAGCTCAAAGTATGAGCTCACTACTGACTGAAATGTCCAACAAAAAGCATCAATTGTCAAATAATATTGATCACATTAACTAGACTAGATGTTTGAGGAAATTAGAAAGGGAACAACAACTTAACCCTTGTGTCTGATCAGATTCGTATTTGTTTGATAACTTTGCAGTGATGAGCCAACATAATATGTGGCATAATCTTTTAATTATCTTGTATTTTTTTTTTTACTCTTCATAAATTGTTTATTCCACTTCAGCCCGATCATAACCACCACATATTCTTTCAGATCTATCAGTGTTTAGAGGATCTATCAGTGTTTAGAGGGTCTATCAGTGTTTAGAGGTTCTGTCACAGTGTTTGTATCAGGGTGGGTGTCGTCTTAGTCTAGTGGTGAGAGCTGTGTTTGTTTCAGGGTGGGATGCTTAGTCAAGTGGTGAGAGCACTCAAACCACAACTACAATCATTGTTGGTTCGACTACCGGTCACTTTTTGACTTTTGCTGACTTATACAAGACGTATGAGGATATAACATAATGTACATTATGTAAATTTTTTCCTGTGGTCGATCATTTACATCTCTCTTGAGACTTGTGGTGCCAGCTAGCTAACATCTATGATGAAATGAAACCTCACCAAATCTTTGCTGATTTTGATCGAGTCCTTGAACACGGTCCAAACCACAGCCTCGTTGCAGGCGGGGGTGGTCAAGGAGCCCAGGTAGCGGTAGTACTTGGTACGATCCACTCCTTCTAGCAGATCGTCCAGCGAAAGGCCTGCTGGCAGGGACGCGTGCTGACCTGAAGACGAAGAGACACAGACACACTTTCTCAGAGACGAAGAGACACACGTCCTCAAAGAAGAAGAGACACAGACACACATCCTCAAAGAAGAGACACACATCCTCAGAAAAGAGACGCAGACACACATCCTCAGAGACACAGACCGGTTAACTGTCTGTCGTGTGATAGTGAAAGGGTTAACCGTCTGTAGTGTGATAGTGAAAGGGTTAACAAGTCTTAAAAAGTATTACGTTCATAATTCTCCATTTAAAGCCTTAAAAGGTCTTGGTTTAACTTGTTGAACCCTGCAGACAGTCAGCCTGATAGGAGATGATTTAACTTGTTGAACCTGCAGCCAGACAGGAGATGATTTAACTTGTTGAACCTACAGGCAGACTGATAGGAGATGATTTAACTTGTTGAACCTGCAGCCAGACTGATAGGAGATGATTTAACTTGTTGAACCTGCAGCCAGACAGCCTGATAGGAGATGATTTAACTCTAGTTGGACAAGGCAACACATATCGAAACATCCTCTTACCTTTCAGCATGACGTTGCTCAGGTGGGAGGTCAAGGCGTTCCAACTGGCAGGTGAGTTAGTCGCATTTCCAGACATTTCCTGTCAAAACGCAGTCATGGTTTAGCGCTCGAGTCTATTGTACCCTGTTCTCTCACACACACACACACACACTAAAGCTGTCCCCGAAGCCTGTTTTTGGGATTCGAACTTCGTCAGGGTTTTTCAAACGGACATTTGATCCTACGTTTTTAATTAAAAAAAAATCTTTAAAAAAAAAAATGTATTTCTTTTTTTATATATATAAATATCCTCAAACTAAATCCTCAATTTGAATAAAGTGAGTATTTTTCTTTTATTAAATCAACTTTCTTTAATGAATATAATTCATCAGTTTTTAATACTATAATATTAGTGTAGCCTAATCTCTATCTGCAACTGTGAAGAAAAACCCCATTGGTTTAAACAGAATGAATAGACATAAACAATTAAAAATAATAGATTTATTTTTTTAATTAAAAATGAAAATTTTCTAATGTTGATTTAGAATTTGAATGCCAACGTAATGAACGAAGGTCCGAACGTTCGAACGCCCAAACACACACACACCTCCTCACCTCGTTGAAGAAGCCGAAGGCAGCCAGCCCGGCGGGGTCGGCGACGCCCAGCGACGTGTTCCCGCCGTAGGACGACTTGAGGTTCACGATGTGCATCTGAGGGGAAGCCATGCGGGGGTTAATGAACATCTGGGGCTCAAAACGCTCGCCTGCGCCCACTTCTTTGGACTCCTTTTTCAACGCACCTGCATCTTTTTTCTATTGTTTCAATGGTTTTATATGAACCTACAGGCAGACTGATAGGAGATGATTTAACTTGTTGAACCTGCAGCCAGACTGATAGGAGATGATTTAACTTGTTGAACCTGCAGCCAGACAGCCTGATAGGAGATGATTTACCTGATAGGAGATGATTTAACTCTCGTTGGACAAGGCAACACATATCGAAACATCCTCTTACCTTTCAGCATGACATTGCTCAGGTGGGAGGTCAAGGCGTTCCAACTGGCAGGTGAGTTAGTCGCATTTCCAGACATTTCCTGTCAAAACGCAGTCATGGTTTAGCGCTCGAGTCTATTGTACCCTGTTCTCTCACACACACACACACACACACTAAAGCTGTCCCCGAAGCCTGTTTTTGGGATTCGAACTTCGTCAGGGTTTTTCAAACTGACATTTGATCCTACGTTTTTAATAAAAAAAAAAATGTATTTCTTTTTTTATATATATAAATATCCTCAAACTAAATCCTCAATTTGAATAAAGTGAGTCTTTTTCTTTTATTAAATCAACTTTCTTTAATGAATATAATTCATCAGTTTTTAATACTATAATATTAGTGTAGCCTAATCTCTATCTGCAACTGTGAAGAAAAACCCCATTGGTTTAAACAGAATGAATAGACAAACAATTAAAAATAATAGATTTATTTTTTTAATTAAAAATGAAAATTTTCTAATGTCGATTTAGAATTTGAATGCCAACGTAATGAACGAAGGTCCGAACGTTCGAACACCCAAACACACACACACACATCCTCACCTCGTTGAAGAAGCCGAAGGCAGCCAGCCCGGCGGGGTCGGCGACGCCCAGCGACGTGTTCCCGCCGTAGGACGACTTGAGGTTCACGATGTGCATCTGAGGGGAAGCCATGCGGGGGTTAATGAACATCTGGGGCTCAAAACGCTCGCCTGCGCCCACTTCTTTGGACTCCTTTTTCAACGCACCTGCATCTTTTTTCTATTGTTTCAATGGTTTTATATGTACAGTAAAGTACAGTACAAATGTCATTCAATCAATCACAGTGCAGGTGATTGATTGATTGAACATTTTATTAACAGATTGCAGAATGGGTACAATACAGTACGGCTCAATACACACAATTGTTAAGGGGATGCAGACCAGAGAAAGACTTTCGTCTTGTTTACATCAGGGTCCCCCATTTTGAATTCATAATGAATTGTAAGTAAGGGTGCAATTAGCACCGTGCAATACATTCTTTGTGGATCTAGCCCCCAGTCTGATCCCTAGTCGAACCCGTACCTCCATGGCGTAGCGCTTGCCGTTCACCGTGTGCTCGGACCCCTTCACCTCAGAGCCGTTGCCCCAGTGCAGGTGGAACTGTAGGCTGTCGTAGGCCTCGGACAGACCCCCCCCGGACACCTGCACGCCACTCCTCAGAGTCACTTTGACTGGAAGACAAACAAACAGAGGGTGGGTTCAGCTACGTACCGCGACGCTACGGGTTCAAATCCTGGCTTATGACCTTTCGTCGAATTGTCATGGTGCACAATTCGTCTAACTAAACTGTCCCTCTATTCATAACTGCCCTCTATTCATAACTGCTAAACTGTCCTCTATTTATAACTGCTATTTGCTAAACTTCTCCGAAGTTGCCTACTGCAGCTTTAATAATCCAAAACACAGAATAATGCATTGAGTTTTAAAGCACATTCTTGCATACAAAAAAAGAAGTTATTCCAGAAAGCCAGGGCACAAAACGTTGAATAATAAACTGAACAAGCATAACATGCACACAGAGTCAGACATGATGGGGTTGTACAAGAGCATGTGGATGAAAAACATCTCCATACATTAAACCTACATGTCCCCGTCCTTAACCACCCCTAGGTCAGGGGTCTGGACTGGGAGAGAGGTCCTCTAGTCTAGGTCAGGGGTCTGGACTGGGAGAGAGGGCCTCTAGGTCAGGGGTCTGGACTGGGAGAGAGGTCCTCTAGGTCAGGGGTCTGGACTGGGAGAGAGGTCCTCTAGGTCAGGGGTCTGGACTGGGAGAGAGGTCCTCTAGTCTAGGTCAGGGGTCTGGACTGGGAGAGAGGTCCTCTAGGTCAGGGGTCTGGACTGGGAGAGAGGTCCTCTAGGACAGGGGTCTGGACTGGGAGAGAGGTCCTGGACAGGGGTCTGGACTGGGAGAGAGGTCCTCTAGGACAGGGGTCTCCAGGGGGTCTTCTTGTTGGGATGGAGGTGATGCACTGAACACAAACTACACCCAGACTGACTGGAGACTCGAGTGAAAGGAATCCTGTTTCTCCTCAAACTAGAAACTCTTTACAAACAGTCTGGTGGCGTTGTTCTAAATGACTACTAATCATCCTGTTTATTTTTGTTCCTCTTTATGTGACTGAATACTATCGTTTATCAATACATGTTCCCTATAGTTTATCAATACAGGTCCCTATCCTTTCTCAATACAGGGTCCATATCCTTTCTCAATACAGGGTCCCTATCCTTTCTCAATACAGGGTCCATATCCTTTCTCAATACAGGGTCCATATCCTTTCTCAATACAGGGTCCCTATCCTTTCCCAATACAGGGTCCCTATCCTTTCTCAATACAGGGTCCCTATCATTGCTCACCTGTCTTGCCGGTGTTCTCGCTCTCGTACAGGGCAGAGGTGTTGCCGTAGTTGACGAAGGAGAAGGCAGTGAGGGCAGAGTCCTCGGTGGCATTAGCCTACACGATGTCGATGGGAGACTGTCTGGAACCATTGCAATGGTCTGGGGCGATAGTGGGCCAGTGGCTGTCACCTGGATACAAAATATAGTATAGTTTAGTAATACATAGATATTATATGATGGACTGTTAAACATTTTTTAAAGTGTCTAAAGTGAATGTTAAAAGTGAGTGTTTAAAGTAGAATGCGCCAACATTATGGGAAATTATCTTATCGTCTTCTCCAGAGTCAGACAAGAAGATAGATACCAGTTTCCTCTGTGCATTCAGTAGAAAGATATCCTGCTGAAAGCTAGCCTAGCTTAGCGCAATGAATGGAAACAGAACAGGCAAGCTAGCCTAGCTTAGCACAATGAATGGAAGCAGGTACAGACCAGCTAGCCTAGCTTAGCACAATGAATGGAAACAGAACAGGCCAGCTAGCCTAGCTTAGCACAATGAATGGAAGCAGATACAGACCAGCTAGCCTAGCTTACTGTAGCACAATGAATGCAAGTGGATACAAACCAGCTAGCCTAGCTTAGCACAATGAATGGAAACAGAACAGGCCAGCTAGCCTAGCTTACTGTAGCACAATGAATGCAAGTGGATACAAACCAGCTAGCCTAGCTTACTGTAGCACAATGAATGCAAGTGGATACCCACCAGGGGATCATCCCTATGTTCCCCCAGTCCTATGTTCCCCGGGTTCTATGTTCCTCGCTTTGATTGATTATAATATGACACTCATAGCAGAATTAGTTATCAATAACCTACCTGTATAAATGTTAAAAGTTGTTGCAAATATTTGTTTTCCCTCATAAATATACCACTATATACATTAATTTCTTATATTAGTTTTAAAATGACCATTTAACAGTTTAACAGTGCTCTGAAAATGCTCTGAGAACATGCGGTCATCATTCACTGTTTTAAGCACAACCACTTTAGGGAGGGAGGGAGAGAGACAGGCCCGGCCTGTATGCCTGCACCCTGCCATGTTGGTTTACCATGACTTTTTAGCAAGCAAGGTAGCAGCAATGCTAAGCTAACTGATTGTGCCAGTGTATCCTGTTAAAGAATACATCATAAGCCACATTTTGAAACGTTACTGACGTTAGCCTACATAAAATGTATAACAGTATATACAACAGGTGGATATCACTAAACACCAAAATCAAGAAACATTCATCATAGCTAACTGCTAACGCTACTAGCTAAATTAGCTTCAGCTAGCAGGCATGAATAACTGTTAATATAATATTCTCTACCATGTAAAAACGAACACGGCACTACTCCGCTGGCGTTTGCAATCGAAAGCATACATACAACATACAACATACAACATACAACATAATCGACATTATTGCCATGCAGTACTCACCGATGCAGAGAGACATGAGGTAGCAGCCAGGAAGCTGCCGCACAGGTGCATTCTGGGAGGCGGGGCAGCACAAGTGCAGTGCAGTCTGGGTGATGAGACAATGACGACAGCATGTTGAGCAGCATCCGTTGATTCAACATTTATTAGATATTGGCATTTCAATCATTAAAATGCAACCACAAAACAATATTGATTCAATGATATGTTTTCAACATTAGTCAATTGCTTTAAAGGTTAATGGGTGATTCAACATCAATCGTCGACCTTAACCAAAAATCAAGCATTGTGACCATAAATCAACATTGAATTAACACCTTTTGCTATCTGGGTAAGGTATGAAATATACTCCTCCATCCAGTCTTTCAGGGTACCTGGTGTCCGAATTACAGGTACCCCACGCACAGCGTTTCACCATCGGATATTATGTAGATAATAACATAAAACTGAACTCTTGACAGTGGTTTCGATCAAAGCCGTCTGGTTTGATACAGCCTACAATCCTAGTTGACCGAGGTTTGTGCAGCGAGGATTTTGCTGTAATATGATTGGACAAATTCTATTTTGAGGCGTGGTTTAGCGACAGGTCTATTGTGTGTATTGAACTGTACTGTATTGTACCCATTCTGCAATCTGTTAATACAATTTTCAATCAATCAATCAATCAATCAATCAAGTGTGTATGCGCGCACTGTGGGAGGTGGCCAGAAGCGTGCAACTAGCCAACTACTATTATATTACTATATGAATACAGTATATTCCACTATATAGCTATAGGTGCTGTATGATGACAATACATTTGATTCCTATCTAATTTTGATCCATCGCAAAGCGCTCCAGCGCTTGAATACGGCCAGGGGATCCGATGCAGACCCACGGCTCTCGTATTATAATGAGCC
Source organism: Notolepis coatsorum (assembly GCF_963971535.1). Taxonomy (NCBI): domain Eukaryota; kingdom Metazoa; phylum Chordata; class Actinopteri; order Aulopiformes; family Paralepididae; genus Notolepis; species Notolepis coatsorum. The sequence continues at coordinate 74,443,305 of NC_140181.1, forward strand.
TGCGAGGCGTGTCTCTGTATGCAAATGACTTGCGCGAGAACGCGCATCCAGTTTAGAATGAGTGGGATTCACCATTCAAAAACCTGCGTAAGAACAGATTTGGACTTTAAGAACGGCTTGATGAATGTGGCGGTGGCTTTTCTTATTGTTCTCTTAACAGACAGGTAAGCAAGAATATAGGAAAAATAATAAGAGAGTATTGTTGAATGAGGCCCAATGATTGTACATGGAAATAGCATGTTTTCATGTTGATTAATTTTGCATAGTCTACTCTAACTTGCCACCATGAACACATGAAATGTGTAACATTGACTGCAGCTAAACACATTCTATCATCAGTGCAAGGAAACCAGAAGATGAATGTGCTTCTGAACACATACTACTCAGAACCCCACATTAGCTATGAAGTAGAACCATATGGTCCACATGCTTACATGAGAGAAAAGACTACACACAATGGACCTCATGATCGAATGGACTTTTTTTCTTCGTAACTCCACTTACGAACTTCTCTGACAGATTTTGGCATGATCAAAATGGTTTCTTTTCGGAGATTCGTTCGTAGGTACGAACAGGATTTATGAACGCGGAAAGGCAGTTTAGATAGGACAGACTGTGCCTGTGTTCTTAATTAAGGGCTTAATTTGGGAGAAATCATTGGTGATTGCATTCACATTGATTTTACAGACATCCTCGGAATTATAATAATAAATACGACAATATTTGTATGGCCTTGTAACCATATTGACACTACTAAATAAGATGTCACGCAAGCAAGCAAGATGTTATGTTCTACAGTATGACTTACTACTATAGGGTCTTTATACCTGTATCACTGTACATTACATTAATACTACAACTCTGTACTGTACATGCATCTGATGAGCACTACTGAGTAGTATTTATTTTATACCCAGTTTAATCACTGCACTTATTGCACCTATTGCACCTATTGCACTTTACTGTTACATTTGTACTCTGGTTAGATGCCAACCTTATTTTCATTGGAATGTACTTGTGCTGTATAATGAAAATAAATGTGAATCTAATCTAATCACATTTTGATCAGTCACAAATTGCTATAAGGAGCTGGCCGGGCGTTTCTGTATGCAAATTCAGGTGTACGAGAACGCGCTTCCAGTTTAAGAATGAGTGACGTTCTTCATTCAGGGGAGCACAGCTGAGAACACTTTGGCTATTTATGAACACCTTTTCACACGTTCAGGCATCCGGAGGAGAAGATAGTTATATGTACACTTTCGATCATGAGGTCCAATGTCTGGAGGAGAGAAAATACAAGGAGGCACAACTCCTGTCTTTCCCAGAACAGGATATATTCTTACATTTACAGCAAGACAAAATGATAGTTCTGTACACAGGGGTGTAAAGTACTTGAGTAATTGTACTTCATTACAATAGTTAAGTACTGTTTTTGGGGATTTGTACTTTACTCAAGTATTATAGTTGTACTTTTACTCACTTACATTTCAGAGAAAAAAAACTTACTTTTTACTGCTTACTGATTAAACACCTGCTATCAGAAGAATAGACCATCAGAATATTTAAAAGTAGAAACCTTTTGACTTTTACTCAAGTGTGTTTTTAGCCAGATACTCTGACTTTTACTTGAGTACGATTTTGAGACGGTACCCATACTGTCACTTAAGTATCATTTCTGGGTACTTTTTACATCCCTGTCTGTACACACATAATACACAAAGCATCACTAAGTACTTACTCAAGCAGAGAGGTACACAGATGCCACAGGGGTGTGTATGTACCCAATGATAATTCAGCCAAAGCCTCTAAGAGTGCTATACACATGCTTAGATACTAGAGGAGGCAGGGATTATTTCACACACACACACACACACACACACACACACACACACACACACACACACACACACACACATACGTGTTAACAGGTACTCCCGAGGACCTTGAGATATCAATAAGGTTGCGAGGACCCCCCTTTCCGCTGTGATATGGACCCTGAAAAAAATATATTTACCAATAGATGGCGCTCAACTGCTGGAAACTGACTTCAAAATAATTTAACACACATGTTTGTTTTTTGTGTTATGTTATGTCATGGGACAGACTCGTGAGGACTAGTGGTGTAAGCCAATCAGATACAGACGTGGGGCGGGACATGAGGGTCCTCAGAGAAGCGTATAAATAAGAATACACACGTCTGTCCTCAGAAAACCATATTCACCGGAACACACACGTCTATATAAATACATATCGTTTCTGCCTTCAGAAGGTGTTATAACATATAATTTCTGCCTCCAGAAGGTTTTATATGGTTTTATATGAAACATATAGGCCTAGTTTCTGTCTCCAGAAGGTTTTATAAGAAACATATAGTTTCTGCATTCAGAAGGTAAATATATCATTTCTGCATTCAGAAGGTTTTATAAGAAACATAGTTTCTGCCTTCAGGTTTGATATGAAACATAATAACTCGACATTTTTCTTACCCTCTTCCCACTCTAAAGGGCTACCTGTCGAGAATTTATAGGCAGCTATGCTCATTACAGTCCACCTCCTTAACCCTCATGTTGTGTTAGGAATTGGCACCACTGACCGGTTAGCGGGTCAATGTTGACCCGGGGTCTAACTCAGTCCTGACCACTAAAAAGAAAGGAGTATCACTCAATATAGTTAATACTACATCCTAACTAACATTATATGCATTCATAACCATATAATCCCATTGTAATTTGATTGTATTACAATCACATCATGTCCCTTATTTTTTAGATGAAAATGAGGTTGTTCAATCATAATATACTAAATGTGAAACCCATAGATAATAATGTTTTCTGACTATAATAGAACAATATTAGAATATAACTACTGAAAAAAAGTTTAGTATATTTATTATTTTATTTATTTATATTTAGTATTTTTATGGTATAGTTTACCTTGCCCGGTCAAGAATGACCCTAACACCACAGTCGTACCTTTTTTTCTGCAGATACCTTCAGAATTTTCAAAATGGTGACAGTTTTGCTGCGCTTATATAATATGTATAATATGTGTTGTGGAGGATATCATAAAGCCTTGTTCTAATCAAATCAACTACATGATAGTTATTACATATTATAACCTTGAAACGGGTCGCTGGAGACCCTACCACCACATAAGGGTTAAACATTATTTCTCTTCGGAGTTGTGGGATATTTTCAATGTTTTAGCTAATTTTGATTTAAATGGTATAATTCCCATTTTAAAATGTTTTACCATGGTATGTTTGGTATCTTTTTTTTCCAGCACAGCCTCACATATATGACCTGACAGTTTTCATACTGCATAATACTGTATATACTACTGTATACTGTACAACACAAAATCGGATTGAGAAATGTGTTCTTTTTACTATGCACCAATGCAAACATATTCAATCAAGCATATAAAACAGTGGAAATGCCCCCTCAGGTAGCATATTTACATAAACAAAAGAGAAAAGGGCAGAATTCAATTAAAAAACAAGTATTTTCTTAATACACAGGTAATAAACCCAGACGAAATGTAGATTCTCAACTGGAAAATCTCACCATCATGCTTTTTTAGAAATAGTCAGTAAAAAAGTAAGTAAAAGTAAAAAAAAAAATATAGCATCATTATGGAATGTAACTAAAGTAATGTGCAATAAAAATACTATAATATAATAATAGTAAAAGTAAAGAGGAATATTCAATATACATATATACACTATATAGACTACTGTAGACTACTGTACATCATATACATATGTGTGTGTGTGTGCGACATTGTACTGTGCTGTACTGTGTGCTCAACTGTGCCACAATTCGAAACAGTTTGCCAATGACGAGACAGAGGGCTACATCACAGCGCTTGCATTTCCAGGGAGTCGGGGTCCTTTTCCCCCCTTTGTGACACTGCTGGCAGATCCTGCGGCCATGTGTGGCTTTCTGTCTGACGTCCTCTGTAGGTGCTGCGATGGCAACAGGGATATGGTCTACCTTCCTGTCAAGAGGAGCTAGTGTGATGTCCACGCCACACAACTCACGCGCTATCTCGCACATGAAGTCCTTGTGAGTCATGTGTGCCTCCTGTTTTGCCTTACTGATTTCACAGTGGAGGATGTAGGCGTTGGTGCTCGCGATGTCCACAAAGTGGAAGAACATGGTCCGGTACCAGTGGGAAGTTCTGCGGTGTGTGGAGTAGTACTGGATCAGCTGGTCTGAAAGGTCAACTCCGCCCATGAATTTGTTGTAGTGAATCATGGTGGTGGGACTACGAAACATCTTGATCGTCCAGACCCCATGCACCTTCAAGATTCAAGAGATTCAAGAGTTTTATTCATCACATACATAACAGGCATACAGTGAAATGCGGGTGGCCATGCCCGCTTCGATTGTGCAATAATACAAAATAATAAAATAGACATAATAAACAGGTATAAAAATACATAAAGCATATACCTTTACTCTCCTCTGGACCATGTCTGTAGGTTGAAGGACCCCTGGGTGGACGGTGGAGCACGCAGACACCTAGACAGAATAGAATAGAATAGAAATTAATCATCCACAGGGAAATTTTACACTACAAATCGCTCACAGTAGAGGGTACATGGTGTGTACAGTATATGTTGTGTACAGTGTGTACAGTATATGTTGTGTACAGTGTGTACAGTATATGGTGTGTACAGTGTGTACAGTATATGTTGTGTACAGTGTACAGTATATGTTGTGTAAAGTATATGTTTACAGTGTGTACAGTATATGTTGTGTACAGTATATGTTGTGTACAGTGTGTACAGTATATGTTGTGTACAGTCTGTACAGTATGTGTTGTGTACAGTATGTACAGTATATGTTGTGTACAGTGTGTACAGTATATGTTGTGTACAGTATATGTTGTTGTGTATAGTATGTGTTGTGTACAGTATATGTTATGTACAGTATGTGTTGTGTACAGTGTGTGTTGTGTACAGTGTGTACAGTATATGTTGTGTACAGTATGTGTTGTGTACAGTGTGTGTTGTGTACAGTGTGTACAGTATGGTGTGTACAGTGTGTGTTGTGTACAGTGTGTACAGTATGTGTTGTGTACAGTATATGGTGTGTACAGTATATGGTGTGTACAGTGTACAGTATATGGTGTGTACAGTGTACAGTATATATTGTGTACATGCCCGCTTCGATTGTGCAATAATACAAAATAATAAAATAGACATAATAAACAGGTATAAAAATACATAAAGCATATACCTTTACTCTCCTCTGGACCATGTCTGTAGGTTGAAGGACCCCTGGGTGGACGGTGGAGCACGCAGACACCTAGACAGAATAGAATAGAATAGAAATTAATCATCCACAGGGAAATTTTACACTACAAATCGCTCACAGTAGAGGGTACATGGTGTGTACAGTATGTTGTGTACAGTGTGTACAGTATATGTTGTGTACAGTATATGTTTACAGTGTGTACAGTATATGTTGTGTACAGTATATGTTGTGTACAGTGTGTACAGTATATGTTGTGTACAGTCTGTACAGTATGTGTTGTGTACAGTATGTACAGTCTATGTTGTGTACAGTGTGTACAGTATATGTTGTGTACAGTATATGTTGTTGTGTATAGTATGTGTTGTGTACAGTATATGTTATGTACAGTATGTGTTGTGTACAGTGTGTGTTGTGTACAGTGTGTACAGTATATGTTGTGTACAGTATGTGTTGTGTACAGTGTGTGTTGTGTACAGTGTGTACAGTATGGTGGGTACAGTGTGTGTTGTGTACAGTGTGTACAGTATATGGTGTGTACAGTATGTGTTGTGTACAGTGTGTACAGTATATGTTGTGTACAGTATATGTTGTGTACAGTATGTACATTATATGGTGTGTACAGTGTGTACAGTATATGGTGTGTACAGTGTACAGTATATGGTGTGTACAGTGTGTACAGTATATGTTGTGTACAGTATATGTTGTGTACAGTGTGTACAGTATATGGTGTGTACAGTGTGTACAGTATATGTTGTGTACAGTATATGTTGTGTACAATGTGTACAGTATGTGTTGTGTACAGTATATGGTGTGTACAGTATATGGTGTGTACAGTGTACAGTATATGGTGTGTACAGTGTACAGTATATGGTGTGTACAGTATATGGTGTGTACAGTGTGTACAGTATATGGTGTGTACAGTATATGGTGTGTACAGTATATGGTGTGTACAGTGTGTACAGTATATGGTGTGTACAGTGTACATTATATGGTGTGTACAGTATATGGTGTGTACAGTGTGTACAGTATATGGTGTGTACAGTGTGTACAGTATATGTTGTGTACAGTGTGTACAGTATGTTGTGTACAGTATATGGTGTGTACAGTATGTACAGTATATGGTGTGTACAGTGTGTACAGTATATGTTGTGTACAGTGTGTACAGTATATGTTGTGTACAGTATATGGTGTGTACAGTGTGTACAGTATGTGGTGTGTACAGTGTGTACAGTATATGGTGTGTACAGTGTGTACAGTATATGTTGTGTACAGTGTGTACAGTATGTGTTGTGTACAGTATATGGTGTGTACAGTGTACAGTATATGGTGTGTAGTGTACAGTATATGGTGTGTACAGTATATGGTGTGTACAGTGTACAGTATATGGTGTGTACAGTATATGGTGTGTACAGTGTACAGTATATGGTGTGTACAGTGTACAGATATGCTCTCTGAAGCAGTGGGCTGTCACCTCTTTCTTTCTTGTCCAAGTCCAAATCTGTTGTAATTTAATTAGGGCAAGGTGCAATATGAAGCTTTTTGAAGCTTTTGAAATGAGTTTACCCATTTATTAATTATGGTTGCATGCGTCTATGTATTGTCATATTTGTCTGAAGTACTTTTTACTAACTGAATGAATATTGTATATATTTTATTTTCTTCTTTGTTTACACTGTTATCGCAGAATGATGCAGCACTGATGTTCCGTGTAAAAAGTCTAAAGTTTATTCTTATCTTATTTAAGTCGAATGGAGGACTTTTACTTTTACCAGAGTACTATTTTATCTGGGTATTTCTTAAGTAAAGTAACTGTGTACTTGTTCCACCACTGATATAGAATCAGATTTCGCAGTGACTCACCAGTTCTCTGGGCTCCAGTGGGTGTTCTGGGGACTGCGGTGGATCACCTCCCCGTGGATCAGAACCACTGCACCTGGAGAGAGAGAGAAATGGATGGATGGATTAGTTGTATGACCGATTGCATGTGTAGTGTATTTGCCCATCATTGCCCAGGTTTGGTTGTCGAGTAACCATTTTTTTTAGATTGAATTTAAAAGATGGAAATGATGTACAATCTCGTATGGTCAGTGGTAGATCATTCCAGATTAAACATCCCTGGACTGAGAGGGTGTTTTTAGCAAAGGCGGTTTGCCGGCCGGGCACTTCGCAATCCCCTCTAGTGCTGAATCCTCTATCAGGCTTCCTTTCTATGAATTCCCTCAGAGGGGGCGGGCACAGAACATGTAGGGTCTTGTAAATAACAATAGCATGTTTAAAAAAATTAAATTGGCAAAACTCAAAAAATGGTACCTCTGAAGAATCTGACAGTGGTGATATGAGTGAGGTTTCTTATGGAATACTTTAAAGGGGAGATGAAGCGTTAAACAATATGAGCCTAGTTTGTTTGTTGTGTACCTTGGGTAAGACATGGTCCTATAATCAAATGTGAAATCCTGCTTATTTGTCTGAAAACTCAAATGTAATTTCCCCGTTTTTGCCATGGGGGCCGCCATTTTAGATATAGCTGGATGGTGACGTCACGGTAATGGTTTGGGCTGGGTCCGGTTTAGAGTGCCGGTTAGATAGCTACGTAAATATGGAGTGTCGTGAAAGTCAGTCAGTAAATTGTCAACCAAATGTAACGTTACCTACAGAAAAAAAATATATTATATAATTATACTATTGTATTATCTGCGAGACATCCAGTCTGAGTCAGAGCGATAGTTCAACTTGACTAACAGGGTGAAGTAGGTATCAGTTTCCTTTTTTTCCTCCCTCAATAATGTTATTTATGTACGTTATCATTATGTAAACTAGGGATGCACGATAATTATCGGGCCGATATCAGCAATTATGACATCATCCCGATAACGGTGATAGCTCCGATAATATAATATATTTTTTGGTAAAAAAAATGCGGTGCGGGTGAATTGGGATGAAGGGCGTTTGTTTTTACTGTAGGCTCCTCCCGTTTTGCCAGTACTGTGGTACGACTGATAGCGTGTGGTTTAGGAAGAGGGCGTTTTACACAAATCCAGCACTCCCATTCTTGGCTGTGACGTAGCCATGTAAGTTTCAGAAGCAGCGCAGATGTAAACAAAGATGGCGTCAGTAGTGTGGGAATAGTTTTAGAGGAAAAAAGTTCACTTGCTATTTGTAACAAATGCAATGCAGAAGTTCCATGAGGAGGGAAACGGGCAACAACTTATAATACATCCAACCTAACAAGTCACCTGCAACATCACCACCGCTACGATGGTGTGTTAAAAGCCTACGACGACACGCAAATCTAGCCCCTTTCATGACTGTGATGCAACCCTTGGTTGAATACGCAGTCACTTATTGCTCTGTAGTAGCCAGGTTAATTTGCACCACCAAGCACTGCTTAAAAGCTAGCGGCTTGAGCCCTTGGGTCATTTCTGTCAAACTTCTTTAATTTAGCAAACGCCTCGTCAATAGGTACAATCGCTGCGGGTTCCTTTGTAGCTGGCTTTGGATTCACAGCAGCTTTACGGTGGTGATGTTGCAGGTGACTTGTTAGGTTGGATGTATTATAAGTTATTGACGGATTGTGAATTTTCTGATTCAAATTATATTTATTTGGAAAAACTGTTGTCTTGGCTTTTTTTTGTTCATAACGCTCATGTCATGATAAATCTGGTTAGGTCAAAACTACAGGAATATACATTTAAAAAAAATATTATAATACAATAAATATCGGTTATTGGTATCGGCCTTGAGGAGCAGAAAGTTATCGGTATCGGGGTCAAAATCAATATCGTGCACCCCTAATGTAAACAAATGCACATATGGATTGTTTGCTGCAACGTTTCTGAATGAATTGAAGCATTAATAAATAAGCAGATAATTAAATTAGATGTCCATAACATTTGTGTTTTTAATTAGCATAGCCTAAATAAATATGAATTCAAGAAGTTAAATACTGAATTAACGACACATTTATTAACAGGCTGAAAGTTAAAACGAATAAAAAAAAATATTAGCCTATTTAATAGGCTAAACACTGCATAAAATATAGGCCAAGCGGTGGTAAAAGGCAACTTTTTCTTTTAGGCTATAGCCTTTTAAAACAGGCTAAACTTCGTTTTGGCTTCTTGAGTTCACATTTCTTTGGTTTGCAGTGGTGCATCTGCCGGCCAATGTTCCGAGACATATTACATTTTATTTGTTAGGCTATTTGAATACACCAGCCCTAAATGGTGGATTCAAATAGCCTAACAATTATACAAATATATAAATATGTCTCAGAACATTGGCGGGGACACTGGACAGCCAGCTGAAGCGCGCCGTGGGCCATACATCCCAAACGTTGTAATCCTGCGTCTTGACCACGTTTCGGGCATTGGAGTATGACATGAATATTTTCTTTCGGAATATGCCACATCTGGAACATATTCTCGAATGCTGTTGCCATGCCAGCACTGCAGCAGTATGGGCAGGGATTAAAGCAAAAAACAAAATCACCTGACTGAACTTTTTTTCAGGCCAAGTCATATTCTTATTTTAACCTCCACTGAATTTTTTTTTAATAGCGTTAGCGTTTTAAGGGAGCCTACTTGTTTCGGTTTCGTCGATAATCCAATGTACAGGTACTCACTGTACACTGTTCAAGATGGACATGCAGCTGTAAAATAAGAAAAGAGAAAGTTAGTAAGAAAAACATTAAAGAGGAACTACATGCAATTTCACAATTTATTCCTTCAGTTATTCCTCTGTACAATTGAACATACAAGTACAAAAATATTAGTGAACATGAAAAAAAACTCCAACTCTCACTGAAGCTGCTCAATAGACAATGAATTTTGAAATATGTTATAGGTGACACTGAGCACCCAGGTGAATGTTCTGAGTTCGTAGGTACATGTTCTACTATAGAATAAAGATAATTTGGATATAAAAAAAAAAGTAAACAAAGGTTCTGTGGGTCCAGACTTTATACTTGATGACATCACAGGTTTGATTCTTACTTCTCACGTTTCTGGTTTGGGAGAGAAACCCAAATGAATGAATTGAAAATGGGGGACCCTGATGTAAACAAGACGAACGTCTTTCTCTGGTCTGCATCCCCTTAACAATTGTGTGTATTGAGCTGTACTGTATTACATCAATCAATCAAAACAAACACATTGCTGTGACTTGTTTTTAACATGGAAATTAGCTTACAGTCTTCTCCAGAAAAAGACAAGAAGATAGATACCAGTTTCCTCTCTGTGCGTTCAGTAGAAAGCTATCTGGCTGCACGTTAGCCTTAGCTTAGCACAATGAATGGAAGCGGACATGACCGGTTAGCCTAGGCATTGTCCAACTAACACCGCTCCCGAAGGCTAACTGGTCATGTTCGCTTCCATTCATTGTGCTAAGCTAAGGCTAACATGCAGCCAGATAGCTTTCTACTGAACGCACAGAGAGGAAACTGGTATCTATCTTCTTGTCTCTCTCTGGAGAAGACGATAATAAGCTAATATCCCAAAATGTTGGCGTGTTCTTTTAACTTGGCTAGTAAATCTGCAGTCTGCGAAACACGTTGCTAGTAACTTACTTATATTAGCCTGGTAGCTACAGGCTAACGTCACGGTGACAATCCTTTTAGCAAACACATGAAACACTGTTAATCTACTATAAACGAAACTGAAATTACACCGTTTATATCCAAATGACACAAGCTGTATGCAAGATAAGACTTACATTTCAAATTGGAGCGTGGGTTTATCATCAGACTTAGAACCTTTTCCTCCAACAATGACCAACATCCCGCCGACTGTGAAAGGGTTAATTCGGATTTTAGAGGAGTCAAGACACACAAACGCCACAAACGACCCCTCCCCCACACTGCAACTAATGATAATGTTTTCAACCTGTGGGGGAGGGGTGCATGCAGCAGTAGGCTACACAATTTTGAGCTGAGCTGAGTCTTTGAGAGTGGCAGTAGATTGATTGATTGATTGAAAATTTTATTAAGGTTATACTTGGATAGATATCACTTAAACGTTCCCAGCTTGTTATGTACATATAAACTAAGAAAAAATATATTACAAGTTTTCTGAATTTGATGTTTATATATGCAAATGAGGCACTTCCCACATTAAATATGCACATATCATCCAATCCAATCCACTTTATTTATAAAGCACATTTAAAAACAACAAAGTTGACCAAAGTGCTGTACAAGTCCACAACATAAGATAAAACATAAAACATAAAAAAATTTAATAAAAGCACACAATAAAAACAGTACAATGTGTCACATAAAAAGGCAGGTCTCTCAAAAACTGTTTAAAACACCGAAAGCCAGAGCAAATAGATGTGTCTTGAAGCGTGATTTGAACACCTGCAGAGTGGGGGCCTGCCTAACATGCAGGGGCAGCTCATTCCAGAGCGTTGGGGCTGCCACAGCAAAAGCACGGCCCCCCCATAGCTTCAGCCTGGACTTTGGAACGGCCTAGAGGAGCTGGTCAGAGGACCTGAGGGACCTTGGAGGAACATAAGGTTCCAGCAGGTCCGAGAGGTACCCCGGTGCCAAGCTGTCCAAACATGTCTCCTCCGTGTATAAACATGTTAGCTACAGCCAAAGGTCACACTTGTCTCCCAGTCACACAAGTCTCCAAGTCACACAAGTCTCCCAGTCACACAAGTCTCCCAGTCACACAAGTCTCCAAGTCACACAAGTCACACAAGTCTCCCAGTCACACAAGTCTCCCGAGTCTCCCAGTCACACAAGTCTCCCAGTCACACAAGTCTCCAAGTCATACAAGTCACACGAGTCTCTTAGTCACACAAGTCTCCAAGTCACACAAGTCTCCAAGTCATACAAATCACACGAGTCTCCCAGTCACACAAGTCTCCAAGTCACACGAGTCTCCCAGTCACACAAGTCTCCCGAGTCTCCCAGTCACACAAGTCTCCAAGTCACACAAGTCTCCCAGTCACACAAGTCTCCCAGTCACACAAGTCTCCAAGTCACACAAGTCACATGAGTCTCCCAGTCACACAAGTCTCCAAGTCACACAAGTCTCCCAGTCACACAAGTCTCCAAGTCATACAAGTCACACGAGTCTCCCAGTCACACAAGTCTCCAAGTCACACAAGTCTCCAAGTCATACGAGTCACACGAGTCTCCCAGTCACACAAGTCTCCAAGTCACACGAGTCTCCCAGTCACACAAGTATCCCGAGTCTCCCAGTCACACAAGTCTCCAAGTCACACGAGTCTCCCAGTCACACAAGTGTCCAAGTCACACAAGTCTCCAAGTCACACAAGTCTCCAAGTCATACGAGTCACACGAGTCTCCCAGTCACACAAGTCACCAAGTCACATGAGTCTCCCAGTCACACAAGTGTCCAAGTCACACAAGTCTCCAAGTCACACAAGTCACACAAGTCTCCCAGTCACACAAGTCTCCAAGTCACACAAGTCACACAAGTCTCCCAGTCACACAAGTCTCCCAGTCACACAAGTCTCCCAGTCACACAAGTCTCCAAGTCACACAAATCACACAAGTCTCCAAGTCACACAAGTCTCCAAGTCACACAAGTCTCCAAGTCACACAAGTCACACGAGTCTCCAAGTCACACAAGTCTCCAAGTCACACGAGTCTCCAAGTCACACAAGTCACACGAGTCTCCAAGTCACACAAGTCTCCAAGTCACACGAGTCTCCAAGTCACACAAGTCACACGAGTCTCCAAGTCACACAAGTCTCCAAGTCACACGAGTCTCCAAGTCACAAGAGTCACACGAGTCTCCAAGTCACACGAGTCTCCAAGTCACACAAGTCACATGAGTCTCCAAGTCACACAAGTCTCCAAGTCACACGAGTCTCCAAGTCACACAAGTCACACAAGTCTCCAAGTCACACAAATCTCCCAGTCACACAAGTCTCCCAGTCATACAAGTCTCCCAGTCACACAAGTCTCCAGAGTCTCCCAGTCACACAAGTATCCAAGTCACACAAGTCTCCCAGTCACACAAGTCTCCAAGTCACACAAGTCACACAAGTCTCCCAGTCACACAAGTCTCCAAGTCACACAAGTCACACAAGTCACACGAGTCTCCCAGTCACACAAGTCTCCCAGTCACACAAGTCTCCCAGTCACACAAGTCTCCAAGTCACACAAATCTCCCAGTCACACAAGTCTCCCAGTCACACAAGTCTCCCAGTCACACAAGTCTCCCGAGTCTCCCAGTCACACAAGTCTCCAAGTCACACAAGTCTCCCAGTCACACAAGTCTCCCAGTCACACAAGTCTCCAAGTCACACAAGTGTCCAAGTCACACAAGTCTCCCAGTCACACAAGTCTCTCAGTCACACAAGTCTCCAAGTCACACAAGTCACACAAGTCTCCTAGTACCCGGTATGTAGCTAGGTTCCCTAGATAGATGACACTTCCCTTCTCAACCAACCCATTGATAACAAGCAGAAGTTGCTGTAGCATGTAGAGGCCTTTAGGCCTTCCCTGCTTTAAAACCTGGTGCGGGCATTTACCTTACCCAGTACCTGTAAGGCCTCCCCCCCCCCCAGACTGTCATCCAGCATACAGCCCAGGTACTTCACTGCTGTTCTTGCTGCTATAACCTCAGACCCTAATTCTACCTTGAGTTCAGGAGCCTTTTTTAAGTGAAGTGAGAGCCTATTGTCAGACAGCCAAGTGTCCAAGTCACACAAGTCACACAAGTCTCTCAGTCACACAAGTCTCCAAGTCACACAAGTCACACAAGTCTCCCAGTCACACAAGTCTCCAAGTCACACAAGTCACACGAGCCTGTAGGAGCTATGGTCTACATTACAGCGCTAGCCAGGGTTAACTCATGTTGTTAGTGGTAGCCTGTAGGAGCTATAGTCTACATTACAGCACTAGCCAGGGCTAACTCATGTTGTTAGTGGTAGCCAGTAGGAGCTCTATAGTCTACATGGCGGCGCTAGCCAGGGCTAACTCATGTTGTTAGTGGTAGCCTGTAGGAGCTCTATAGTATACATTACAGCGCTAGCCAGGGCTAACTCATGTTGTTAGTGGTAGCCTGTAGGAGCTATATAGAGTCTACATTACAGCACTAGCCAGGGCTAACTCATGTTGTTAGTGTTAGCCTGTAGGAGCTATATAGTCTACATTATGGCGCTAGCCAGGGCTAACTCATGTTGTTAGTGTTAGCCTGTAGGAGCTATATAGTCTACATTACAGCACTAGCCAGGGCTAACTCATGTTGTTAGTGGTAGCCTGTAGGACCTATAGAGTCTACTGCACCACAACATCGACAAAGCAACGGTGGCCTTTATGCTTCTGCAACATCGACGCGCAGCCTATGTAACATTGTACCCGGTATGTAGCTAGGTTCCCTAGATAGATGACACTTCCCTTCTCAACCAACCCATTGATAACAAGCAGAAGTTGCTGTAGCATGTAGAGGCCTTTAGGCCTTCCCTGCTTTAAAACCTGGTGCGGGCATTTACCTTACCCAGTACCTGTAAAGCCTCCCCCCCCCCCAGACTGTCATCCAGCATACAGCCCAGGTACTTCACTGCTGTTCTTGCTGCTATAACCTCAGACCCTAATTCTACCTTGAGTTCAGGAGCCTTTTTTAAGTGAAGTGAGAGCCTATTGTCAGACAGCCAATTCCTAACCTTAGAGAGTTCCTCTCCTAGTATTATTTGGAGTTTGATTGATTGATTGATTGATTGATTGAAAACTTTATTAACAGATTGCAGAATGGGTACAGTACAGTACAGCTCAATACATACAATTGTTAAGGGGATGCAGACCAGAGAAAGACTTTCGTCTTGTTTACATCAGGGTCCCCCATTTTCAATTCATCGTAACATATATGACATACATGACATACAGATAGACAGTACTGCTACATCTATATAAGATAAGATAAGATATTCCTTTATTGATCCCCTTGGGGAAATTCAGGCATCATAGCAGCATGGGGGGAGGGGGGGGGGGGGGGGGGGGTGGGGGGGGGGGGGTACAGGTAGTAATATATTTATGACATACCAGATTTTCAAATACAGTACTGTTTGTGATACAAAAAGAGTCCAGAAAAAAAAGTATATACATTTGACGTAGAAACTGTACATTGGATTGGGTAGGTGGGGGGGGGGGGGGGACTGTACATTGGAGGTGGTTGGTGGGTGGGGGGTGAGTGGGGGGAGGTTGGGTAGGAGGGGTGGGTGGGGGACACTGTACAACTGTACAAACAAAACTGTACATTGGAATATTGACAAGACCATACTTGGTAATTTACTGTATACATTGGAGGGGTTGTGTTAGGACATTTACAGGGGCCAGTTTCGAATTGCAGTCTCCCTGTGTACTGAGTGTACTGAGATCCTTATGGGAGATGAGCAAAGCTGAATCATCTGCAAATAAGAATAAATTACAAGAACATGCTTCTCTCATATCATTTATGTACAATAAAAATAGCAATGGTCCTAAAACATGTTATGTTATGATGAATTGAAAATGGGGGACCCTGATGTAAACAAGACGAAAGTCTTTCTCTGGTCTGCATCCCCTTAACAATTGTGTGTATTGAGCTGTACTGTATTGTACCCATTCTGCAATCTGTTAATAAAATGTTCAATCAATCAACCAAACTCCCCCCTCCCCCATGCTGCTATGATGCCTGAATTTCCTCAAGGGGATCAATAAAGGAATATCTTATCTTATAATTATCTAAATTAATAACAAACTGTTAATTATGACTATTGTAAACAAGACAAAGTCTTTCTCTGGTCTGCATCCCCTTAACAATTGTGTGTATTGAGGCTGTACTGTATTGTACCCATTCTGCAATCTGTTAATAAAGTTTTCATTAATTCATTCTCCTTTTGGATTGCCCAGCTGCTGCTAGCCTGCTAGCTAGCGTTTTAGCTTGCTAGCCTGCTAGCTAGCATTCATTCTCCTTTACGATTTTGATTATGATGTTCAGCCAAACATTACTTTGCATAATCTATGCAATAGTGTCATTGCATAAAATAGCAGTGCTATAGGCGCCCTCGTTGTATAATAGTAGAATTATTATATGCTAGTACTGTACTACACTACCCAGAATGCACGTTAGGTCATGAGCAGCCAATAAAAAAATCCCCTCTCAGACCACGTGAGGTCACGTAGCCCCAGAATGCACGTTGGGTCATGAGCAGCCAATAAAAAAATCCCCTCTCAGACCACGTGAGGTCACGTAGGTAGCAGATGAGTGACAGGCCACGAGCAGCCAATCAAAACAATCCCCTCTCAGACCAACCAATCAAAAATAGTCTCCAATGGTCCTCACACACATCTGCGCCAAACGCATATTTCCCCCTGCAGTACTCGAGTGTGTCCTGTAGGAATGCTGTAGAGTCGGGTGAAATCAACAATTATACCAGTGTGAGGACCTAGTCTAAAAAATGTATATTAGGGACTTAAAGATCATTTTAAAGTCATCTAAAGTATATTATTTCTGAGGACCAGGCAAAAGTCCTCGCAAGTGGATTTGTCCTCACAATGAAGGTTGGCCGAGCATAGTATGTCCTCGCAAGTACCTATAAACACACACACACACACACACACACACACACACACACACACACACACACACACACACACACACACACACACACACACACACACACACACACACACGCACACACACACACACACACACACACACACACACACACGCACACACACACACACACACACACACACACACACACACACACACACACACATCTATGAGCAGTGATGAGGGTAATGAAGCCTGTAGCATCGAGTCAGTCAGAGACAAGCGACACTCAATTACCATCCAAGAAACATCCCTATCCATTGATGCATCACTCTTACTATGTGACGCCCCTCTATCCCTCTCTCTCTCTTTCAGGATTTCTCCTGCATAGAGAATTTGAGGAGGCCGTCTGGGTCAATTCCCGGGCCACCTCGGTAAAAATACCCAAAGTCAGTAAACTATAACACGATTATATTTATATTCATAACAAAACTCCACTGGTGTTGCTTTGATTTTAATAACATACTCCCTGAGAGGCTGAGATCACTGAAACCAAATATAAATTGGACCAGCTGATCGCAGTGGCCGACATGGAGCTGAAAGAGGAGAAGCTCAATCGGCTTCTTGGTTACAGAAAGTTGGTCAAGCCTGTTACAGTAGTAAGACGTCTTTCCTGCAGCATGTTGAGGGTCTGTGTGCCAACGACAGTGCCAAGTAACAGAAGGAGTTTGCTGAGCTTCCATAAGCTACTCCAGGACCTGGCTCCCTCAGCCAATGACCTGCCCTGGGACAGATCCAAGAACTGCTTCACCAACATCAGACCGTACAATAACAACAGAGTGAAGCTGCCGTCTGAACCAGGCACTCAAGATTCAAGATTCAAGAGTTTTATCCATCACATACATACCATCACATACATACCATCACATACATACCAGGGCATACAGTGAAATGCGGTTGGCCATGCCCGCTTCAAGTCAATGTCAGAGTATCTGGCTAAAAACACACTTGAGTAAAAGTCTAAAAGTTTCTACTTTTAAATGTACTTAAGTACTAAAAAGTTAAAGTAAAAACTTTTTTTTATTCCGGGCAATGAAATGTTCAGTTTCGTCCTCTTCATCACTTGTACTATCGTTTGTGGCCATCTTCTGTAGCTTGTCACTCTGACTGTCTATTCTACTGATAGCAGGTGTTTAATCAAAGATCCCTGCTTTCTACTCTTGCACAAGGACCAATCAGCATGGGTATGGGTAGGTTCATTTTCCATTGATGGGGATTTGATTGGCTGTTTTTAAATAAAGTGCGGCAGCAGGATTAATAACGTTAATGTTAGTTCGGCCAGAGAAACAAATATACTAATTAAAATGGTACCTGCAAGATTTGTAGGGGAGAACGGGGGACGTTGTCACACGGGTAGGTTGTCACATTCATTATATTTCACCACCAGAGGGTCCTGTCTCCCATACTTTGGTATTTAAATGTCCAGAATTGGGGTTGTCAGAGTTCACCTACATTGTCATCTTTGGAGTGAAACAGCTGAATTTGAGGTGAGAGGGCTTTTTGTGTTTTTCATGTCCATTTGTAAATATTCCGCTCCTCAGTATTTTTCTTCTAGGCTTTTACACAATTGGTTTATAATGAAACAATTATTACCTTAAAAAGTGTGAAGGGATAGCTATAGTTTAGATATTTGTTAGCTACTGTAGCTAGTTGTTAGATCGCTGTTAGCCTTGATGCTATCAAGACATTCCAGTTGGGGTTGGTCGTCACATTTTCTTTGGGGTTGGTTGTCACATGGAGTGCCCAGACCCTACATTTGCCATCACTGTAACAAGTGAATGAGTGTTCTTATTTATTTTTTATTTTTTATATAGGATGGCTTAAAGATGTGTTCCTGTTTATGTTCATGTTAAGATGCATTAAGTTATGTATTTGTCAACTTGTCAATGCAATTAAACTTTAAATTTAGTTCTGCCTTTTCTTTTTTTCCCATTAAAACACATGGTGACAACCAACCCCATAGTGTGTGCCAACCATCCCCATGATGGGGTTGGTTGTCAGAATGTGTCAGAGTGTCTTTGATAGGTGATTAACTCTTTGTTACAATACGTTGGAAAATGAGAGGGATACACATTTCAAGCCAACATCTTAAGCTTCAGTTTAATGTAGGAATGACTATTGAAAGATGTTTTGATAATGAGCAATTCACACTAGAGTAAAACGTGTGACAACGTCCCCCGTTCTCCCCTACTTTGTAGGTCTGCATTTTAAATGTAAGGAGTAAAAAGTATGTTTTTTTTCTCTAAAATGTAATTGAGTAAAAGTACAAGTATACAAACCTAATAATAAAGTACAAATCCCCAAAAACAGTAAGTATTGTAACAAAGTACAATTACTCAAGTACTTTACACCCCTGATCGACTCCAGATTCATCTCAGGCCATCTGTGTCCTAATGGGTTCATGGCGACCCAGGGTCCTCTCCCCGGCACGGTGGCTGACTTATGAAGGACGGTTTGGGAGACAAGGTGGTGCACCATCGCCATGGTGACACAGTGCTATGAGAAAGGCAGGATTCTGTGTCACCGGTACTGGCTGAAGGACAACAAGCCGGTGACAGTGTTTGGTGACATCATCATCACAAGCTGACAGAGGAAGTGTACCCAGATCAAAAAATAAACATAGAATGATTGGTTGTAGTTCAAAGCAGTTCTGTAGCTTCATCTGACTAGTCCTTAAAGGACAAATACGTAGCTAGTAATGCTGCCTTTGGGCCATGGCTAGAAGGGATCCAGTACTACTGCCTTTGGGCTATGGCTAGAAGGTATCCTGTATGGCGACTATCCAAACATTTATGGAGTCACCAAGAGACTAAACCGGGGAAATAATTCTACCTGCCAGACGCGCAGATTGTCATGAAATCACTGCTCCAGGATACTGCGTTTGGTTACGTTATTGCGATTAAAAGCAGTTGATATAGTAACGTCGTTAAAAGCAAATCACAGCTTGATTTAATATTGTGTAACGTGCGGTCAGCAAAGTATGACTTCCCCGTTCACTCCCTCATCATTTCAATACCTGAAACCCGCTGGTGAACAGCTGACTTTTACTCATACTACAACACCACGTTACCCCTTAGTGAATGACGTGACCATAACAACCTGCCTCGTGTATACCTGTCACCAACATACCGGCCCCTAATTATTACATAATCTCATTTCACAGTAATAATTACTAACACTTCAATTAATATAAAACACCACAATACAAATTTCGTTCCCATTTTTTTTTGTGCGCAAGGAGTTCATAGTTCATAAGGTCTTGATACTCTTCTTAAATCGAACCCCCCCCCCCAAAGTCAAGTCAATTCAAACGTCAAAGTCACGAAAAAGTCAAAATAATCCAAAGTCATGAAAAAGAAACAAAGCCTTCATGACTGTCGACTCCTGAAGAAGGCAAATCTTTGTCACAGGTCCAAGTCTTAATCCAGACCTGTTGCACAAGTCCGATCTTGTCTGGCATCGTCTCTGTAATCCTCCCAATGATCCAGGAATTCCGTGGTGCGGAATCGTCCATTATTGAGCACTATGTCACCGGGGATGAAGTTCCGCTTGATCTTTGTCGTTCCTGTAATTGTGGCAGGTATGTGAGATGTCTACTGTTGAGAATTGATTCCACTTCGTCGAGTACTGTATGGAGTCCCTCCTCATCCTCTTCTCTCCATCCCATCCTCCTCTCCTCTCCTCCTCCATCCTCTTCTCTCTGTCCTCTCTTCCTCCTCCTCTTGCCATCCTCTCCTCTCTTTCTCCTCCTCTCCTCCTTTCTCCATGTGCTGCTCTCTCAGCTTCTGCAAGTTGATTCTGAAACTTCTCCATAGATCCATATCTCTGTGACACCACGTCACTGAGGCTGCGTTGTTCTCTCTCCGCCTGCTCCTTCATCCTCTTCAAACTCTTCCTCAACCAACCAACACCTCCATCATTCTCTACTGAGGCTTTATGTGCTGCAGTACCAGTCTTATGCACTGGGGGAAGACCACTCCCTCCATCTTTCCAGTATGAGTTCAATTCCAGCTTATGCAGACCAGCCTGTTGGATGGCCTCTGCCTTGGCTTTGTCCTCCTCTTGTCTCTTCCTCTCCTTTTTCTCCTT
Source organism: Notolepis coatsorum (assembly GCF_963971535.1). Lineage (NCBI taxonomy): Eukaryota > Metazoa > Chordata > Actinopteri > Aulopiformes > Paralepididae > Notolepis > Notolepis coatsorum. The sequence continues at coordinate 74,464,225 of NC_140181.1, forward strand.
CTTGATCTTTTTTGACCTTTTCTTCTTCTTGGTCTTGAAGATGGTCTCCTGCTGTATTTGATGAAGACGTTGGTCGAGCTCTGGGAGGAGCCATGTGTTCTCTCCTCTCTGTGTCTTCAACTCCTGCTTGGCCTCGTCGATCACCTCCTGATGAGCTTTACGTTTATACTTCCTCTTCTTATTGATGCTGCTCGAGCTTTCAGAACTAGCTCCAAACGCTGCCATGACACTGTCGTCTCCTCCAACTGGTCCATTTACAGTCCATCCAAGCATCGTATTGACTGCATATGGCCCTCCATCCACACTTCGGATGACTTCCAGTGGTTCTAAGGCTCTGGGAACGTTCAGACCAATCAACATCTCCACGTCTGCATCTATTTGTGGCAGATAGACATGCTTCAGATGAGGCCATTTTCCAGATCTTGCCGTTGTGGGATGTTACTTCGATTGACAGGCATTTGATGTTGTGCAAAGATTTTTGGTATTTCACAGTATCGGTCACTGTCCAATCCAGCGACTTCCAAGTCAGATGTAATGCAACTGTCAACCACCTTGTCTTGGCCCATAGTACGTAAAAGGATCCTTGTTTTCCTCCCAGATAGTCCCAGTTTAGCCATCAGACCCATTGTGCAGAAGGACGCTGGACTCCCTGGGTCTAGAAAGGCGTAGGTTTCCACTGACCTTTGACCTTTGCTGGATTTAACTTTAACTGGTACGATGGCAAGCTTGCAACCTTGATCACCGGCCCCAGTAAGGCCACCGGTATGGATTTCGACTAGAGTTTTGTCCACTGCTCTGTCTGAGTTGCTCCTGCCTTTCTCTGCATCTCCATTCTCCTTAGAGTGGATGTGAAGCAAGCTGGGGTGTCGTGAGCCACATGTCCTGCAAAACAGACGTTCCCTGCACTCTCTGCTGATGTGCCCAGTGCACAAGCATCCAAAGCAAACTCCATTCTCCTTCAGGAACTCCATCTTCTCACTGTGAGCTCTCCTCTCCAATAGAGTACACGACTCCAGTGTGTGTCCACCCCCTTTGCAGAAAAGGCAAGCCTCCTCATATCCATCCTTAATTCTGTTTTCCCAATGAGCATCTCTTTCCATCTGGGAATACATTGTGGCAAAACTACTCCCTCTAGCCTTAAGACGAGGCACAGGTTGTAAAAAAGGCGAAGCAGCGCCTCTACCACCTGAGACAGTTAAGGAAGTTCAGAGTATCGGGGAAGATACTCCAGGCCTTCTACTCCGGAGCTGTAGAGAGCATCTTGACTGGAAACATCACTGCCTGGTATGGCAACAGCACGGCACAGGACAAGAAGGCCCTACAGAGAGTGGTGCGCTCTGCCGAGCGTACCACGGGTATTGCACTACCTCCCCTGCAGGTTCTATACAACAAGAGGTGCAAATCCAGAGGTTGCAGAATAATGAAAGACCCTCACCACCCCAATAACAGCCTGTTCCAGCTGCTGAGGTCAGGCAGACGCCTGCGAACACCAGCTACTAGGACAGAGAGGCTTCGGCTCAGCTTCTTCCCCCAGGCCATCAGAGCCTTGAACAATGAACACTGAGGGTCACAGAACACTGAACCCTACACACACAAGCACACATTAGCACACACACGACACACACGCTGTGCACGCTCGCACACTAGCAGCCACTTTAACATGAGAAAGCACTCACTCATGCTGCACACGCCCACACTTATGGCCACAAAGAAAGGTCACTTTAAAAATAGTATAGTAACAGTGTATTGCACTACCAAGGGACCTAGCATGTCCTTCATGCTCTGTAAATAACTATGTACAAATACCGTGATGTCCCACTATGTTACCTGTTTATTGCACAATGTTGTCTATTGGATTCTATTATATGTTGTACTACTGTATTGCACATCGTTGCGGGCAAGACCACCCGCATTTCATTGTATACTTGTATGCCGTGACAAATAAAACTCTTGATTTGACTTGACTTGAGGTCTAGCTCTGCCACTTTCCTTGAAAGCCCTCGTCATTGGAGCGTCTTGTATGTCTCCAAATACAGGGTCTGTAGCGATTTTCGCTTCCTGCTCAATAAAAGTCACAATGTCAGTAAACATAGCACGTTTGCGATGTCTTTCCTGGATGTTACATGCTTCTGTTCGCCACTTGTCCCTCAGTTTGTAGGACAACTTCTTGATAACAGCAAGCATGTTTGCAGATGTGTTTACATCACATAGGTTATGCACGTCTTTCATGGCATTGCAGCATCCGCGCAAGAATAGGCTGTATGCTTGTAAGGCTTTCCCATCCTCCGACTTAATAGCTGGCCATGCAAAGATTTTGTCCAGGTAAGCGGATGCTATGACGTGCTCATTTCCAAAGTTTTCCTGGAGTAAAGCCTTCGCCGTAGCATATCCAGTGCCATCAGTCATATGTTGACAACTTCTGACTAGTTGTTTAGGCTGCCCCCTGGTGTATTGCTCCAAATAGTGCAGGCAATCAACAGCATTGTCAGTCCTCCTTTCTATGGTCTGTTCAAATGACTGCATAAAGCCATGGTACTGCAGAGGGTCACCTTCAAATGGTTGGATGTCTCTTTTAGGCAGTGAAGCAATGCATTGCTGATGCACCAACATGGAAGTGATGTCGTTTTGTTTTTGCATAATAGACATCATGTTGTTCTGTTCACTGCTGTTGTTCCTGGAAACAGATTGTATGTCTCTATACAAAGACAATGGAGGCCCTGTAGCATTTGGGACCGTGCTCTGTCTCTGTGTGGGCGCTGGGTACTCTGTAGCGTTTGAGATCATAGTCTGGGTCTGTGTGAGTGATGAGGGCTTCTGGAGGTATTTGGCTCCATCAGATTGCCTTTGCTTTGGCCGTGTGCCTCCATCGTATGCAGGTTGTCCTCTTCCATCCTTGTGTGGTATAAATGCCTCTGCATTAATGTTGAGGCCCTTTTCAAAGTAGGATTCCATTCCATCCAATTTACAAGAAGCAGCACTCCACACCCCTGACCCAGAGGTTCTCAGAACATTCAGCCTTGCTGCCGATGCGGCTATGTCCGCTTCGAGCTGAAGTTGTTCCTTTTGTTTCTTTATTCGAGCTTCCTGGTCTTCAAGAGCATGTTTTTGTTCAAGCAACTTTTGCAGAGCCATTAAGGCGGCCATGTCGGCCTCGGCTCTAAGACGTGTAGATGCATTTGAGGAAACCTTTGATCTAATAGATCTTGAAACATAATTATTGCTACTATGGTTGGATATGCTGTCCTCTGGTTGAACATCCTCTTGAGCATAATGAATACTGTGCAAGGCCCCATCACTTCCACATTTCCCACACTCCCATGTTCTCCATTTTCCTCCTCTGCAACCTCATGCTACTGCATTTCAGTAGGCCTGTTATGAGCCTCTAACTGAGGTTTGTTTCCTCTGGTTACTGAAAACCAGGCATTAACACTTTGAGTGCCACGCCGGGTTTTCCTTTTTACCCCCTTGATGCCACGGTCCACTTCAATGTTAACGTTAATATCGCCTAATCTATGTTTTAAATTATGGCTATGTGTCTAATCTGCCCGTCGCTTATCAAAGACTACTTTTCAGATTGGTTTTTTATCGCTTCATTTCCGTTTCAGAGCATTTAGAAAAGCACCCGTTTTGAGATAAAAAACAGTTCATTCTGGACCATTCTATGATAATCGTCTTTTACTGGAATATTCCAGAACGTTGATATTCGTCTGCCTATTTATGAATCGTTTTCAAATAAACGCTAGATGATCAATATTATACGTGCACGCAAGCACATTCGGGCCACGCACGGATAATCGCCGTGTTCATTTCCTCTTGGACTTTTTCAGTAAAACCGAAAGAGCCCATTTCACATAACAGCCTATATCTTCATCAAAATTAGTCTGATTATCCTAACACTGATAACATAGATTCCTTACCTGACATCAGATGGTATCCAACTGGTACAGTATATTCCAATTCCTGATCACCATTCGAAAAAATCGATAAGTGTATGGATCCAACGTGATACAGTAGTACACATGATTCCGCGGGGCTGAGAGGCTCCAGAATGAACTGTGGTAACCCCGGCTGGATCAGTGGACTGGAAAATGTGGAGTACCGGATTTTTTTCCCCATCCATTTTCATTGAGTCCATTCCAAAATCCCTTATGTCATCTAGGAGACGATAGGGGGCGCTTTTTTCCACATATGATCGCCGGCGGCGCTCGGATATACTCGGGTAGGCTCGCGTGATGCAATATGATTTCAGATCGCTAAACATTTTTTAAATTCAGAGAAATCTCGTGAGTGGCTTTCAACATAACTATCGGAAACCCGAGATATCTCGTGTGTGGCAGTGAAAGTGACATCTTCAATGAATCCATCTTTATGTTTATTGACCTTTGAGAACCAGTCATTTTGTTGTTCTTGTTCATCGTGTGGAATAAGAGGCATCAAATAGTTATGTAGTTCATTAGAATTGTCAGACACTTGCATCAAAACGTCAAGTTGTGCTTTAACCAGTGCAACATTTTGCTAATTTTTCATGAGCTCTTTGACAGAGATTATCAGATGTTTTATTTCTTCCACTTTCCTTTTGCGTTTCTTTTGGAGTGATTCGACTTTATTTGCCAGAGCTTTTGCAGTGAGAGTTATTTTTCTCTTTTCTTTGTCCTGTTTCCCAACATTTGAACCACTCATTTTGAATGCACAAGAAAGTTATCACCATGAGAATCCAATTCCAATATTCAATGCATTTGCAAAGCCCGCCACATATATCAGCCACAGCAAGAGAGCAGCGCAATGCAGCGCACGTTAATTGTTTGTTGTCACACACACATGATACAAGCTTGGCCCGACGGGCCGCGCACACGCATCCACAGCGTGTTCAGCATAATAACAGCTTCCACTCAGCGGTAGAACCAGCTCAATATTGTTCCAAACGAACCAACATGGGTCCACAGCAGAACGCAACTGGTCGGGTTACATTACCGCAAATCCGTTGATAGGCACTGGCTCGGTCTGGTCCTTTGTGCATGTGTGTGCGTGCGATCATTCCATTGTTTGCTCCTTTGCTCCGCGTCCAATAATGTCTGACTTGTCGGGACCTTTCGTGGCTCCAATCCTTCGTTCAGTGTCACTGTTTGCTGACAAATGTATGCCGACTATCCAAACATTTATGGAGTCACCGAAAGACTAAACCGGGGAAATAATTCTACCTGCCAGACGCGCCGATTGTCATGAAATCACTGCTCCAGTATACTTCGTTTGGTTACTTTATTGCGATTGAAAGCAGTTGATATAGTAACGTTGTTAAAAGCAAATCACAGCTTGATTTAATATTGTGTAAGGTGCGGTGAGCAAAGTATGACTTCCCAGTTCACTCCCTCATCATTTCAATACCTGAAACCCGCCGGTGAACAGCTGACTTTTACTCATACTACAACACCACGTGACCCCTTAGTGAATGACGTGACCATAACAACCCGTCTTGTGTATACCTGTCACCAACATATCCATTACTGCTGCCTCTGGGTCATGGCTAGAAGGTATCCATTACTGCTGCCACTGGGCCATGGCTAGAAGGTATCCATTACTGCTGCCTCTGGGTCATGGCTAGAAGGTATCCACATTACTGCTGCCACTGGGCCATGGCTAGAAGGTATCCATTACTGCTGCCTCTGGGTCATGGCTAGAAGGTATCCATTACTGCTGCCCCTGGGTCATGGCTAGAAGGTATCCAGTACTGCTGCCTCTGGGTCATGGCTAGAAGGTATCCATTACTGCTGCCTCTGGGTCATGGCTAGAAGGTATCCATTACTGGTGCCCCTGGGTCATGGCTAGAAGGTATCCATTATTGCTGCCCCTGGGTCATGGCTAGAAGGTATCCATTACTGCTGCCACTGGGCCATGGCTAGAAGGTATCCATTACTGCTGCCACTGGGCCATGGCTAGAAGGTATCCATTACTGCTGCCACTGGGCCATGGCTAGAAGGTATCCATTACTGCTGCCTCTGGGTCATGGCTAGAAGGTATCCACATTACTGCTGCCACTGGGCCATGGCTAGAAGGTATCCATTACTGCTGCCCCTGGGTCATGGCTAGAAGGTATCCAGTACTGCTGCCTCTGGGTCATGGCTAGAAGGTATCCATTACTGCTGCCTCTGGGTCATGGCTAGAAGGTATCCATTACTGCTGCCCCTGGGTTATGGCTAGAAGGTATCCATTACTGCTACCCCTGGGTCATGGCTAGAAAGTATACAAGTACTACTGCCTCTGGGTCATGGCTAGAAGGTATCCAGTACTACTGCCTTTGGGCCATGGCTAGAAGGTATCCAGTAGAGCTAACAGACCTACATTAATTTTAAATAAACTCTTTCAAATTACAGAATTGACCCATACAGCACTTATTGGGCGGACACATATTTTTCCAAAATCATATTAGTTTCTTTCATTAAGGATTCATCCACTCCACTTCGCTCACACCATGCATCCAATCACAAATGAGAGTGGACTTAATTATGCTTCAAGTGCTCCAGACAGCACACACCGACTCTTCAATGAAATTAAGATATCTTTTATGGACTGCATTTAGATATTGTCCCAGAATTTTGACCCCAGTAGTCCTGATTCTGGGCACCGGAGGCACATTGCTAAAACATCATAGCATCAACACACAAACATGTACAGCGGCACAGTGGTGTAGTGGTTAACACTGTCACCTCACACCAAGAAAGTCCTGGGTTAGATTGCCGCTTGGGGACCAGGTTGCCGGGTTGCCAGGTACCCAGGTAGGGTATCTCCCGGGCCTTTCTGTGTGGAGTTTGCATGTTCTCCCCATGCTCGCAAGGGTTTCCCCTCCAGAAAAAGAGATAAACCCAATGGAAAAACATGCAGAACAGACAACTAAGACGGAGATGGACAGGAGCACTTGGATTGGTCTGCTCTAGGCTGCCCTTGGGGGGAATGCATGTGTGTGTGTGTGTATGTGTGTGTGTGTGTGTGTGTGTGTGTGTGTGTGTGTGTGTGTGTGTGTGTGTGTGTGTGTGTGTGTGTGTGTGTGTGTGTGTGTGTGTGTGTGTGTGTGTGTGTGTGTGTGTGTTACTGTGTGTCGCCCATCTTACATGTGTGTGTTGCTGCATGACAAATAAATACTTCTTCTATTCACTTAACGTTAACAGAAATTGCTAAAATATTTCAGAGTTTATCATGGCTGACTAGATAATAGGAGCAAAAGGAGGACAAAGACGCTAGAAGCACAATAGAACACGGACTGATAAATAGAACAAGGCACGAGAATACGGACTGACTGGAAATAAGGAACTACGATCCGGCAGCCTCATCATGACATCTGGGCCAGGTCTAAATAGGGTTGGTAATTAGCTAGTAGATGTCACTCAGCTGCTCCTCCGGCTGGGAGCATGTCTATGTTCCCCGGGTCCTATGTTCCCTGGGTTCTATATTCCCCACTAGCGATAAAAAGGGTCCTATATTCCCCGGGTTCTATATTCCCCGCTCCCGCTACCCGCTCCCGAAAAAGCGACCAAGTTGTGTGAGGGCCGACCATGTCAGCTTGCTTCATTTCTCTGTCATTACGGTAGTGTTCTCAAACGTACACGTCACAACAACAAAAAAAATCCTATGTTCCCCGCTACTCCCGAAAAAGCGACAGAGTTGTGTGAGGGTGTAGATAGATGGTGCAACATGTGTAATTGTGTAATTGTGTATGTGTGTGTGTGTTCTGGATGTAACAGTACTGTATATCTACTCCAGTGCCGTCTGACAGATTCGGCCATCAGACGCTGCTTGCGTTTAACAGAGATGTATATCTGTTATTTAGTTAGGCCTACTGGACATTTTCGTTGACATAAGTAGATTTTTCGTTTTTGTTTATTTATTAAGTTATTATAAAGCGTGTTTCGAAAGTTTTTTGAGGTTGTTAAATACATGCTTTTGATTTCTTTAAGTAGCGAGTGACGTCTTTTTCGTCGTCCACTTATTTCTCACCAGAGAGATACAATGTTGATCACAATATCCTTATTCCGAAACAAAATAAGGCGAGTCCTTATCACAAACTGTCCCAAAGATATTTAATGTTTTGCTAAACATGTCTAGTGTTGCGCCCGACTTCAGTTAAAAGCCAAATTGCATTATACATTTAGTTAATAGACGCCAGACAGAAGAGGTCTGCACCTGATGCAGATTGTTTGGAGAATATTACTTTACTATTTCTCTAATATATATCAGATCGACTACAGCTAGGCTATATATTTCAGCTATAATGTCCTAACAGAGAAACTACCACCACCTAAAACATCCTTATTATACCTTGTTTTATCCATAGGCAGTAGCGCTTTGAAGGTATAATAACTTCGGTGAACAGCGCCTTGGTGCTGAAGTGTCATTCAAACTATCCTTACTTAAATATGACTGTGACGGGCGACAACGGCACCACACATGTGAACAGTAACAATGCAATTAATTAATGTCTTGTTGTAATTAGTATATACCCAATGTCATGCGTCTTCTTGAAGCGGATTCAGCTTGTTTTGCTCCGATTTGACGTCAGTTTAAAACCCTTCTACTCCTATGGCATATTTAATTCCGCCTGGATATTTTCTTTTTATTGTGCGCTGTAGCATTGTCAAAGAGTAATTGCTTTTGCCCTTTTCCCTTTGTAACTTCATCCTTTATCTTTCAATATCTTATTTGACGTTACTGTACGATATAAGATATACGATAAAATACGGAGCTGTTAATGCGTATTGAAGGTTTGTGTCCCCGGGCAAGCTATATTCACGTATTCACGTAACTCGCATAATATCCTCAACTATCCACAATATCAGAGCGCATCAGGTGCATGATGAAATAGAAGATATAATTAAGAACAAGAACACGTCAATAACACTTTAAAATACTCGTATGACTGACGGACATTTCCCGATGAACTCAAATCTGTTGCAGCAGAGCCTTTATTTCAGCGGGGAACATAGGACTCTTATTTCAGCGGGGAACATAGGACCCTTTTTTTGTTCGGGAGCGGGCGGGACCGGGGAGCATAGAACCTTTATTTCGGGAGCGGGGAACATAGGACCCTTTTTTTGTGAAAAAGCGGGGAACATAGAACCTGGGGAACATAGAACCCGGGGAACATAGGACCCGGGGAACATAGGGATGACCCCCTCTGGCTGACACACACCTGCACCCCATCCTGTAATCAGAGAGAGAGATAGACTAAGAGCGGGAGAGTAGTTAGGTCAGGATAGAGTGGGGGAACCAAGGGTATTAGAGGGTGGGAAGCCTGGAGGACTGGAGGGGCATGACAGTATGCATGAGGATGACGGCAGGGAAAGCAGCAGCACAAGTGAAGGGGAGAAATATACAGTGATCGCTACTATTCAGTAGTGAACAGTATACTGTAATAGACTGTCTCACATTCCTTTGGGTCGGCTCCTTGATGCAATCCTGACATATTCTTCTGGTATGCATAATCTATACTATTTCGCAGATGTTTATGTGGATTTATGCGATTAGTGCTGTTTTGAAGCCAATTGCCGCCACTAAGGTCCCTAGAAGATCCGCATCTCAATTTCAATTTCAAACGGATATGATACCTTTAGAAGCCATTGTTATCGCAGGATGGACGGCGTGTTGCGTTAGTCTTGGCATGAGCAGCCAAATGATACTAGAGGAACCATTGAGACTGTCAGGGCGATTCTCTGTCAGCTAAATTATATCCAGGGGAAGAAAATAGTGTTTGTCGCCTTAGTTTGCCATCAGCCCCGGGGCGCACACTTCAAACAAACACACACACACGGTCACACACATACGCTTGCGCACTCACAGGCGCACAGACTTACTCATGCATGCGCGCACACACATACAGTATGTTTGCACACACTCACGCAGGCACACACGCTGACACATGCACGCACACACTCTCACACTCGCACACACACACATACGCTTGCGCACTCACAGCCGCAGAGTTACACATGCATGCATGCACGCACACAGATACGTTTGCACAGACTCACGCAGGCACACGCACACACGTGGTCACATGCATATGCTTGCACACTCACACACACATACATACATAAAGACAGAGCAGCAATGCACATGCGTGCATACATATGCATACACACACACATATGAACATTCACACACAGAAATGCATATTCCCTCTCACTCATATACATACAGTATATGCTTGCACACACTCACACAATGTCACACACGTGTCCACACACATACACACACACACACACACACACACACACACACACACACACACACACACACACACACACACACACACACACACACACACACACACACACACACACACACACACACACACACACACACACACACACACACGTGTCCCTGGGCTGTGACTCAACACTGTGCAACCCGTTTCCAGAGAGCGAGGCGGTTCAGTACGACAGGACTCAGAGACTCAGTGCATCATCCTATAGCATCCTGTCCCAGTCTAACAAGCCCTGGGAAGCATTTCAAGTAGCTCGGGAGAGGGGTGGGGACAGGGGTCGGGGGTCGGGGGTGGTATAGGCATCACAAGCACAGAAAACTCTCAGAGGGTGCTTGAGCAGAGCACCTTGCTTCTTTGCCCTGCCATTGGCCATATTCACACGGCGGCCATCTTGCTCAGGATGGGATTTATTGATGTATTCCTTTGCATATTTTGTAGATTCTAGTCTCACCATCTCTCCACTGCTCAAACGGGGGCACAATATCAACCAAAAAAGGGGTACTCTATAAATATATATTTTTTAATTTGTATTAATTATTGTGTTGTGGAGTAACGTTACACATACATGTTGCGATCGGGGTGAGGACATGGTTGGATCAACGCAGGATTGATATCATATAGCCCTTACCTTCACTAGGATGTACCCCAAAAAGAATATTCCAATTATCTGATCGCAAGTCCCAGTATTGGTGTCGATCGTGTCGCCAACATAATCCACCACACATCATGCATCGGGAGCATTTCACGCTTCTCAATCCGATCGTTATAACCGCTCCATTCGCCTGACAAAGAAAAGTGAGACCGGTGACATTTGACCGTTGCACAGGCCAAGACACAAGGTTTCAAAGGATGCTCGATGCCGCCGTTTAGCTGGATGCGGCCGGTATTGCACTTTGCCGATCTCAGACTCATTCCCTATGGTAACACCCAGGTCCCCAGATGAATAATGAATAAAAATATCGAAAAAATATCAAATAACGTATACATGGTTGGCGTTCAAAGGATGGCGCCTGTAGCTGAGGGGTACAATTCCCTGACTGTATTGTTAGATATGATATTTAATACCACTACCTCATGTACTTTAACTTCTGGCCACCCAGTACAAGATATAAGTATGATGAACACTTTCCCACCTGATGAAACGAACCAACACAAATGGACCAAATCGAATATTTAATACAGCAAAGGGTGTATACAACATTCACTTAATTACATTTATGATTTGAAATGTTGAGTATGCACTTTTATGGCAAATGAGTATTCGTAGGTAAATCAACATTGAATGTCCAATCTCTGGTTGCGCAGGGAGTAAGTATACAACCTGGAATATTTAGGAAACGATAGCGATAGTACTTAAATGATTATAGCTGGATACACTAAGGGGGGGGGGGGGGTCCCGCTGGTTGTAAGACAGTAGGAGGGGGGGGTTAGAGAAGTCGCTGGCGGTATCCCATCTGGCCGACGGTATCCCATCTGGCCGACGGTGTCTTGGGAGAATCCAAAGTCTTAGACCCAGTGCCCACAGAACCTCGGGCCGCAGACGAATACAGCTGGACCCTCTGTGGAACGGTATCTGCCGGTCCACAACGGAGAGACGTGGTGCGACCTCACGTGTAGAGCGCCGCCTCACCTGTAGTCCTCTCCGGGGGGGTAATTCCAACACTCGACAGTGTTGGCCTTTATCCATGGAATAATCAAAGCACATAAAGCATAATCCAAGAGCCGTGGAAGGCTCGCCGTCGTCGGGTAGAGTAATCCAATATACAGGTCCAGTCGCTCTTGACCCGGAGCTCCTCGGATGCAATCACCACTAGGGGTCTGACCAGCCTGGATAAGCGTCCAGATAACGTCAGGAACGATGGGGGTACTGATAACTGTAGAACTCGAACCGAACGATGCACCATACATAAATAGACTATTATTAGCTTAATAGAATACGTCCAACTCGACGGTATGGTGCCAAACTATGACCATTCAACTATTAATCTACACGATATCTCAATGCCTATTCTGGGCCAAGTAGGCCTTACTACACCGCACGTGCTTCGTGGGGAGGCTTTTGCGTCTGTCACTCTGTTGGAGGGTAAAGAACTGGACTAAAAGAAAGTTCTACTTTACGAGCGCCATATATATATGCGCTATGAACAAATAGTACCACACGTATTTCGCCCGGCATATTACTGCGCGGAACCGGGGGTTGCCTCGACATGTTAGGCGGCACGATTGAACTTGAACCTAGGGGTATGGCAACCTGGCGCCAGGTTCTCGTCCAATGGTAGAATGAAACTATTATGGGCTGTTTAGTAGAAACGGGGATATTCAATGCATATTGTACAAGGAATATACAGGGGATATCAAACGATATACAAATACAATTAAATATATATATATAAATAAATATACATATTCGGTTTAATCTGATCCTTCACAACAGCCGGCCCCTAATTAGTCCCACCTAATTAGCTAAGCAGAGACAGATTAACCGCACTGTCTTCCACTCAAGGTCCGCTGTAAGGTCAGTCAACTCACAAAGTCATAGGGTCATGGTCATCATCAATAGTATCTGGGAGTCGGGGCAGTTCTATGAGCCTCGCCACGGGCCGTGTGTAGGTGCGCCCTTGGACGAGTACTTCAGCTGCTCGGACCTTGCCATCGGCACCGGTGATCACTTTGCTTACGCGGCCAGCCGGCCACATAGCTCTGGGGAGTGACTGGTCAACTATCATGACGACTGTTCCTTCTGTCAAATTGTCTCTCTCTTTTACCCACTTCTGGCGGGTCTGTAGAGACGGTAGGTAGTGAAGTAGGAAGCTGCTCCAAAACTTGTCAGCTAGTACTTGGCTGTACCTCCACATTCTTCGGCCGTTCGCTTCTTCGGGCCTGTACATTGTCTGGGGTAGCGCGGGGTCCAGCCGCCCCATTAGGAGTGTGTTGGGGGTGACTGGGTCGACATCTGCTACATCACTGGAGACGTAACCGAGGGGCTTTGAGTTCAATACTCCCTCGATCTCCGTGAGGACTGTCATTAGGACTTCCTCTGCCACAGTCTGGGCTCCGAGTACGGCATACAGGGCTGTCTTTATAGAACGTACTTCTCGTTCCCAGGTTCCACCGAAGTGGGGTGCGTTCGGGGGATTAAACTGGAAGTCAACCTGGGCTGGAGCGAGGTGGGTCTTAAGTTCTGGGCCCATAGCTTGGAAGCTCTCTCTCAGCTCTCTTTCTCCGCCTTTGAAGTTGGTCCCGTGATCAGACAACAATGTAGACGGTTGTCCTTTCCGTGATATGAATCTCCGGAAGGCCATAAGGAATGAGTCTGTGCTCATGGTCGGAAGGAGCTCGATATGTATCGCTTTGGTGGTCATACATTTGAATACAATACCCCACCGCTTCTCGGTGCCTCTTCCTCTCTTTATATACAACGGGCCAAAACAGTCCATGCCTGTGGAGTGGAATGGCTTGTCGCCGATTCGGAGGCGACAGGGGGGTAGGTCAGCCATCCGTGGTATGCTGGGCTGCGCGCGCCACTTACGGCAGTCTAGACAGGTTCGCTGGAAGCGCCGTACTGCTTCTCTCCCTTGTAATATCCAATAACGACGTCTGATCTCCGCGAAGACTCTCTCTGCTCCTGCGTGGTGCACATCCTCGTCGTATTTCTTTATGATCAGCTCTGTGACCTTGTGTCGGCTGTTCAAGACGATCGGGTGCTTAATGTCATCTGGTAGATCGGGGGCTCTCCGCAGGCGACCACCCACTCTGATGAGATTATGTGCGTCACTCTCTGGTGCCAGGTGAATCAGTCTGCTGTCTGATGGGACGGGGTTTCTTCCCTGTAGACAGTCTAGCTCATCGGGGAACAAGTCTCTCTGGGCTCGTTGTAGTAGAAGAAGTTCTGCTTCTTCGTAGTCAGCTGCTGACATGTCAGTGGTGGACTGAATCTCTGGGTGGTGCCGCAGGAATGTCCTTTGTTGCGCACTCTCTAGGGTAATGCAGTCATCTATGTTCGGGTCTGTGGAGGCGACAGTGCTCAGTCCACAGAACATAGGCTTCTTGTTCTCAGCCTCCTCGCTACTTGCTTCCCTCGGGGTGGGCGTAGGCCAATCTCCTTCCGGGAGCTGGAGGAATGCTGGTCCGTCACTGTAGATGTTGCGACGGGTTAGGTCATCCAGGGACATTCCCCGGGTGATGACGTCAGCTGGGTTGTGTTTGGTATCCACATACCTCCAGCTTGCTTCTTCTGTTAGTTCCTGAATCTCGGTGACTCTGACTCCCACGAAGACTTTGTATCTGCATGAATCAGACTTAATCCATGTGAGTACTGTCGTGGAATCTGACCACAAGATTGTTCTATGCACCGGAATGGTGAGTTCACGTTGGATTAACGTGGCTAGATGCGCTCCTGCGAGGGCTGCGCAGAGCTCTAGACGTGGGATAGATTGTTGCTTACGTGGGGCTATCCTTGAGCGGGCCAGTATGAAAGCAGTGTGTATCTCTCCTCCCATCTCTTGGGCACGCAAATAAGCAACCGATCCGTAGGCTACTTCGGAGGCATCGCTGAAGACGTGTAGCTCAATCTCGCATGTCTCTGGCCTCACTGTGGATGGGAAGTAGCTGCGGCGTATATTGACACCTGGGAGTGAGCGGAGTTCCGTCTCCCACTCTCTCCATGTTGAGGCAAGGTGTGCGGGTATTGGGTCGTCCCAGCCCTGGTCCTTGTCCCATAGTGCTCGTACAATCATCTTTGCCCTGGTGGTGTAAGGTAGAATACATCCCAACGGGTCATATTGTCTGGCGAGTGTTCTGTACACACTCCGTCTGGTGGTCGGTATCGCCGCCGACCTTCCTTGCTCTGGAGCCAAGGGTTTGTGTCTATAGTGGAGCGAGTCTGTTTTGAAGCGCCAGACTAATCCTAGTGTCATTTCTTGGGCTTCTCCTGGGATTGTCGCCATCCAGGTCTCGCTGCTGGCAGCCTTGTCTGCGGAGGAGAGGCTGCGCAATACGTGCGGGTCACTGCTGGCCCACTGCCTGAGATCAAAGCCTCCTTTGATTAGGGAGGCGCGTAACTTGATTAGGAGAGCCTCGGCTTCTTCTTGAGTCGAGACGCTTTGTAGACAGTTGTCTACGTAGAAACTGTTCTTCACACTGTGTTGGACCTCTTCATCTGCTGCTGGGTCCTCTGTGACGTGTTTCTGTAGTGCAAATGTAGCACAGCACGGGCTGCATGTGGTTCCGAAGGGGAGTACTTCCCACTGGTAGATGGATGGGTTCTCATCTCCGATCTTCTCTCTCCATAGGAACCGTAGCAGAGGCTTGTCCTCCTCTACTAGTCTCACTTGCAAGAACATCCCTTTGATATCCCCGCTTATAGCCACCTTGTCCTGGCGGAAGCGCAGTAGCACGCCTAGTAGGGAGGGGCCGAGTGTGGGGCCGGGCAAGAGCTCTTTATTCAGATTTTGGGATCCGATCTGGTAGCTGCAGTTAAACACAATGCGATCCTTGCCATTATGATGGACCTTGTGATGCGGCACGTACCATGATTCGGTCGTCTGATCGGCCTCTTTAATGTCAATCTTTGTTACGTGTCCCGCTGTGATTAGCTTCTCAATCTCAGCTCGGTACACACTCTGTTGAGCGGGGTCTTTGGCTAGGCGCCGCTCTGTGTTCAGTAGATAGCGCTCCGTGGCGTCTTTCTTTGCGTGAAAGGGGGGCATTCCCTCTCGCCTCAGGAGTGGAGTTGCGTATCTCATCACTCCGCCGACTGTGACTCTCTTTGTCCCCTGCTCGAGTAGGTGGATGGCGTAAATGTCTTCTTTAGAGCGAATGTCTTTCTTTTCGTTCTTAAAGGGCATTGTCTCTAGGGTCCATAGCCTCTCGACATGCTGCAGGAGAGTGGTGTCTTCTTCTGTCGTTCTGGAGTGGAAGCAGCTAGTGGCTGCGGTTCGGTTGAGAGATTTAGCGAGGGGGCCTTGTAATGTCCATCCTAGGCGGGTCTCGACTGCGGCAGGACAGCCTCGGGGACCTGTATGGACCCGGTCAATCGGGACTATGAGTTCTGCATGGTCGGAGCCTATCAACAGGGTCGGGGTAGCGCCGTTTATGAGCGGGATAGGTAATTGGCGCAGGTGCACATATTTATCCATCAACTTGGTGACAGGGTAGGTGTACTGCGAGAGTCCTATTTCTTGGCTGGTGAAAGCATTTGTGATCTTGTACCGTCGCTCTGGCTGCCCGTTGGCTGCGATAGTGAAGGAGACATTCTCGCCCTTTATCGTCTTTAAATCTCTTCTTATTGTCCGAATCGTCATTCCGTTCTTGCTCCCCCGCAGTCCCAGTTGAGTCGCAGCGGAGGCGAGCAGAAGGGTCTTCTCTGACCCGTCATCAAGGACGGCGTAAGTGTCCATGACTTTATCCTGGTAGCTCAATGTCACACGGACTACCTTTAAGAGCACTTGAGCTCCGTTGCTGCTGGCGGGGTCAATGTACATGACACTTGCCTTGGTGCCGCTCCGTGGTGCAGGTATAGGCCGTCTTCCGTTACTATCGTGTAGTATATCTAGATGGGCTCCATCGCACCGGCTGCACCTTTTCTTTAGGCGGCATTCGGCTGCCATGTGGGGCCGCGCACATCGATAACAGCGCCGGTTGGACTTTATCCATTGGCTCACTTCTTCTGCATTCATCTTTGTGAATGAGTCACATTGTGACAGCCAGTGTTCTTTCTCACAGTAGGGACACGCTATCTTCCACTTCTCCTTTCTCGAGGGGGTGCTGTGACTCTTACTGCTCGGTACTGACTCTGATTGGTGCATGACAGTCACCGATCTTCTTCCATCACTTATTCTCCTGGGTCCCTCTCTGGAGCTTGGCGTGCTCCGCCCGAAGGTGTCCAGTCGTAAGCTGCTGACCTCTCTCGCCAAGAAGTCGGCCAGATCAAGGAGGGATGGCTCGGGGCCGTCGGGATCTCGGTAGTCCCTCTGCCGCCGAAAGCGCTCCTGTCTTGCGGGTGGCAGCTTCTCCAAAATCCTCTCAACGTTAGAGTTGGCGTACAGCTCATGCCTGCCCTTCTCCCGTTGAGCTCCCAGCATCCCCACCAGGGACTGCACTTTGATTGACAGGTCGTCCAGTGAGCGATTGTCTGTGGCTGGGGGTAGGCGGTCAATATGCCTTATCTCCTGGATTACGTAATCCCATATACGTCCATATCTTTGATCCAGCGCTGCAAGGGCCGCTGTGTATGGGGTCGAGGAGGTAGCATAGGCTAGCGCTATATTGTGCGCTCGCGGTACTTTCAGGTGCTTCAATAATATTGCATACTTGTGGCGTTCATCAACGACATCCACCATCATTGTCTCTAAACACATCCGGAGCTCCGTGTACTGTGCTCGACTCTCATAGGCGAAGTCTGGGAATGACGGCGTGGCGTTGTATGACGCCGTGGATGGCTGATACATCGGCGAGCGTTGGGGGAGAGACCTCCTGGGCGAGTCCCCTCTTGCGCCTCGCTGTGGGCTGGTACTGGCAGGGTACCATGGCCCGCTGGTCCAGGTACTGTTCCTCGGGGCTGGTCGTGCGTCGTGCTCACCCGTAAATAGAGTCGGGGGTCTGTAGCGCAGCGCCGCGGGGGTATAGCCTGGACTGTATGGGACCTCCTGGTCCGGTGGAGTACTGTGCTGTCGTCGGGCTTGGTTCTCCTCTTCTCCCTCTTCTTCTTCTATCAAATCTTCCAGATCTTGTAATCGTTGATTTAGCTTCTCCGCAGTGTAGGCCGCTCCTTCCTTGTAGCTGGGTCTCGCTTGGACCGGTATGGGAAGGGGGTCTGCGGGGGGTCTAGACTCGGTCTGTTGGTCAAGTTCAGGGTCGCTTGCTCGTTGCGGTGACGCTGCTCTTGACTGCTGTCTCGACGAGTTCCTTGAGCCCCTGGCGGAGGGAGAGGGAGTTGTCCTTTTGATCAGCTGCTCTATCAGTTGCGCTTGTAGTCTGTCGCGCTCTGCGTCTCTTTGGGCACCGGCAGCGGCGCGCTGGGCGTCGGCCCGGTCTCTTGCCATATTCTCTTCCATCTGGAAGCGTCTCATCTCCAGACTTGTGCGCTGTTCTTCGCTCCGTTGCTGTGCTTGGAGGTGTTCGCGCTCGCTGGTCGCCTGGGCTTGGAGACGTTCGCGCTCGCTAAGCGTCTGTGCTTGGAGCCGATCGCGTTCGGTAGAGGCTGTCAGGCTGACGAGGAACGCCTGTTGTAGTATCCTCTCCGCTTCGCTGGGGGAAGGCGGTAGTGGAGGTGAGCCGCTCCTGCGTGAACCGCTCCTGGGGGTACTCGTTGGGGAGCCCTGGAGCTCTAGTTCCTCGGCGCTCTCCTCTTCTTCTTCCGTGCAGAGTTCTCTCTCTGTAGGGTTGTCTTCCTCCCGGGGCGTGTCGGGGACTACTTCTTTAGTAGTGGCGGGGGGTAAAGGCATGTCAATTCCCTCCTGGTCCCCACCGTGGGCTTGGTCAGTTACATTAGGACCTACTAGGGCCTCCTTGGTCGGGGAAACCTGGTCGTTAAGGTCAGACATAATTTTACTTTCTACTTTTACCACGTTTACCGTTTGTCGAAGGCTAGGTAGTTGACTGACAGTGTAAGCCTCTAAGTACTGAGGTGTCTGTCGTCTGCGCCGCGGGCGCTCTAGGTTAGGAGGATCGTTTCGTGGAGTGTTCATCATAGGCCATTTCGATATTAATAACACTATATTAATATTACACTAGTTACCATCCGGCTCGAAGGACCAATTGTAGCTGAGGGGTACAATTCCCTGACTGTATTGTTAGATATGATATTTAATACCACTACCTCATGTACTTTAACTTCTGGCCACCCAGTACAAGATATAAGTATGATGAACACTTTCCCACCTGATGAAACGAACCAACACAAATGGACCAAATCGAATATTTAATACAGCAAAGAGTGTATACAACATTCACTTAATTACATTTATGATTTGAAATGTTGAGTATGCACTTTTATGGCAAATGAGTATTCGTAGGTAAATCAACATTGAATGTCCAATCTCTGGTTGCGCAGGGAGTAAGTATACAACCTGGAATATTTAGGAAACGATAGCGATAGTACTTAAATGATTATAGCTGGATACACTAAGGGGGGGGGGGTGGTCCCGCTGGTTGTAAGACAGTAGGAGGGGGGGTTAGAGAAGTCGCTGGCGGTATCCCATCTGGCCGACGGTGTCTTGGGAGAATCCAAAGTCTTAGACCCAGTGCCCACAGAACCTCGGGCCGCAGACGAATACAGCTGGACCCTCTGTGGAACGGTATCTGCCGGTCCACAACGGAGAGACGTGGTGTGACCTCACGTGTAGACCGCCGCCTCACCTGTAGTCCTCTCCGGGGGGGTAATTCCAACACTCGACAGTGTTGGCCTTTATCCATGGAATAATCAAAGCACATAAAGCATAATCCAAGAGCCGTGGAAGGCTCGCCGTCGTCGGGTAGAGTAATCCAATATACAGGTCCAGTCGCTCTTGACCTGGAGCTCCTCGGATGCAATCACCACTAGGGGTCTGACCAGCCTGGATAAGCGTCCAGATAACGTCAGGAACGATGGGGGTACTGATAACTGTAGAACTCGAACCGAACGATGCACCATACATAAATAGACTATTATTAGCTTAATAGAATACGTCCAACTCGACGGTATGGTGCCAAACTATGACCATTCAACTATTAATCTACACGATATCTCAATGCCTATTCTGGGCCAAGTAGGCCTTACTACACCGCACGTGCTTCGTGGGGAGGCTTTTGCGTCTGTCACTCTGTTGGAGGGTAAAGAACTGGACTAAAAGAAAGTTCTACTTTACGAGCGCCATATATATATGCGCTATGAACAAATAGTACCACACGTATTTCGCCCGGCATATTACTGCGCGGAACCGGGGGTTGCCTCGACATGTTAGGCGGCACGATTGAACTTGAACCTAGGGGTATGGCAACCTGGCGCCAGGTTCTCGTCCAATGGTAGAATGAAACTATTATGGGCTGTTTAGTAGAAACGGGGATATTCAATGCATATTGTACAAGGAATATACAGGGGATATCAAACGATATACAAATACAATTAAATATATATATATAAATAAATATACATATTCGGTTTAATCTGATCCTTCACAACAGCGCCCAATAACATATATAAACGCTATTGGCGGGGAATGAGTTAAGCCCGACAGGTCCGGTACCGGACCCAAAATGACATCACGTCATAAATCAATGTCTACAGACTGTATGAATATAAGTAGCGTTTTTTTCCCCCCCAAATGTATCCTAGAGTAAAGACCCTAACCTTCCTGCAAGAAAATTACTTCCGTAAGAATTTATTTTATTTCTCTTATTTCTCATGGATTCTCTATCACAAAACTGAACGTTATTGGCATAGATTGGAGCGCAGTTAGCGTGTCTACCTTCTATGAACATTTAGCAACAATCCCGGATGCAATCCGATCCAAAATGGCGGAGCCATATCCATTATAAGAATGAAACTGTACATACAGTAGATTTCATTCACGGTTCTTCCTGCACGCCTGTAGATACTAAATTCAAATTGAACTCTGCCATTTGAAAGAGGAGATTTGGCCTGATCCATAGATGTGCGAGTTGGCTATAATATATATAATAAGGTAATTTATAGACCTGGTATTCTATATTCTATAATAATATTTCAAATTGTACCCAAAAAATCCAAGCATGCTTGCCTCAACGACTACCGCCCTGTAGCTCTCACCTCCATAGCCATGAAGTGCTTTGAGAAGCTAGTGAAGGGCTACATCTGTTCCTCCCTCCCCATCAACCTGGACCCCCTGCAATTTGCATACCGCCCCAACAGGTCCACGGAGGACGCTATAGCCCATGTGCTGCACACAGCAGCATCACACCTGGACAAGAGGCAGGGGAACTATGTGAGAATGCTATTCATCGACTACAGCTCAACATTCAATACCATAGTCCCCTCCAAACTCATAGCCAAGCTCAGGGACCTGGGCTTGAACTATGACCTCTACCAGTGGGTCTTGGACTTCCTGACGGGCAGACCCCAGGTGGTGAGAGCAGGCAACTGCACCCCCGTCATCCATCCCTCTCAACATAGGGGCCCCCCAGTGCTGAGTCCCTCCTCTACTCCCTGTACACACATGACTGTGTGGCACAGCGGAACAACAACACAATCATCAAATTTGCTGACGACACAGTAGTGGTGGGCCTGATCTCTGCAAACGATGAGAGGGCCTACCTGGAAGAGGTAAAGGTTCTAGCGGGATGGTGTCAAGAGAACAGCCTCTCCCTGAACGTCAGCAAAACAAAGGAGATGATTGTGGACTTTACGAGGTCGGGGGTCAGGGACTAGAGCCCCCTCAGCATCGACGGGGCACCGGTTGAGAGAGTGAACATTTTTAAGTACCTCGGAGTCCACATATCCTAGGACTTGACATGGACCACACACATTGACAGTGTTATCAAGAAGGCACGACAATGCCTCTACTTCCTTAGGCGCCTAAGGAAGTTCAAAGTGAGTCAGAAGATCCTCAAGAACTTCTACTCATGCACAATAGAGAGCATCCTGACTGGCAATATCACCTCCTGGTTTGGGAATAGCACTGCACAAGACCGTAGCAGACTACAAAGAGTGGCCCTTTCAGCCGAACGCACAATTGAAGGGGGGCTTCCCACTCTCCAAGACATTTACAACAAGTGCTGCATGGGTAAGGCTAAGAGAATAATCAAAGACCCTAGCCACCCAAACAACTGCCTCTTTGAACTGCTGCGGTCAGGCAAGCAATACCGGAGTCTCATGGCAAGCACAGAGAGACTCAGAAGGAGCTTCTATCCCCAGGCCATCAGGATGCTCAATGAACAATGAACAATAACAGACCATCAAATACACCCACAACACACACATCCACACGCACAAACTCACTTTAAATAAACAACACACTGTAGCACCCACTTTACCCACTTTAGACACTAACACAGACTTTATATTTACTGGCACAATGACACTGACTGCACTGCACTAGTCCTTACTGGAACTCTGCACTTTACACTTTATATATATATATATGTATTTAAATGATTAATCCTCCACTGCACTGTTTTTTGTCCTGTGTCTGTGTTGGTGTTTGTCGTTTGTCGAAGTGAAAAATGCATACACTGTAATGCTGCAACAATTACCAATGTGTTTTTACACAAATGGCTTAATTAATAAAGTAATCTGAATCTGAATCTGAATATTTATTGGCATCAATCTCATGCACCTCATTGCACCTCACCACCACAAGGTGGCACCACAAGCTAAGCTATACCTCACCATCTCTACACTGTACTGTATCTGCATTGTATAGACTGTACATATACTGTATATATGTATATTGAAATTTGTTGTTGTTTACACTTGTTTACATACTTGACTTTCTATTTTATACTTATATTATACTATTTTACAATATCTTGTTATTTTATCTAGCACAATCTCAGGAGCAAAACAGAAAGAAGCATTTCATGCAAAAGTATCCTGTATTTCTGTATGACAACTAATAAGAAAGAAAGAAAGAAAGAAAGAAAGAAAGAAAGAAAGAAAGAAAGAAAGAAAGAAAGAAAGAAAGAAAGAAAGAAAGAAAGAAAGAAAGAAAGAAAGAAAGAAAGAAAGAAAGAAAGAAAGAAAGAAAGAAAGAAAGAAAGAAAGAAAGAAAGAAAGAAAGAAAGAAAGAAAGAAAGAAAGAAAGAAAGAAAGAAAGAAAGAAAGAAGAATTGCATGTGTCTGGATGGCAGAATAAAGTAATTCAGTTTTTCATTTCTGGTAATTTTTATCATGGTGTTATTCACTGTCAAAGATGCAAAGAAAAATCATAATTTATATTCTCCTTTGTTTCATCACAATTTACTCAAGCCTAGTAACAGACACAATATGTCTGACACTGGGATTACATTTCATGAGATCGATAGATGTCCCTAGATACCAAGAACATGCAAATAACCCTTGTAGAAGTGGAGCAATCTTCCATAGGTATGTATTTTTAGGCGGATTTTCAGGTAAATGTAAAAAGGGCCCCATCCCTGTGTTAAAGATTTTAAGTGCCCTGTTGTTGCTTGAGCCCCTGCCCCCCAAAGCCCCTGTACACGGTCCTGGCGGGGGGATGCTGTACGGACCTCTGGGAGCACTTGATTTATTTGATCTCCCAGAAAGAGGTTTCCGCCTTCGAGGCTTTTCTGTGTTATCTGCTCAGTGCTGTTCAGGCTTGATCAAACACCCTTCCAATTATGTCAATTATTTTCCATCACATTTTCAAGCCCATTTTTCAAACAGGTCTGATGATTTGCGATGGTATTTCTAACGCAGCCTACAGACGATGTTCACGGGAACATCCGTCCAGTATGTGTGACATAGCACGCTCGCATAAAGAGCGACGTGTGAATTACCTCTTGTGTGAGGCGTGCGACGCCATTGATCACATTAATGAAATTCCGGGGAATAATATCTGCTATGGGCATATAGTAATCTTCAGTTACACCATCTGCAATTTTTTCCTGAATATTTATTTTCTTTTTACATAAGTTAGCGAGGAAAAAACTTAAATAATGTCATAAAATCAAACATCTTCTCCACATTCGTTTTAATGGCTTGTCTCTCCGAGAGCTTTCCACTCCAGAATAACCTCGTCAGCATTTCATTCCCTTCCAAAATCAGCATCTGCGGCCCAGCAAAAAAACGCCCTGAGGATTTTAAAAAGATGACGTTCAATTTGTGTCGTGTCACCAACAGAACGCATTAAGAAGTGCCACAGAGTCCAGGTATACGGTAGCCTCGCTTTCAATCCGCAGCAAGGGCAGACAGACACGTCCGTTTGGGGGGGGGGGAACGATGACATTCACACGCGCCCTTTAAAATCCTTTCATAATTTTGGGCTGATTATAGGGTGCTTAAAAATGACCCCATAAAGAGACATTTATCAAAGTCTGACAGCCTGACCCACGGGCTATCTGACTTGCTCAAATGACTGGCTTGTGCTTAAGGTTCCTATAGAGCTGGAGTTCTGAGCTTGGAAGGACTGCCTTTTTGTGGTAATTTTCCTGACTCATGGGACATCCTTCAACACACTCAGATCAATACTCTTCCAACCTATGCACAGTTTAAAACCATGATCACTACCCACTGTGCATCAGCCTGTAATTGTTTTAGCTGATCCATTTTTAGGTGATTTCCCTTGTTTTTATCTTTACTACATTTCATTTATTTGAATTGTCTGTTTACTCGTCATCATTGTAAATGAGGGCAATTTCAATGGTCTACGAGTTATAAATAAAGGTTTGATGATGATGATGATGATGATGATGCTGATGATGATGAGCAGCCTGTACAGCCATAGGTTGAGCCAACCATGCTCTGACTTATCACACCTCAAATGCCCTTATAAGCCTCTGATACACGGCGGTTGTGTATTTGTTTGTGTGTGTGTGCATTATGTGTGTGTTTGTCCTGATGTCCATACATTTTATGAGGCTTGTGAGTTACACCCTTTAATAAGAGGCCACTGGGGGATTTCCAGTCGTCTTGGCTGTTTTCCAGAATAATAGGCCTGACCTCAGAGGCGGTATAGTGATAAAGTTGTCAGCTGAATATTAGCCTTCCAGAGAGGATTTACTCCTTTTACAAGTGTGTGTTTGTGTGTGTGTGTGTGTGTGTGTGTGTGTGTGTGTGTGTGTGTGTGTGTGTGTGTGTGTGTGTGTGTGTGTGTGTGTGTGTGTGTGTGTGTGTGTGTGTGTGTGTTTGCTCAGCCGTGGTCGTGACATTTGCGTTGGGTGATATTGCCACGCTGAGGCTCTCTGACTGACAGATGTTAATTGCACAAGGAGGGTTCTTTTTTACTCTTCTCCTGGTTTAAATGCTTTAAGACTATCAGTGTGGCACGATCGCATATGGTGGAGGCTCTGAGGACAAGCACACCCACACACACTCACAGAAATATAGTCACGCACACGTACACACACAAGGTGCACACGCTTACACATTCACGCTCATCCACACACACACACACACACACACACACACACACACACACACACACACACACACACACACACACACACACACACACACACACACACACACACACACACACACACACGCTTACACATTCACGCTCATCCACACACACACACACACACACACACACACACACACACACACACACACACACACACACACACACACACACACACACACACACACACACACACACACACACACACACACACACACACACACACACACAGTACATGTATGCCAATAGACTGCTTCACCTACATTCCTACTTTTACATCTCCATTTCCCTGCCCCAGAGACAAGGTCCAACATTAGTCCCCTTCTACCTATGAATGTCTGGAACTCTTAGCGGTGGTACCGTAACACTCTAGTCATGGAATTTAGGTTGATTTGTGTGCCTGTGTTTGTACTGTATGTGTGGAAGTCTGTTTGTACTTGTGTGTATTTGTGTGTGTATCTGTGCATGCGTGTGTGTGTGTGTGTGGTCCCCATCTCAGAGATGAACTCTCACAGTGGTAGTCTGGTGGGCTAATGTTTGGGTGGTGATAGCCACAGGCTCCATTCAGCTCTACTTATGAGAGTTGATGATGATGATGATGATGATAATAATAATAATAATAATAATAATAATAATAATAATAATAATAATAATAATAATAATAATAATAATAATAATAATAATAATAATAATAATAATAATAATAATAATAATAATAATAATAGCATTTACAGTAATAGCATGGGGTAGATTAGTATGCAATAAACTGCCAGTAGGGTATGTAGATGGTATTGATAATTCTAATTATTCTACTACAAATTATTCCCCTACCTTTATTATTTGTAATCAAAATGAGTTCTCCAATGATATAGCAATAGATGAATAATGATTGTCTTATATTGCACCTCCCCCTCTCCCCCTACTTAATTATAGTAAGAAACTCCCTCTCTCCCACTCTCCTCTACTTCTCTTCTCCTCTCCTCTAGTCCTCCTCTCCTCTTCCTTCCCCTCTTCTCTTCTCCGCCCCTCTCCTTCTCATCTCCTCTTCCTTCTCTCATCTCTTCCCTCCTCCCTCTCCGTCTCTTCTCCTCCTCCTCCTCTCCTCTAGTCCTCCTCTCCTATTCCTTCCTCTCCTCTCTTCTCTTCTCCTCTTCCCTCCTCTCCTCCTCTCCTCCTCCCCTCTCTCCCCTCTTTCCCCTCTCTCCCGTCCCGTGGAGTGACAGCAGTCTCTTCACTGTGTGACTGTCCCACACAGTTCGCCAGTCAAAGGCAAAAAAATAGGAATAATCACTTCATTCCAATTTAACACACACATGTGTTGCCTGTGATACTCACTCCCCGCTGTCTGGGACCCACATCAGGAGCAAAGCGGTGGGTTACGCTCCATGAGACAGCCCCTCCTCTGGAAAAGAGAGATTACAGAGAGTGGGGGGGAAATAATGAAAGGAGACCCCCCCCCCCCTTCTGTCTCTGTGGAACACTGCTGATACACTATTCCCCTTAGATTGTCCTAGGGGACGCTGGGAATTGGAGTCGCTTGAATCGTGAGCCCAACTGTAGTTCCTTGATTAAATTGAATCCCTGCTCTGCTCCCTGTGGATACAGACCCAAAACCGGCAGCGCACAGGCGGACATCACTCGCAAGCCACGTAGCCTCTACTGTCACAGCGATACAGGCCACTGCAGCAGAATGCCACACACCACTCCCATTCATTCACTGCTGCGGTGTGTAGGGACGATGAAGATAGGTCACTGGCCCTCTAATGCCTCACTGGCAGTGATATGAAGGTGGACTTTAGCCAGTGTGTTCATGTGAGAGAGAGAAAGAGAGAGGGAGAGAGAAACCCGGTAGTGTGTCTGTATGAGAGAGAAATAGAGAGACAGAATGACCTTTGACTAGTTTATCTTTAGCCTACGTTTCATGGTCATTTGAAGGCTATTCTTGTCAGGGTTGGACTATGGAACCAACGTGCAGAAACACAGACAGGCTGGCAGGTAGTAGGTAATACACAGTGGTGGGTTTATTTATTGTAGCAAGCAGGCATGGCTGGAGAGAGGACGAGGGGCCAAGGTTGATAGGGGGGCTGGGCAGAGTCCAGGGTGGGAAAAGGTGGAGGTGGCTGGGGCAGGGGTCCAGAGTTGAGGCAGGCCGGGGTCAGGCGGAATCTTCTGTAGGCACAGGAGACAAACAGGAATGAGGGCATGCAAATACGCTGACAGAACAGCTACGAGAATAACTAGAACAAGGCAGAATGCTGACGGAACAGCAACAAGAATAACCAGAAACTGACAGTGCAGTTAGTGTCACAGGTTGACATGACAATGCTCTCCCTACTGAACTAAAGTCATTTTAACCAGCACTTTTTCTTATATTCATGAACACTTTTCCTTTATATACCTACAGTACGACTCTGGAATATGCCCCATTTGGATTACCTGTGCTGTCAGAGTAACATAACATACGCTGTGGATTATTGCATAACTGAGACACAAAAATGTGAACTGTGTGTCTTGCAGGATGTGTGTCTCTTCCACAGCTGTGCACAGAACATTACTGACATTAATGACTAATTGAAACATGAGTCAGTGATACGCTGTGGACAAATGACTATGTCGGGAGGGGACCTGGGGATTGACTCACGGTCTGTCCCCAGGCGCCTCCTTCATCTCTCTGCTAGTTCTCCATAGGCACACCCAGGCTTTATGATTGGAGCCCACAGTCAACATGGCAGACTCGGAAGACTCAGAACGTGAGTGCCCATACTCCGTTCTGCGACGTTGGCTTCAGTCCTCCAACTCCATCCTCCACCCATCCATCTCTTCCTCCACTGCAGGGACAGAGGCTACTCATGGGGCTCCTCAATGCACTACCCACAGTTAACCTCTTTAGCCCGAGCGGTCTGTTGGCGGACCGCAGATGACATCACGTCATAAATCCATGTCTACATACTGTATGGATTCAGTTTGTGTGTGTCCATTGGGCGTCTGTGTGTGCGGCTGAATTTATCATTTGCATTTTGTTTCTGTTCTTGTTTATTTATGATTTAGTGGCAACCCTTTT
>NC_140181.1:74495111-74547554 GCF_963971535.1 Notolepis coatsorum
TTTAAAATACTAACACGTTCCCCTTGACAGAATCGCTTTATATTTAGTCGTTATGACGCTATCAACATATCCATTTGTTAAAGATTATTGTCCGCCATCTTGTTTTTTCCGACGGAGTGATCCGGCGGAGTGATGTGATTCGGTGGTGGGCGGGTCCTGGGACCAGGAGCGTGGATTATGAAGGATACATACGTGTAAATGGACTGTTTCAGCCAATCAGAATAGAGAAATTTGCATGCCGTTGTATAAAGCTCAATACATACAATTGTTAAGGAGATGCAGACCAGAGAAAGACTTTCGTCTTGTTTACATCAGGTCCCCCATTTTCAATTCATCATAACATATATGACATACATGACATACAGATAGACAGTACTGCTACATCTATACATTTATGACATATCAGATTTGCAAATACAGTACTGTTTGTGATACAAAAAGAAAAGAAAAAGAGTGTATATACATTTGACGTAGAAACTGTACATTGGAGGAGGTTGGGTGGGTGGGGTGTCGTTGGGTGGGTGGGTGTGGGCTGTACATTGGATTGATTGATTGACATGAAAACTTTATTAACAGGTTGCAGAATGGGTACAATACAGTACAGCTCAATACACACAATTGTTAAGGGGATGCAGACCAGAGAAAGACTTTCGTCTTGTTTACATCAGGGTCCCCCATTTTCAATTCATCAGGACATATATGACATACATGACATACAGATAGTCAGTACTGCTACATCTATACATTTATGACATACCAGATTTGCAAATACAGTACTGTTTGTGATACAGAAGGAGTCAAGAAAAGGGAGTATATACATTTGACGTAGAAACTGTACATTGGAGGAGGTTGGGTGGGGGGGGGTTGGGTACATTGGGATATTGACAACCATACTGGGTAATTTACATTGGAGGTGGTTGGGGGGGGGGGGGGGGGCACATTGTATAAACAAGTAAAACTGTACATTGAGGGGGGGGGGGGGGGAGACACTGTACAAACAAACAAAATTGTACATTGGACTATTGACAAAACCATACTAGGTAAATGACTGTACATTGGAGGGGGTTGGGTTAGGATATTTACAGGGGCCAGTGTTGAATTGCAGTCTCCCGTAGGTGTCCCTTGAGAGAGGTTTTGAAAGTGGGTAGTGATCCACATTCCTTTACAGCTTTGGGTAGGGCGTTCCACATTGATGTGGCATAATTGCGAAACGTGTTTAGTCCCTTATTTGAGCCGAATCTGGGTTTAACATGATTTGTGGAGCTCCCTCTGGTGTTGTGATCGTGGTATTCACTGACCTTTGGGAAGTATTTTGACATGTACATGGGTACCTTGGTCGTGTAGTGTATCTTGTAGACCAGGCCCATTGCAAGTTGCTGTACTCTGTCGTCTACTCTAAGCCATCCTAGGTTGTCAAAGTGGGCAGGGGTGAGGTGGGTTCTAGGAGTAAGGTCAAGCAGTAGTCTGACCAGTTTGTTTTGAGATGTTTGTAATTTTGTTTTTAGCGCCTTTGAGGTGCTTTGGTACCATGAGGTGCAAGCATAGTCGTAGTACCCCTGAATGAGTGCTCCTGCCAGAGTCTTCAGGGTATTCTTGTTTACCAGAGAGGAGATCCGGTACAAGAATCGAGTTCGTTGGTTGACTTTTTTTATTACATTGGATGCCATTTTGTCACAGGAGAGATTAGCCTCTAGGATGGAACCCAGGTAGGTAATTTCATCTTTCCTTGTGACAATATTGTCACCCACTGTAACTGAGAAGCCGTCGGTCTTGCTGAGTTTGTTATTTGAACCGAAGAGAATGGACTCTGTTTTGCCCATGTGTAATGATAGTTTGTTATCAGCGAGCCATATGCAGATTCTGCCTAGTTCCGAGCTGAGGGTTTTTTCAACCTGTAACTTGTTCTTGTCAGAGACCAGCAGGGCTGAGTCATCCGCAAACAGGAACAAGTTGCAGTCACAAGCTGACGACATGTCATTTGCATAAATTAGGAACAGTAGCGGTCCTAGTATGCTTCCTTGTGGAACACCACAGCTCACTGTGAGGGGGGGGGATAGGGTACCGTTTACCTCCACCATCTGTTCCCTCCCCTCAAGGTAGGATTGCATCCAGCTCACTGATAGACTATCAAAACCAATTGCTTTTAGCTTGTCAATCAGAATGGAGTGATTGACCGTGTCAAAGGCCTTTTGTAGGTCCAGCATGACCATGCCGCAGTATTTGCCTGCATCCACCTCTTGTTTGATGTGGTCATTCAAATAGAGAAGGCATGTGTCAGTGGAGTGGGATGTTCTGAAGCCAGATTGGAATTCGTAGATTAGATTTTTTTCCGCTAGGTACTTTTCGACCTGTTCGTAGACTATTTTTTCCATGACTTTCGAGATGGAGGTGAGAATAGAAACAGGGCGGTAGTTGCCTGGGTCTAATTTGCTGCCCTTTTTGTGCAGAGGGGTCACCCTCGCAATTTTGAAGTCCTTGGGGACGTGTCCCTGTTTTATGGAGAGGTTTATTATGTGTGTGATGATTGGGGTGATGGCGGCTGCTGAGTCTCTGAGGAATTTGGAGGGGATGTTGTCATGGCCAGTGGCCTTGTTGGAGGTGGGGGGGGGGGCCAGTTTCGAATTGCAGTCTCCCGTAGGTGTTCTTTGAGAGTCTTTTTGAAAGTGGGTAGTGATTCACATTAATTTACAGCTTTGGGTAGGGCGTTCCACATTGATGTGGCATAATTGCGAAACGTGTTTAGTCCCTTGTTTGAGCCGAATCTGGGTTTAACATGATTTGTGGAGCTCCCTTTGGTGTTGTGATCGTGGTATTCACTGACCTTTGGGAAGTATTTTGACATGTACATGGGTACCTTGGTCGCGTAGTGTATCTTGTAGACCAGGCGCATTGCAAGTTGCTGTACTCTGTCGTCTACTCTAAGCCATCCTAGGTTGTCAAAGTGGGCAGTGGTGAGGTGGGTTCTAGGAGTCAGGTCAAGCAGTAGTCTGACTAATTAATTAATATCTTTGGAACCATTTGTGTTAAATTGTATCTGAATCTCTCTGTTCTGTTCTACTAAGGAGAATAGTCACAAACCGTACATCGTATCAAGCATACTAAGAAACATTATGGTTTCATAGGCCTTGTGCTATCTGAGCTCAAGGGCTGCTATTGCTGGGGTCTCCAATCTGAGAGCTCTGTATGACTGCCTCCAATCATAGGGTGTTACTGAGTCACAGAGGTGTGCTTTAATATAGGTATCTGAGCAACCTTAAAGTAGTCTTCTAATCAGATCAGTGAGTCACAGGGAGTTTGTACACGCAGGGTTAAATGTTATCCTTGAGTGGAGGAGCCTTTCCAGCTCTCTCGGCATCAGTCTGCTCTCACTTCTCTCTCTCTCTCTTTCTTTTTTCTTTTTCTCTCGTAAACACACACACATACTCATATCTCCTATGCTGCTCTCCACAGCACTTAACATTCCAATTCACACCAAAAGTTCACCTTCCACGATTTAAAATGATTGCTAGTACACACACACACACACACACACACACACACACACACACACACACACACACACACACACACACACACACACACACACACACACACACACACACACACACACACACACACACACACACACACACACACACACACACACACACACACTCACATGTATTACACACTTGAGAATCACTATGTAGCAGCTGCTATATTGGAGACTGAAACTGTAATGGGCAATGAGGTCTGAGTTCACTAGAATGAATGGGTTATAATACAGGAAGGTGTAATGACCAGGCTAGGATGTGGGGATGTGGACCCAGGTGCAGACAGGAGACACAGGAGACCCAGGAGGCAGATGACGGTGAAAACCAATAGTGGTGTATTTAATGAAGACCAAACTACAAAGACGGACTGATGTACAAGCACTGTCTGACTAATGGAACATGAATACACAGGGGAGTAATGGCTGATAGACAACACCCAGGGCCTGATGCGAGATGATGAACAGCTGGTTGGAGGACTGGGAGACACACCACACAGGGACATCTGGTGGACCGGAGTGGACACACAAGAGGATGTAAATTTCGCTGAGTAAATTTTACTCAAACTGAGTAAAATTTTACTCAAACTGAGTAAAATTTTACTCACTTGGGCTCAAATGGACTCAGTTTGAGTAAAATTTACTCTGCGAAATTTACTGTGGGGGGGAGGGGGAGACGGGGTGTGACGGCCGTGACAGAAAGCCAATATGACACTGGGACAGTTTCACACTAGTGCATGACCATGGCAACAGCTGGAGATGACGGAAGCAGATTGCCATGGTAATGTGGAGTTCTCTCAAAATGCATTGACCTAAAACCTAGAACAGTGCAAACATGCTGAAGGGCAAAGTGGCACTCTAAATACACCTTGCTTTGCACTGCATTATGGGCCAAAACATTTTAATCAGCCCCCTTCTCAATTTGCCTGTGAATTGGAACAAGAGCTTGCAAGGCAAGTGTGTAACACATTATTGTTCAGATTAAATAAAGAACAGCTAAAATAAACATGCCAACAATTATAAGCCAATGTATGTTATGATTTGAATGTCAGGAACAGCACAAGTAGCGTTAAAATATATGGAGAGAGAGAGGAGAGAGAGAGAGGAGAGAGAGAGAGAGAGAGAGAGAGAGAGAGAGAGAGAGAGAGAGAGAGAGAGAGAGAGAGAGAGAGAGAGAGAGAGAGAGACTTTGACTTTTGATGTTCTTTATTAAAACAGAGGGGGGGGGGTAATCATTCACAGCCCTAATGTTTCAAGGTTTTAGGGTAGAATTGCCTTCCAATTTACAAAAATACTAGCTGATGCATGATCTGGCAAGTAATAATAATAATAATAATAATAATAATAATAATAATAATAATAATAATAATAATAATAATAATAATAATAATAATAATAATAATAATAATAATAATAATAATAATAATAATAATAATAATAATAATAATAATAATAATAATAATAATACATTTAATTTAATGATTTGGAACCAAATCTCAAAGTGCTACAGGGTGAAAACATAGGCTTTAAATACATAGACAATTATAAAAATAAGGCATACAAAAAAGGGATAAAACACACAAAGGCATGTATAAAAGATTAAAACTAATGTGTGTGATGTGGTCGTACTTACGCACTCTCATCAGGATCCTAGCAGGATCCTAGCAGCGCTGTTCTGGATGTTTTTGTTGTTGTTGTTTTTTGTTTTTTTTGTTGCTAGGAATCCCGATGAGAAGTGCGTTACAGTAATCCAGCCTGGAGGAGACAAAGGCGTGGACAAGTTTTTCAGCATCTGGGAGGGTGAGTGTGGGACGGATTTTGGCAAGTGGACTTAAGGAACTGAATACATCACTATTAACATATTAACATCACAAATTGAGTGAGTGAGTGAGTGAGTGAGTGAGTGAGTGAGTGAGTGAGTGAGTGAGTGAGTGAGTGAGTGAGTGAGTGAGTGAGTGAGTGAGTGAGTGAGTGAGTGAGTGAGTGAGTGAGTGAGTGAGTGAGTGAGTGAGTGAGTGAGTGAGTGAGTGAGTGAGTGAGTGAGGAGGGAGGAAGTGAGAAAGAGAGAGAGGGAATTACCTGAATAATTTATGCTGCCAGCTATCGAAGGAAGGGATGCTTCATTTTCAGGATCCTCCTCATCTTACTTTGCAGTACTGTTCGCATCAGTTGGCATTAGCTAAGTTTAGCTACGTTTTCCCCACAGATGATGCATTCGGGTTGAAGGCTATGGATGTCTCCAGACAGTCCAATAAACCATACATGAGACAGTTTTCATTATACGGTCCGTTAACAGTTTCTTTCTCTTTTACCTACAATCGCGGTTGTCCCTTACTGAGTGACTGATTGGCTGAGTGTGTAGGCAAGCATCACACCGAGTATGTGAGCGGAGCCAAGCCTCACAAACGCGTGAAAACAACATGAACAGCATTATCTTTTCACATTAGAATAACCTAGACAACAATGTAAATATTAAATTGAGCTGCAAACATTATTGAAAGGATTATCCAGGTGGCCTTCATTCTCTCTATTGCCATGAAAGCAGACCGTTTCTCATTCAGGCAAGACAACTTGACAGCGGCTTCAGTTCACCAATCGCTCTCTCTTTAAAAGTGATTCTCACTCGCCCACGGCTGCGGTCTCTCTCTCTCTTTCTCGCCAGTGAACTTTGACACATGTAACCCAGCCAGAGCAAACAAGATGTTACTTCTATTTAGATTTCAGCATTGTAAATTAATGGATGTATAGTAGGGGTGTGCGAATACGCCATTATCTGTTTAACCAACAAAATTATCTATTATATTCAGGCTCATCCATAATGTATAGTCTACTATACAATCCACAGCAGCGATACCCATCACACAGGATACTAATAGGTTCTGTTTTCTGAACAATAGCCTCCTACTCAACTATTGCGGTTCAATAATAAGATATCTCGGCATCAAAAGGTTTTACAAAAATATTTAAAAAGTGCCATAATCAACCAGACATGTCCCCCTCCACAGCAGGCTATCAGCCATTTAAATTAAAGAGAAAATTATTTTTCATTCCCTGTTAAATTTTTTCCCGCTTCACCATCCCTATCCTGTCCCCCATTCTTGTTTAGTTTGTTAGCTCACATTAGTAGGTTATCCCAGTCCTGGGAGTCCTTACAAATATCTGTACAACGCTAATATGTGCCATTCATGACCAAATTGTCCCGGTTTTAACCAATAGAAAAACATCAACAATGCACCATGCTTCTGAATTCAACACTGATTTGTCTGTATGTATGTCACTCAATGTTGTTGTCAAAGCGGTCACTAGAAAAACATCTACAATGCACCATGCTTCGGAATTCAACAATGATTTGTCTGTATGTACAGTATGTCAATCAATGTTGCTGTCAAAGTGGTCACTGTTTTAACCAATAGAAAAACATCAACAATGCACCACCCATCTGAATTCAACAGTGTCTGTATATAATATATATACTGTCTGACAGAATATAATACCTTCCATCAATTTTCTATCCGTTCATTGACGAATAAATGCCTATTTATTTGATGTGGACATGACCCATCGTTGTGCACAAATGTCAGCACCACCCGGCTGCCCATTGAAAGTGGACAGCTCCCCAAAAATGCCAGAATGCTTATGGATACAAACTTATACCTAGCCTACAGACTATTGTAAATGGTTTTACGTCAATTTGACCCTCCTCATCCTGGCTCATCCTATTCAACTGTCATCACCCAACAGTAGATCTACCCTGGTTCTCCATCCACTCATTGCCAGATCATAGACAGAATTAGTCACGTTTCTATTCTTTATCTGGTTCCTCCTTCATTAGCATTTTGCATTGACTCTAGTTATCCTTGTTGCTTTTCCGTCATTATTCTGCCTTTGCCTAATTCCATGTTTTCTCCTGTGCCACAGAAGATTCCTTCTGCCCCCTGCCTGCCTCTGCTCTGGACCTCTGCCCCAACCTGCTCTACCCTGTCTCACCCTGGACTCAGCTCAGCCCCCTTTCTGCCCAGCTTCCCTCTAGCCCTTCTTCCCAGCCCAGTCCCCCCCCCCCTTCCCAGGCTCCCCTCACTCCAAGACCACCTCAGCCCCGGACTCTACCATCCCCCCCAGCCCTTCATTAATAAACACACCAACCGTTGGGTTTTACCCCCTGCCTGTCTGCCTAACTGTCGGTGTTCTGCGCCTGGGTTCTCAGGTACCAGCTGTGACACACCCAGGTATAAATATCTACAGTGATAAGATAAGATGTACCTTTATTTATCACCCATAGGGAACATTGAATTAGATGCACCAGCACAAGGGAATGTAGTTAACACAAATGTCCACAAATACCTATACATCAAGAAAGTAAGTAAAAGATGTAATAAGATAAAATAGGAATAATATATACAATCAAATAGATCTGTGTGTATATACATGTGCAATATCTGTGTGTATATATTGTATGTATAAGCCCAACACGTTATGCCCCGGTACAAATAGTTGTTGGCTCCGGACACCTGGGTGCTTGTCTCACTCTCTCATGCTATATATACACCTGGGTGTTTGTCTCACTCTCTCATGCTATATATACACCTGGGTGTTTGTCTCACTATCTCATGCTATATACACCTGTGTGCTGCTAGTCTCACTCTCTCATGATATATATACACCTGGGTGCTTGTCTCACTCTCTCATGCTATATATACACCTGGGTGCTGCTAGTATCACTCTCTCATGCTATATATATATACACATGGGTGCTTGTCTCACTCTCTCATGTTATATACACCTTGGTGCTAGTCTCACTCTATCATTCTATATACCGCTGTGCTTGTATCACTCTCTCGTGCTATATATACACCTGGGTGCTTGTCTCACTGTCTCATGTTATATACACCTTGGTGCTAGTCTCACTCTCTCATGATATATACACCTATGTGCTATACACCTATATATACACCTATGTGCTTGTATCACTCTCTCATGCTATAACCTTACTGTCATGTCCTAATAAACTAACCTACACTGTAGCACTCAACACTTTGATGAACATTGTTGCTCAGCTGATAGAGTTGTGCCCTTCCTGATGGCTTGTCGTACAGAACATGTAAGTCGCTTTGGATAAAAGCGTCAGCTAAATGACTAAATGTAAATGTAAATATATACACATCTGTGCTTGTATCACTCTCTCATGCTATATACACATCTGTGCTTGTATCACTCTCTCATGCTACAGTATATATACACCTCTGTGCATGTCTCACTCTCTCATGCTATATATACACCTGGGTGTTTGTCTCACTCTCTCATGCTATATATACACATCTGTGCTTGTCTCACTCGCTCATGCTATATATACACCTCTGTGCTTGTCTCACTCGCTCATGCTATATATACACCTCTGTGCTTGTCTCACTCGCTCATGCTATATATACACCTCTGTGCTTGTCTCACTCGCTCATGCTATATATACACCTGGGTGCTTGTCTCACTCTCTCATGCTATATACACCTGGGTGCTAGTCTCACTCTATCATGCTATATATATACACATGGGTGCTAGTCTCACTCTCTCATGCTATATATATATACACCTGGGTGCTTGTCTCACTCTCTCATGCTATATATACACATGGGTGCTTGTCTCACTCACTCATGCTATATATACACCTGGGTGCTTGTCTCACTCGCTCATGCTATATACACCTGGGTGTTTGGCTCACTCTCTCGTGCTATATATAAATAAATAATAATAATAATTTAGGACCTGCTCAGAGGTCATAAATCGGCACGCATGCGATTCGTATCTGCGATTAACCCATACCGTCGTCCTTCCCCCCCAAGGGCAGCCGGGAGCAGACAGGCGTCAACGTGAGCCGCGCCAGGGGACCAATCCAAGTGCTCCTGTCCGTCTTCGTCAAGGACGCCACAGCGTTAGCGATCTATTGTTGTGCATGTTTTTTCATTGGGTTTTATCTTATCGGGGGGGGGGGGGGAAACCCTTGCGAGCACGGGGAGAACATGCAAACTCCACACAGAAAGGCCTGGGAGATACCCCACCTGGGTAACTGGCATCATGGAAACCTGGTCCCCAAGCGGGAATCGAACCCTGGACCTTCTTGCTGTGAGGCGACAGTGTTAACCACTACACCACCGTGCCGCCTACACCTGGGTGCTTGTCTCACTCTCTCGTGCTATATATACACCTTGGTGTAAATAGCTACATTGGCTATTCCACCTCGGTTGCAAATAGCATTGTTCGGTACGGACACCTGGGTACTAATAGCATCTGCCATAATTATTCCCCATCCTGTTACCAAAAAGAAAGCTGAGAATGTGAATAGAGGACACATTCAGATCAAATTGACCATTCACAGAAATATTTATGTTTTTAATAACATGTGAAATGCATTGTTATTTAGAAATTATATTTCACAAAGCCTCCAGGGTCTCCAAATCTCACGGCACACTTGCTCCACGGCACACCGCTTGAGAACCATTGATCTATAAGACATGCAAAACGGAATCCTTTTTGTCAGCGTGAGCAGCTCACATCAGGAGTATTGCAGGAACGCAGGTCATTAGCATATCAGCAGATAACTGCCTCACCTGTCTCCGGCTTCAGAGTTTCGGGGGAAACCCACTCTCCTTGCACACATTTTGCACCGATCCCTGGCTCAAGTCCCTAACACATGCTAATATATGCTAATCCACTTAAAATTTACATGTCACTTTTAGCCAATGAGCCGGGCTAGAACAAAGGACTGCAGGTAACCTTTCCAGAGCCGCTCATCTGCTCCAGCTCGGGATAAAGGTCTCCAGCGGAGAGGAGAAGACGTGCGCTCTGAGAGATATTCAGCCCTCAGAACAACTCCCACTGTGTAGGTTAAGGTTTGGTTGTTCTTTCGATTCATGGCAACCCCCTTAAATGTATAAAACTCAGAAGTACCTCAGAGAGGTTTTAGAGTGAGCAAAAAATGTAAAGTGTGTAATATCCAGTTTTATATCTGTGCATATTTCAATGGTACTTTAGCGAATGACAAAACCTTCTATCTCTTTACAATCAAAATGTCCCGGAGCGAGATGGGATTTATTTTCTTTTTTTCCTCACCATGAATTGAATCCTATTCACCACAGAACACGTTCCTCGGCCACCAGGCTTTCCGTGGCCTGTGAGAGGCTGAGTGTAAAAAGCCTGGTTAACCTCAGTCAGGGCCTTGGGGACGGCCCTACGCTACATGTCATGGGCTTAATGATGGCTCACAGTCAACCTCAGCTCAGCCCGGCACAGTGTGTATGCGTATGTGTGCGAGCTTGCGAGCACCAAGGTGTGTATGACGGTGTGTGTGTGTGCCTGGGAGTGTGTTCCTGAGATCAAGGGTTAACTACACAGGCCAGAGAGTCAAAAGAAGTTCTTTTATGGGTGAAACCGCTGCCAGCTCCACTTAGCAGTTACCATGGAGACTGTTCCACAAACTGTCCATTGCACCTTGGAAAGCTCTGTCACGAGATTGCCAGAGTTACACGTGCTAGACAGGCTCTGCCTATACCTGGTGTACTGGCCCTGTGGAGGAAATGGTCAATAATCAAGAGTTTTCTTTAGTTTATGTTTTGTTTTTACCTAAATGAGATATCCATCATGAAAATAAATTAATACTCAAATATAAAATGACTGATTGCATGAAAGTAAAGCACATGCAGGGATACTATTAAGGTGATCACCAATCTAAAACCTTTGCCTACAAAACATGTTCAAGGATGACACCTTCTGTGCTTCTGAAATAGCTGGAATTTCAGCTAGCAACTAGCCCTTTTCTCACAACTGTGAACTTGAATATGGATATATAGCCTTCATCTAATCAGGAAAAGGTCATTCATGTAGAATACTGCAACGCTCTCTATTCCTGCCTCAATCGAAGGTCTCTCTCACACAATGTGTACAGAATGCAGCAGCAAAGATTTGGGAATGCGTAGTCACATCGCTCCTCAGGGACGCGGAAGTCAGTCAGAGTTGGGGGTGTGGAGATAGGTGATATAATAACATCATAGGAGGCGGGTGCCCTCCAGGG
Organism: Notolepis coatsorum; assembly: GCF_963971535.1. Lineage (NCBI taxonomy): Eukaryota > Metazoa > Chordata > Actinopteri > Aulopiformes > Paralepididae > Notolepis > Notolepis coatsorum. The sequence continues at coordinate 74,506,700 of NC_140181.1, forward strand.
GAGGATATTGACGCGTGCAGCGCGCAACATTTTCCCTTTTTTGTCAATATACACACACCCACTAGGCTATGCGAGGCGAGCCCCACTCTTTTAATATATAGTGCAAATTAAGTGTTCAAATGAAGGCATCCAATAATAGATGAACCATTGGGATCCGTCTAATCCCACTCTATACGGCCAGCATATCAAAACAAACTTCCATTGTGCGTGAGGCTGTTTGTAGAGCTAAATCTATACTTTATATCATTGCTATCTGTCCATTTTCATTGTCAATTGACACGATAAACCGTCCCTTCAATATGCCTTAAACAAATTTTTTTGTCATCAATACGTTCCCATAGCCTCATGAATATAAGCGTTATATGGGATTGGTCTGGTATATTTCCTGGAAGGCGAGATATATGGCGCTAAGCTAATAACGTTAAATCGAATGGCGTTTCGGCCCTACAGAAGCTAGAGCTAAACATCTAAATGCATTTGATCTGTATCATGGTCAACCATGAATGCATGAAAGGGGGGGGGGGGGGGGGGGGGGGGGGACGTCGTTTCTGATTATTGATTACCAATAACGGCATTAGCCTCAGTAGCCTCATTCGCTAATTGGGTGGATGGCTATCAAAGCAAGGCCTGATCAGCATGAAATTGACGTCAAATCGCTCTTACCTGTGGCCGGTTGGACTGCAAAAAGGATTTCCCAGTTATCGATCGCCATCTGGTAGATCCATATATCCATTGGCTGATGATATATTCCTTTACTGCATACTGAATTCAGCGTCCCAAAAACGATCCATCGGCTACACGCATAGCTCTTGAAATCTGAGGCTTGCAGAATCTGTATCACATTTGAAATTGCCTTCCCAAGGCTGTGGTCACATTGGATGCCTTTTTTAATGCACCTGTGCCTTTTTTCTATTGTTTTCAATGGACAGGCGTGCGGCTTCTCCAAATGACGTGCCTTGCGTTTTTGAAGCGGCGCTTCTTCGGGTGCTCTCAGTTGTAAAAGCAGAGCGTACCCACATTTACGTCACCTACTTGTTGATGGAAGAATCAAATCAGAATGGCGGCATGGTGGTGTAGTGGTTAACATTGTCACCTCACAGCTAGAAGGTCCTGGATTTGATTCCTGCTTGGGGACAAGGTTGCCCGGTTGCCAGGTACCCAGGTGGGGTATCTCCCGAGCCTTTCTGTGTGGAGTTTGCATGTTCTTCCTCGTGCTCGCAACGGTTTCCCCTCCAGAATATAAACCCAATAGGAAAAAAAATGCAGAACAGATCGCTAACGCTTTCGCGCCCCTGATGAAGACGGACAGGAGCACTTGGATTGGTCCCCGCGGTCCCACGTTGCAGACCATGTCTGCTCCTGGCTGCCCTTGGGGGGAAGGAAGACAGGATGGGTCAAGCGCAGAGACAAAAATTGCATGTGTCTGTTCCTGTGCATGCCGCCCATCGCATGTGTGTGTCACTACATGATAAATAAAGACTTCTTCAAAAGTCCAGTTTAATCTTTACAACATCTGAGGTATCTTTTTTTTTGTATCCACTTTTTCTCCTTATTTTTCTATTTTTCTCCCATCCCAATATCGTAATTCCAATTCTCCCCTCAACTGTCTTGAACGTTACTAGACAATGCCTCCCACTGGTCGGCTGTAGTGAGGATAGAAGCCTTGCATCACGTGTCCCCTCCGGTACGTTTCACCAGACAGCTCGAACTCTCAGTGGCGAGGAGTAACGCGTGGGAGGCTCACGCTGCCCCGATACTTCCTGTTTCTGCTGTACAGATTGTTAGCACACTTTGTAAACCATGTTTTAATAATAATAATAATAATAATAATAATAATAATAATAATAATAATAATAATAATAATAATAATAATAATAATAATAATAATAATAATAATAATAATAATAATAATAATAATAATAATAATAATAATAATAATAATAATAATAATAATAATAATAATAATAATAATAATAATAATAATAAATTCGATTTAAGAGAGAAACGCCTTTCTCGGACTCAAGGACACTTTACATAAAAAGAGAGTTGAGAGAAAATGTATAAAAAGATAAGAAAAAAAGATGAAAAAAAGATAACAAAAATACAAATAAAAACAACAGGATCGGTAGTGAGAAGGCAAGTTTGAACAGGTGGGTTTTGAGATGGGTCTTCAAAAGGTCCAATCCCCACCCACCGGCTTTCCCACCCTCTAACACTGCCAATTGTGTTAGTATGACGGCCAGCCAAGCCGGAAGCAATGCCGAGAGCTGGGCTCAATACCAGCATATCCTGCGTTAGTGGCGAGCGCCTTGCCCACTGCGCCACCCAGCCGCCCTAACATCTGAGGTATCTGAAGTGAAATTTAAAACATATCGATAGTTGCCAATGTTAGTTAGCATTAGCTATCAATGCTAATGGTTGTAAATTAATGTATGTAGTAGTACAGTAACTTACATTTTCTTGTATGTAACTAAAGTAATGTATTATGTATTACTTATTGTCTTGCTTTCTTATGTCTTCTCTCTTCCTGTTCCATTGTTAATGGTTCTCTTTAGATATATTTGTTTTATTTGTTCAATTTGTTTGTCATTTTAGCACAATGGCTGCTTTTAATTAGATTGTTAGCACACTTTGTAAACCATGTTTTAATAATAATAATAATAATAATAATATTAATATTAATAATATTAATAATAATAATAATAATAATAATAATAATAATAATAATAATAATAATAATAATAATAATAATAATAATAATAATAATAATAATAATAATAATAATAATAATAAATTTGATTTAAGAGAGAAACGCCTTTCTCGGACTCAAGGACACTTTACATAAAAAGAGAGTTGAGAGAAACTGTATAAAAAGATGAAAAAAAGATGAAAAAAAGATAACAAAAATAAAAATAAAAACAACAGGATCGGTGTGAGAAGGCAAGTTTGAACAGGTGGGTTTTGAGATGGGTCTTCAAAAGGTTGATGGTGTCAGAGCCTCGGATGGTAGGGGAGAGGGCGTTCCACAGCAGCTAGAGTATGCACAAGGCTCTGCCTCCCAGTGTGGAACGCCTGGTGCGTCAGAGTTGGAGGAGCGGAGGCCACGTGCTGTGCAGGGGTGGAGTAGATTGATCAGGTAGGATGGAGCCAACCCGTGCAGGGATTTATAGGTGAGGAGAAGGATCTTGTAAGTGAGGAGGAGGAGGTCTGTAGTTGACAGGGAGCCAGTGGAGTTTTTGCAGAGTAGGGGTGATGTGCTGCCAGGGTTTGGTGCATGTGAGGACCCTCGCAGCTGAGTTTTGGACCTATTGCAAGCGGTCCAGGACCTTCTTGGAGGCACCAAAAAGCATTCCATTGCAATTGTCGAGGCGGGATTAGTGTTTCAGCTGAGGAGTCGGAGAGTGAGGGGCGGAGGCAGGATATGCTTCTGAGGTGGACGAAGGCAGGCCTGGTGACATACTTTATGTGTGGCTGGAATGAGAGAGTTGAGTCCAGTACTAAACCCAGCTTCCTTACCTCTGTGGAGGGGCAGAGAGAGTAGCCGTCGATAGGACGAGGCTGTAGATTATTTGTAGGAGGGCTGGGGAAGCTACAACTATGAGCTGTATGTAAAGGGCTGTAACATAACAGTTGGTTGACAGAAATGATGGACCACGTTTGTAAACAACAATGATATTTATTGATAGATGCAAAGGAAGCACATGTAGCTCAAGGGTGAGCCCAGGCCAAAACAACAAACAAACACCACTATACTCCAAATAAACCCAATCTAATCTATGGTAAAAGAAATTACATTACCTAAACTACTCTTACCTAACCAAAACAGGAGAAAACAATATCCAAAGGAAATGGCAGCTCACCCCATCTGTGCTTCCTGAGAAAGAGAGAAAAACACATTAATGATACATAAAACAAAGGCAGAATATATACAAAAACAAACTATAACTAGCAATGCTCTCTCTGTGGCCATACACACACAAGGCAATTTCCACTAAGCACAAAGGCCAATAAACGAAATGCAATATTGTCAAAGTCAAGGTTACAAAATCACACTAGGCCTAGCCTCATGCCAGAGAGAGAGGGTGACTGAAGTGAGAAGCCATGTTTTAACAGGTGTGTGGTGATCCATGATTGGGTGGTGTTGATTGAGTGTTGGAGTCTGGAAAACCATCCACCAATCGGTGCTGTGCTGGGTAATGGAAGGGCAGGCCTGGCAGGGACCAATGGTGGGTTTCCCAGCCGACACAGACAGTGTTAGAGCAGCTTTGGCGGTCCAGATCCAGCTGACCAACGACCACACCCAACAGTTAGGTGCGGCTGCGGCTGCTGTGCAGGACCTCCGGGCCCAGGTCCAGCCTATTCAGAATTCTCTTGACACTCTAACCACCCAGCAGACTACCCAGGGTAATCAGCAGGCTGATATTCTGCACCAGCTACAGGCTCTCAGTGCAGCTTTTAACGCCCTGCTTTTAACCCCACCTGTGGCAGGAGTCCCAGCCAGATCACCACCCGCCGCCACGACAGACCCTGCACCTCCCGACCTCGCTCCTCGGGAGCCCCATCTCTCCAACCCACGATTGTTCGACGGTAACTTCGAGGACTGTGCCACGTTCATCATGCAATGTGAGTTGGTTTTCATTCATCAACCCAGCCGATTTACGACAGAGGGAGCCCGAGTAGCTTACATGACTAACCTGCTCACAGGCTGAGCAGCACTGTGGGTTACTGCTTCCTGGTCAATGAGGGCTGATTTTTGTTTTTCATACCCAGACTTCGTGGCAGAGCTCCGAAGGGTTTTCCACCACCCAGCTCGTGGCCAGGACCCGGGAGCTCGGTTGGGCACCTTCCGGCAGGGCAGTGGCAGTGTCACCGACTACGCGCTGGAGTTCAGACTGGCCGCAACCGAGAGTGGTTGGAATGATCGGGCGCTTCGTCTCACATTTCTGAAGGGGCTCAACGACGCTGTAAGGGACCAGCTCACGACCCGGGAGGAGCCCGATTCACTCGAGGCCCTAATCAGCCTCGCCATTCGCATCGACGGACGCCTCCGGGAGAGAAGGCGTGAGAGAGCTCGACTGGGACCCCCAGACGTTCCCCAGACCCCCCGTACTCGTGACTGGACTGCTGACCGTCCTGCCTCCTCCGCGACTGGTGGTCTCTTTCCCTCCCGATCTGTGACCAAGGAGGAACCCATGCAGCTGGGACGCACACACCTTAGCCCGGCCAAACAGGAGTGCAGGCTCAGGTCCGGCCTTTGTCTCTACTGCGGCCGGGATGGACACCGTATCTTCAATTGTCCTACCCGGCCAAAAGACTAGGCTTGCTGGGACCCCGGGAGATCCTGGTGAGCCGTTTTTCCTGTTCCCACACCCATGCACCTCCTAACCATCTGACGAGCGTCACCCTGGCCTGGGCGGACCAGCGGGCGACGGTGGGTGCACTCGTTGACTCGGGTGCTGATGAGAGTTTCCTGGACGTTGAGTTTGCCACCCAGGCCAACATTCCACTTGAGAACCTCGAGAGGCCCTTGGAGGTTTTCGCGTTGGATCAGCACCGCCTGGCTGACATCACTCAACGCACCTGTCCTGTCCTCATCACCATTGCTGGTAACCACGTTGAGAGACTCCAGTTCTTTATTACCAGATCCCCTCTTGTCCCAGTAGTCCTGGGTCGGCCCTGGCTCGCGCTGCATGAGCCCCACATCGCCTGGTCCTCCGGCACCATCATGGGGTGGAGCTCCTCCTGTCATGCCCAGTGTCTTCAGGCGGCGTCCAGTCCTTCGCCCCGGAGTTCCCCTTGTGTGCCGCCCTCGGACCTCTCAACTATTCCCCCCGAGTACCACGACCTCGGGGAGGTTTTCAGCAAGTCCCGGGCTCAGGCCCTTCCTCCTCATCGGCCTTACGACTGTGCCATCGACCTCCGCTCTGGGGCTCCCCTTCTCGGCAGCCGCCTCTACAGTCTGACCGTCCCTGAGAAGGCAGCGATGGATAAGTACATCTCTGAGTCCTTGGCAGCAGGCCTCATTCGGCCCTCGTCCTCCCCGGTGGCGGCCGGCTTCTTTTTTGTTGGGAAGAAGGACGGAGATCTTCGGCCCTGCATTGACTATCGCCAACTCAACGAGATCACCATTAAGAACAAGTATCCTCTTCCTCTCATGAACTCCACCTTCGAGCCCCTCACCCAGGCTACCGTCTTCACCAAACTGGACCTCCGGAGTGCCTACCATCTGGTCCGTATCCGAGAGGGCAATGAATGGAAGACCGCCTTCAAGACTCCCAGGGGTCATTACGAGTATCTGGTGATGCCGTTCGGCCTCACCAACGCTCCGGCGGTATTCCAGGCGCTCATGAACGACGTCCTCCGTGACATGCTCGAGGAGTTTGTGCTGGTATACCTTGACGACATCCTCATCTTCTCCAAGACTCTCGAGGAACATGTCCAGCATGTCCGCCGAGTACTGGAGCGCCTCCTCCACAACCGGCTCTTCGTTAAGGCAGAGAAGTGCCGTTTCCACTCCGACTCTGTCGATTACCTTGGCTTCATCGTGGAGAGCGGCCTGACCCGAGCCGACCCTCGCAAGATCCAGGCTGTGGAGGAGTGGCCGGAACCCTCCTCTCGGAAGGAGCTACAGAGCTTCCTCTGTTTCGCAAACTTTTACCGGAGGTTCATCCGGAACTACAGCCAAGTGGCGGAACCGCTTACCAGGCTGACCTCTCCCTCCCTGCCGTTTGACTGGTCTCCAGCGGCCTGCGCTGCGTTCCGTTCCCTCAAGAAGATGTTCACCACCGCCCCATCTGGCTCCACCCAGACCCCAAGAAGCAGTTTATTGTGGAGGTGGATGCCTCGGATACTGGACTAGGGGCTATCTTGTCTCAGCGGTCGGTGATGGACCAGAAGGTCCATCCGTGCGCCTTCTACTCTCGTCGTTTCCTTCCTGCTGAGAGGAACTATGACATTGGCAATCAGGAGCTGCTGGCGGTAGTGGCTGCCTTGGAGGAGTGGCGTCATTGGCTGGAGGGGGCCGAGGAACCGTTCACCATTTGGACGGACCATAAGAACTTGACGTACATCTGTGCATCCAAGCGCCTCAACGGCCGGCAAGCTAGGTGGGCCAGCTTCCTCAGTCGGTTCGACTTCTCGTTGACTTTTCGTCCTGGGTCCCGCAACACGAAGGCCGACTCTCTGTCCCGGTTACACTCCAAGGGGGCTCCAACCACTGAGGATCCGACTCCCATCATCCCAGAGGTCAGGGTGGTGGGAGTGGTCACCTTGGGCATCGTGACCGTGGTCAGGCGTGCCCTACGTTTCCATCCCGCTCCCAGCAACGTACCTTTTCGTCGCCTCTTTGTCCCCGACTCAGTCCGGTCACGGGTTCTCCAATGGGGCCATACCAGCCGGTTTGCCTGCCACCCCGGCGTTAACCGCACCTTCTCCTTCCTGGCTCGTCGATTCTGGTGGCCCACCATGATGAACGACGTCAAGGAGTTTGTTCTGGCCTGCACGGTCTGCGCCCGCAGCAAGGCCTCCCACCAGGCACCCTCCGGTCTATTACAGCCACTTCCCATTCCGAGCCACCCTTGGTCCCATGTGGCGTTGGACTTCGTCACTGGTCTTCCACCATCCCAGGGAAACACAGTCCTTCTGACTGTGGTGGATCGCTTCAGCAAGGGGGTTCACCTCGTGGCCCTTCCCAAGCTTTCCTCAGCTTCCGAGACAGCGGACCTCCTGACAAGCCACGTGTTCCGCCTCCATGGTTTCCCCCAGGACGTCGTCTCAGACCGGGGTCCCCAGTTCACTTCCCAGGTATGGCGGCCTTTTGCAAGGGATTGGGGGCTACTGTTAGTCTTTCGTCTGGTTACCATCCACAGACTAACGGACAAACAGAGAGAATGAACCAGAGCGTGGAGTCTGCTCTCCGTTGTGTTGCCGCCAAGAGACCTGCTTCCTGGAGCCGGTTCCTCCCCTGGGTCGAGTACGCCATCAACTCCCTGGTCAGTTCCGCCACCGGCCTCTCGCCGTTCGAGGTATCCCTGGGCTACCAACCCCCTCTTTTCTCTGCACAGGAGTCGGAAGTGGCAGTTCCCTCCGTGCAGGATCATCTCGACCGGTGTCGTCAAGTCTGGAAGATCACCAGGACTGCGCTGCTCTGGGCGGTGAGTCTTAAGCTTCCTGCGTCCATGCGCATTCATCCTGTTTTTCATGTGTCCCGAGTGAAGCCTGTCTCTCTCAGTCCCCTGATGCCTCCTGCTCCAGATCTGCCTCCTCCCGAGATGGTGGACGGACACCCCCAGTGGAAGGTCCGCCAGCTCATGGACGTCCGACGGCGAGGACGGGGGTTCCAGTATCTGGTGGACTGGGAGGGATACGGTCTGGAGGAACGGAGCTGGGTCTCCTGCAAGCTCATCATGGATCCCGCCCTGATCACCGACTTCCATCGGTCCCATCCAGGGAAGCCGAGGCCGGGCAGGTCGCCGGGTGGCTCCCGTGGAGGGGGGGGGGGTACTGTGAGGATTGGTCCATTACCACACGCTTCCAGGTACCAATTACCTCCACACACCTGAAGGGAGTTTCGAATCAGCTCGAAGGGAGCCCTTATATACTCTGGGTTTCTGAAGGTTCATTGCCGGGTCGTTTTGCTTACCTCCGCCTGCAGCTTGTTCCTCCCGTGTTGTTCTCCATTTGTTTCTCCAGTACGCCTTGGAGTTTGCCGCTGTTGCTCTTCTCTGCTCCCGTGGACCCGCGCCCCGTATCTCACTGGACCCGCGCCCCGTATCTCACTTTGCCCCTTGGTGAGTTTGGAAGTATATTTTTGATGCTCTGCTTTTCCTCGTTTTTCCTGGACTCAAGACCTTTCTGTTTTTTGTGTGTTTCGTTAACACTGAAGAGGTATCGCCTTTTGTTATTTCTGGATTCAGCTATATTACTGGACTGCCTCGTAATCCCTGCGTTCGGTTATTGACATTCCTCTGTTTCTCTGTTCCTCTCCAAGTGGATAGACAGTAAGCTGCAGCGCCACAGAGCCAACTCTGCTCTGGGCCGAGCTGCAGAGCCGCAGAGCCTACTCTGCTCAAGGACATTCCCCCTGAATGCTTTATGTTGTTTTTTTTCGCTCTTTCTGTTTGTGAATAAATACGCCCTTAGTTTTTGGCTAACTCTGAACTACCTGTCTGTGTCGTGCTGTTGGGGTTGTTTACAAACCATAACACAATATCCAATAATCCAAATTCCAATGTTCCTATTTGACACTTTAAAATAATTATTCTCCTTTCTTCAGTTGTCAACCTTTTCTCCTTTTTTTTTAACACCTTATCTAATAAAGTATTTGATTTATTCAAAATGCCCCACACGGCCGAGAGTGACCAACTTGGAACAAAGGCGAGCTTCAGCTTCCCACGGCGATCGAGACAACATCGATGGCAGATGAATCCGGAAGGTCAGCGGCACCAATGTAACCGATAGATTACGCTTGCGTTGTGTTCTTGTGTGGTGTGTGGCGACAGTAACCAGTCAGGAGGCAGCACTGGATCTCAGGCTCTTTAATGGCCCTGTGAGACATAGATCCAACATACAAAGGTATTAGATTTGGTGTACAGTGACGTGCTTCCACCTTCTCAATTGCATATCCAAAGCAACAGCATTACACAATTATTATATATATTGTGTTTAGCCAAAGTAAAATTCCACAATCAAAGTTACCGTAACATTCTTAACAAAAATATCAAATAAAACCCATATATCTTTATATGACAAATATGAAAATAAACACATTAGAGTAACATGTAACTTTGCTGTGTTACAATCACACCAGCCAGCCTGAACTTATATAGCTGAACTGGTGTGGATTAGCTACACTGTACAAGGCTATTAAACATACAGCCTTTCATTTCCCACTAAAATCATATAAAACGTTTGCAAAAGAAACAGACAAAAACATCTCCATACCTGTGTGACATAGATCCAACATACAAAGCTATTAGATTTGGTGTGCAGTGACTTCCTTCCACCTTCTGACAAAAGATAAGAATGACAAAACGTCAGCTGTGTGTGTGAATACACGCAATGAGAAACCGCACGGACACAACAGCGCATCAAGACTAGACTGATATAGAATGGTTTGTGATCTTGGATTCGAACAGGATGTACACAGAATGAGTAGAATACAGTGGAGGCTGCTGACCAAATTTTTAGGTGAAGCACAAATTATTATATTATATATTAAATTATATTTTTTAAACATCCCCAACGCTGCAACACCCCCATTTCTCCCAGGTGTCAGGCTCCTCATTCGCTTCCATTCATTTTGGGGACCATGTTTAAATATCATCCTTCTGAAGTATAAACAAACTATACTGCTGTGACGATTTCAATAAAACAGATCTTTCTGAGTCAATGGTATGCAGTGGTGTTGCGCAATATGTCGGGGCCCCCCCGGAGGGCAGACCACTCCCCTAAATCAAACCAAGCAGACCATGGCTCGGCGGCCCGATCAAACCAAGCAGACCATGGCTCGGCGGCCCGATCAAACCAAGCAGACCATGGCTCGGCGGCCCGATCAAACCAAGCAGACTATGTACAGTATACAGTGGCTAATATACTATCAATACTACTATTGAATATACATACACTATTAATTTCATTTACACTATACATTTCATCAAACCAGCATGTCATGTCTCCCTTAACTGTCGGTGAAAAGAGGGAGAACTACAATGACCAGAATGCCTGGCAATGTTTACTTCCTCCTCCACAGAGGCACTAGTCACTAGATCTGATCAGTGCAACGTACGCTAGCCTAGCCACAAGCTAGCGGCAAACATTCATTCATTTAGGCAGCACCACTAACACAGTGCACATAAATATTATCTGCAGGCTGCATTAGCAGCTAGCAGCCAACGTGATACATTACATTGTGTTTATATGTGACATAGCCAAGTTAACAACGTTTCATTCCCTTATTCAAGTCTCTAAACAATTCGACTAGCTAACGTTAGCCATTAGCAAAGAACGCTAGCCTAGCCACAAGCTAGCGGCAACATTAATTCATTTACACTAATACACAGTGCACATAAATATTATCTGCAGGCTGCATTAGCAGCCAGCAGCCAACGTGATACATTACATTGTGTTTATAATGTGACATAGCCAAGTTAACAACGTTGCAATCCCTTAATTAAGTCTCTAAACAATTCGGCTAGCTAATGTTAGCCATTAGCAAAGAACGCTAGCTAGCCACAAGCTAGCGGCAACATTAATTCATTTACACTAACACACAGTGCACATAAATATTATCTGCAGGCTGCATTAGCAGCCAGCAGCCAACGTGATACATTACATTGTGTTTATAATGTGACATAGCCAAGTTAACAACGTTGCAATCCCTTAATCAAGTCTCTAAACAATTCGGCTAGCTAATGTTAGCCATTAGCAAAGAACGCTAGCTAGCCACAAGCTAGCGGCAACATTAATTCATTTACACTAACACACAGTGCACATAAATATTATCTGCAGGCTGCATTAGCAGCCAGCAGCCAACGTGATACATTACATTGTGTTTATAATGTGACATAGCCAAGTTAACAACGTTGCAATCCCTTAATCAAGTCTCTAAACAATTCGGCTAGCTAACGTTAGCCATTAGCAAAGAACGCTAGCTAGCCACAAGCTAGCGGCAACATTAATTCATTTACACTAACACACAGTGCACATAAATATTATCTGCAGGCTGCATTAGCAGCCAGCAGCCAACGTGATACATTACATTGTGTTTATAATGTGACATAGCCAAGTTAACAACGTTGCAATCCCTTAATCAAGTCTCTAAACAATTCGGCTAGCTAACGTTAGCCATTAGCAAAGAACGCTAGCTAGCCACAAGCTAGCGGCAACATTAATTCATTTACACTAACACACAGTGTACATAAATATTATCTGCAGGCTGCATTAGCAGCCAGCAGCCAACGTGATACATTACATTCTGTTTATAATGTGACATAGCCAAGTTAACAACGTTGCAATCCCTTAATCAAGTCTACTACAAGTATGTATTGTTCTCTAAACAGTTAGCTAACGTTAGCATCAAGGCTAATCAGGCTTTCTTTTTACAAACACTACAACTTACTTTTTTCTGATCCAGGTGCATAAGTCCACTTCTTCATGTTGCTCAGTTGCTGGTTTATACTTTGGTCCTAATGTTGGCGCAAAGTTTAATTTAGCCTACTGTGTGTTGTTACAGCTGTACTGTAAACTACTAGCTACAAGTTAGCTTGCCTTCACTGTCCAAGATGGCACGTTCACGTCAACTACAACTACACTAGTCTTCAACTGAGATAAAAAAAAATATATATCATCCAGTGCACAACAATAAGTGAACAAGTGAATAAAGATCTTAAAATATGAATGATTATATTAGGCAAATTAATGTTCTTCTTCGGGCAAAATGCACACATGAGATGATGGAACACAACTTTGACTAGAACACTGACGCCAGCCCAGCTGCAGTTCTGCATGTATTTTACCGGGCAGACTCTGATTGGATTTCCAAGGCTGCCAATCATTCAACCTCCATGTATTGGATGTCAAGGGCTGTCAATCATTAAATCCTCCATTCAATGGCAAGAGTTTAACTGCACAGTCCGTGCTTAGATGAAGTTAATAGCCTATTTTGATTGGCTGTTATTTATTATTTATTTAACAATGGGTCAACCTGTGAAGTATTCTGCACGAATAATTACTGCAGGCAATACTGCAGTGCAGGCCTGCTCAGAGCTGTCAATTTTGGCCATTTTTGAAGAAAAAAAATGCACTTGCATTTTTTTTACAGAGGAAAACATTTATAATAAAAAAAATTATAATAATACAAAAACAAAAAAATATATATATATATATATATATATATATATATATATATATATATATATATATATATATATATATATAGGTATATGTAAATTAATAATAATTATAAATTATGAGTGAATTTGTATTTCACGTGTTGTCATAGAGAAACCTCCACTGGTAGAATATTTAACTGAACATGTAGCCATAAGTAGATAATGTTTAAAGCACAAATTACGACTTTTATCAATGTTTATCAGGCGGACATTAACAACGTGGCTCACCTCAATTGCATATCCAAAGCAACAGAATGTGAGCCAGGTGAGATTGCGCATAATGATGTCGTCACGCAATGTCACAATGGTGCGTTCAGCATCCACACCAAATCCCAAAACAGCACAGGTGACACCACAGGTAGGAGATCACGGTGGTTCGTTCAGCATCCACACCAAAACATAGGTAGGAGATTCCAACAAAACAATGAAAAAGGGTGTTTTGGCGAAATTCACAAGGGGAGCATATTAACCTGTTACACTTATAAAGTTGTTATTATTATATTAAGTTATCACATATATGAATATTATTATACTATAATTAGGGTTCGCTTATCAGATGCTTTAAGGAGCACTTTACCCAAAAATTATCATTTGTATATTAATTACTCACCCTGTGATGCCTTGAATTCATGGAGATTGTATTTCCGCTCATGCCTCCACCGTAGAATCCAAACAAAAGTCCTTGATCAATTGAATTTACTGGATCAACAGCAAAACTATCATCAGTTATACTATAGACATCAGTTTACAAACTCTCAAACACATCACTTTGATCCAGTCATTTGCTCAATACTTCACAAACACACGCATATCCGGTTAAACAGTCTTATGTATTTGTACTCATGCATTCCCCTCCCAGCTCCTTCATTGGGGTAAATGGACTGCATTTATATAATGCTTTTATCCAAAACGCTTTACAATTTATGCCTCACATTCACCCATTCACACACCGATGGCGGAGGCAACCATGCAAGGTGCCAACCTGCTTATCAGGATCAGTTTATGGGTTAAGTGACTTGCTCAAGGACACTTTGACATGCTGCCGGGAGGCCTGGGACTTGAACCAGGAACCTTCCGATTACCAGACGACCACTCTACCTCTTGAGCCACTGATGTTGGCCAATGAACAAGTCGGGAGGTGGGATTTCAATTGAGTGCTCTGAGTTCATGCAGAGTTCAAACACACACACACACACACACACACACACACACACACACACACACACACACATGGCAGTTTCCTCTCTGTGCGTTCAGTTGAAAGCTATCTGGCTGCACGTTAGCCTAGCTTAGCACAATGAATGGAAGCGGACAGTGACGGTTAGCCTAGGGCATTGTCTAACTAACCTCTCCCGACAGTTAACCGTCTGTAGTGTGGTAGTAAAAGGGTTAACATTTTGCCGTGTGGCAGTGAAAGGGTTAACCTTCTATATTGTCTCAGTGAAAGGGTTAACCCTTTGGTAGTGTGGTAGTGAAAGGGTTAACCTGCAACAGCCCAAGCTCGCTTCGAATATGTAAATAAAGTACTTATCAACCACAGGAAAAATGTACATATCGTAGGTTATGTTATAGCCATAAGTAATATATTGACGTATTTATGAAAAATGTACAATGTGTACATATTAGAGATAAGTAATATATTAACATATTTACAAAATAAGTATTACATATTAAAAAGCCTATTGAAGAGAATGCCCTGATACGTGTCTACGCTTGTAAAACACCTTTCTACTATTTCTCTCCATTGGAGTACGCTGTGTGTTCTGTTCTGCAGCTGTCGTTCCCCTGTGTGCCTGCTGAAGCCAGGCCTTGTGGCTGGTGGTGGGGCTGCCTGCCTCGCTGACTTTTTTTCCATTTCCGCGTTCGCGTTCTGCGATCTGATTGGCCACTGACGTTTCTTAGGCGACTCTTTTGAAGTTGGTTAAGGTTAGAGTATGGAATCAGGGCTGGTGTTCTATCGCCCTGCTCTAAGACAAACTCTAACCTTAACCAACTTCGAAAGAGTGCCAAGCTTAACCAGTGAAAGAAAGAGGCGTCACACGATTGGCGCTACCAGAAACGTCAGTGGCCAATCAGAGCGCAGAACGCGAACGCGGAACTGGAAATCCGTTGGTAAAAGTATTCAGGCGTCGGGGCTGGGATGTGGAGATGCAAGTTTTGACTTTTTATTGCTGTTTTTACCTCAAACGGAAAACCTCAAACTCTTATGAAGAGGAGAAAAAATACTCAAGATTAGCCACTTGCAGACGGCAGGGTGTGACGTACTGTATATTTTAGTTGATGAAATATTTTTGTTGACTAAAATATTTTAGTTGATGAAATATGTTTTCATTCAGTGTCACAGTATGACATCGATCTCCAAAATAAGAAAAAAAAATAAAATAAAATGTGGGGCCTCTAGTGATGAAGGGCCTCCAAAAGGCCTCTAGTGACGAGGGGCCTCCAAAAGGCCTCGAGTGACAAGCGGCCTCCAAATAAATTTAAAATGAACGTTAAAAAAAAAAAAAAAAAAATGTGGGGCCTCTTGTGACGAGGGGCCTCCAAAAGGCCTCTATAGTGACGAGTGGCCTCAAACAATAAAAAATGTAAGTTAAAAAAAAAATTTAAATACATGTTGGGGCCTCTAGTGACGAGGAGCCCCCAAAAAAAATAAATAAAAAAATTTATTTTTAAATTATTTTTTTTATTTATTTTTTTGGAGGCCCCTCATCACTAGAGGCCCACTCGCCGCGGCCCGGTCGGCCCGGTCGTTAATTCGGCCCTGACATGCTCAAGCCCGCTACACTGTGACTGTTTACCTGCAAATGTTGTAGTTAGCAAAACTGCATGTGTTTGTGATGGTAAGAACCCTTGTGGAGCACCATGTCCTCTCAGCTAGATGTGACTGATGGGCCAATCAGACATAGTGGGTTGACTGATGGGCCAATCAGAGCAGCTTGATGACTGATGGGCCAATCAGAGTAACCTGTGTGTATTATATGATATTTCAGAGGAAGCATATTGAATATATGAAATGTCTTGATTTTGTTGATATCCAGGGGGATAGAGATCAAAACGCCTTAGTCATCATTTTCACAACAACAGTTCTAACATTTTGGGTGACTTTACATCAACATACCTTCTAGCTGCCTTCCAGTGGGATGTGAACTAACACTAAATAACCCTACAGTGTATCTAATCTGGTTTCTTCACAGAAAAAAACTGTTAAAACAGTCAACAAAATATCAAAACAAACTTCTCCACATGTCCAAATCCAAGCTGTATATATGTGTATTATATAATGCACAACTTATGCATTATATATACACGCATAACGTAGCAAATGCTGCAGTCACAAAATGGTTAGGGAAAGTATGAGAAGTATGAGAAGGGAAGTATCAACATGTAAAACCCCATAATAAAGCACCATACAGAAAAGGAAACTCGCCTCTTTCTTCCCTTACTGCATGACGGATCGCTAAATTATGTTGAACACATTAAATAGCTTACATAAGTCTAACCAGCTAGCACTAACGTTAGCTATTTTCTTTTTGAAAAAGCTCAGGCCAACTTATGAGGCTGTAACTGAGTGGCGAGACTAAACAAAAAATACTAAATCAAAACTAAACAAAAAAGACTAAAATGAAAATGCTCAGACCTGTAGTTGACTAAAACTTGACTAAACGAAAAATAGATAAAGGTGACTAAATATGATGAAGAGCATTTGAGACATGACTAAGACTAAAACTAAAATAAAAAATAGCTGACGAAATTATAGGTCCGGGTCCGGATACACACACACACACACACACACACACACACACACACACACACACACACACACACACACACACACACACACACACACACACACACACGCACACACACACACACACACACACACACACACACACACACGCACACACACACGCACGCACGCACGCACGGACGCACGCACGCACGCACGCACACACACACACACGCACGCACGCACGCACGCACGCACGCACGCACGCACACACACACACACACACACACACACACACACACACACACACACACACACACACACACACACACACACACACACACACACACACACACACACACACACACACACACACACACAGTATATACACACATATAATGACATGGGTCAGCCAGCTCACCCTGTAAGAAAGTTTGAAAGCAGCTTTAACGGGACAATTGACAGCTTAAAGTACAGAAAGAGATAGCTAGGGCAAGGCTACAGTAAAAAGACTGTCCCTTTTTAGACTCTCTTTCTCATTCCGCTCTCTCTCTCACTCTCTCACTCTCTCTCTCTCTCTCTCTCTCTCTCTCTCTCTCTCTCTCTCTCTCTCTCTCTCTCTCTATTTCTCTCTCTCTCTCTCTCTCTCTCTCTCTCTCTCTCTCTCTCTCTCTCTCTCTCTCTCTCTCTCTCTCTCTCTCTCTCTCGCTCTCTCGCTCTCTGTGACTCAGGGCTAATGCTGCTATCTAATGTGGCCAGTCCCAGGCATGTCTGTGCTCTAATCCCAGGTTGAATGGAGGTTCAGAGGGGTCTAATGGAAGAGTTACCCTGCTTAACCTAATGGACAAACTTACAGTAGAGACCATCCCTTGGATTTAGAAGTCATCAACGATGCCAGCGGAATAGGAATGATTAGATAAGACAGTTCCGTAATAAACAGGTTGTTTTTTTGTGGTCAACGTAGACGCTATTTCCGGTGTTGCATCTCATGTTAGCAAGACCAGCAATTGAGTGTCACTGAAAATAGTAACAATGATTGTCCAAATGAAGCTAAACTGCTCTCAAAACACATATTCAAATCTATGATATTGTGATAAACAGAGCCTTCGAATGAGCTATTTCCTTCGTAAAGTCTGTGTTTTCGTCAACTGTTCCCCACAGAAGCCTAATTTTGCACAACGTTGAATAGCCACAGTCATTTTCAACCTTTTTCACGCAAAGCTTGTGTTCAAATTGACACTACAGGCCCCCATTTGATAAGACCCCATCTTTTCAAGTTCAAGTTCAAGTTTCTTTATTAGTTGTCATACAAAAATACAGAATACTTTTATATGAAATGCTTTTTTCTGTTATGCTAGATACAAATAGATCAAGTATAAAATAGAAAGTCAAGTACGTAAACAAAGTGTAAACAAAAGTGTTCAATATACATATACTGTATACAATATACAGAGTAGAAACATTTGTAATTGAGTTACAATACAATACAGTATACAGTACAATGCAGAAATGGGATGAGGTACAACTTAGGGTAAGGTGCAATGAGGTATGAATTGTAGTGCAAATCTCTTTACAAATAAATATAAAGTGTGTTAAGGTGTCTAAAGTGGGTAAAGTGGGTGCTACAGTGAGTTGTTTATTTAAAGTGAGTGTGTACAGTACGTGTGGATGTGTGTGCTGTGAGTGTATTTGATGGTTTGTTACATAGTGTTATTGTCGTTGAGCATCCTGATGGCCTGGGGATAGAAGCTCCTTCTGAGTTTCTCTGTACTGGCCATGAGTATGCTTTTCTGCAGACATGGGAGAACCTTTTTAAACTCTGTCTCTGTCTCAACCAGTCCCATGGAACAGCTTCATACCGCCTTCTGTCTGGCCTGCAGTGCTGAACCTTCTAAGTGGCTTCCCCTGCCCCCCGGGGCATATGGCCCTGAGCTATTGTCTTGTATATCATCCTGTATCCATACGCCTGCAGTAGTTCTATCTATTACTCAATTTCACAATTTTCGTATATACTATGATTCTACTGTCACCATGCATGCATATGCTCTCTACATGTATTTATTGCTCCACCTCCGCCTTGTCCCCCCCCCCCATCTCTCTGAGTGGTTGTCTCGTAGTGCTGTCCAAGGTGGTGGATGTCTCGGGGTCTTGGTCAAGATTGCAGTGACTGTTCTACGTGCACCACCGAGGCCATGGATCAGCTTCTTACCGTCTTCTGTCCGTGGTCTGTCAACGTGGTTAGACGTGGAGTTCATTGCTGGGTTAAGTACATCTATTCTATTCACATAATATGCTTACTACATATATCTATTCTATTCACATATGCTTACCACTTGTATCTATTGCCCATCACAATCACGCCTGTCCCGTCTCCCTGTCTCCCTGTGAGTGGCTGTCTCGGAGTGATGATCGGAGTGTTGGACGTCCCGTGATGATGACCGGGAGGACCCTCTCTGTGCCGCCCCTTTGCCTCAAATAGATCCGCTATCAGCTCTATCTTTAATCTTTCTAAATGTAATTAAATATTAAAATTAAATAGTATACCAATAGTATATACTATTGTAAATGTATATTGTGATTTAAAAATGCCAGGAGTGTAACCTAATGTAACCAGAGCAGCCAATATTTTTAGGAAGGAGGTTGAAAAGAAAAACATACTTGCAGCTCACAAAGGCAGCAGTAACTAGTGATACTAGTGTAGCATATTACATTATATTATTACAGCCTTATTCCCATTAAGTTAGTGATGACCAACAGAAACAACAACTACCAGCCATTTATAGCATCTATACCAATTGATCCCATCATAATTTTTTCTGAGAAAATAATCTATTTAATTTCAACAAAAATACTACTAGAATGTTTTTCCCAAACTAATATAAAAGTAGTAATCATAATTATTTTAACAACATGTATGTTGCACTCAAAATTGGGAAATATAGATAATTATTGATTGATTAAATTATTGATATGTATTGTTATCGATAAGCAGTATCAATAGTGGTATTGGTAATGATATGAATCTAGACTAACTAACTAACTTGCCATTGTACACCGTAACCCTTTCACTACCACACTACAAATCGTTAATGCTTTCACTACCACACTACAAAGGGTTAACATGTTCACTGCCACACTACAGAAGGTTAACTTTTCACTGCCACACTACAGAAAGTTAACTTTTCACTGCCACACTACAGAAAGTTAACTTTTCACTACCACACTACAGAAGGTTAACGTTTCACTACCACACTACAGAAGGTTAACTTTTCACTACCACACTACAGAAGGTTAACCTTTCACTACCACACTACAGAAGGGTAACCTTTCACTACCACAATACAGAAGGGTAACCTTTCACTACCACACTACAGAAGGGTAACCTTTCACTACCACACTACAGAAGGTTAACCTTTCACTACCACACTACAGAACGTTAACCTTTCACTACCACAATACAGACGGCTAACCATCTGTAGTGTGATAGTAAAAGGGTTAACCTTCTATAGTGTGGTAGTGAAAGGGTTAAGCGCTTCTTTCATAATCACTTTGTGACTTGCTCGTACCCAAGCAATGACTTGACTCACCTCGCTTGGCGTTCAGCAGTGACTCGACGTTCTTGAGTCCAAACACCGTTACTCGAGACTCGCACGAGACACGAATGTTAAGACATGAGACTTGCACACGCGTGACTCACTCCCACACTCTCGTAATAACATACGAGAGTCAACAAACAGTTATATTCGGCCCCCTGCAGACACGACCGTAGCCCGGGCTGCAGCGTTAGAGGAGGAGAGATTATTTCCTCTATTCCCAGGGAAATGGAATTTTATATCAGCTGTGTGTTTGTAAATCAGACCCCCATTTCCAAGAAAGCAGCGGGTATTACTTTTATCTCCTCGGCTGTATTTGTAAGAAAGCCTGGCCCATATAGCTTACATGTTCTCAGATATCGTACCTGGCTGTGTTGGGACCGTTGCTTTTTCCTGGTACAGCCTGGTGCCCCCATGGAAATTAATCAATTAAGTGCAAAGAGAGAATAACGAATGGCGCACGCCACATTCCCTCCCAGCTTGAGGGAATTTTTTTCTTTACCTCATTCCCAGATCTCCGGTGATTTCTATCACTCTCTTTGAACCCCGTGGTGAGTTTGTAAGATATGGGATTTGCATTTAGACAGATATGTCGCTGATAGGGAGGGTGGGGGGGAGGGGGGCACATTCAGAGCATTCTATCTACTTAACTCGCTGACGCCGTCTTAAGTTTAATTTGACACGCCTTTGATGGTGGCAAAAAAAGTTAGGGAAACGCTGATCGGAGATAGGAGCAGTTGTCGCAGAACCCGTGGCTGTTGAACCACTGCTCAAAACACCTTCCGTTCCTCAAAAGTTATTCAAGCTTCCTCCACAATCGCCGTCTGGTAGTTCATTCAGACTTCGACCGATAGCTACAATCCAGCTAGAGAGAGAGAGAGAGCGAGAGAGAGAGAGAGAGAGAGAGAGAGAGAGAGAGAGAGAGAGAGAGAGAGAGAGAGAGAGAGAGAGAGAGAGAGAGAGAGAGAGAGTGAGAGAACAATGCATTATGATATAATAATAATGGTAATGGTAATAATGGTATGGTAAAGGACTTTTCCCTTTTTTTTTAAGAGCAATGCATTCTCATGCCCCCTGCGTCACATTCTCTGTCCCACTACCTCTGTGTGCATTCTTCATGCTCAGACACCTGGCATGTGTTCCTCACCCAGTGTTAAATATAGAAAGGACAAGTTCTACTAAAGTGAAATATCCCTTTAAGCCCTTTAAGATTTATTTCACATTACTAATAGATGAATACAATAGTGAATGAGCTCAGTGGAAATTCTTCACATCTGGTCAATGTTACATGGTGTTATTCACCGTCAAAGATGGACATTTTCTTTTTTTTTATATTCTCTATTGGTTCATTATACAATTTACTCAAGCATGTAACAGACACAATATATCTGACACTGGGAATACATTCCCTGAGGTCCATAGCAGGGGCGGGGCTAGGGGGTGGCTACTTGGGCTCAAGCCCCGAATGTTTTCTGAAAAGCCCTGAATCTATTTAAAAATAAAAAATAAAAAATTATATATATATATATATATTTTTTTGACAATTAATCATTGTTACATGAAAATATGTTTGGACCAGATTTAGCAGAAGCTAATTTCCATCTGTAGTCTATCCAGCTGCTAACTGTATTTGAGTGAGTTAAGTCTTGGTGTTATGGTAGACTCAGACCTAAGCTTTAAATCACAATCAACAAGTTGACAAAAACATAATTCTTTCACCTTAGAAACATAGCTAAAGTACGGCCATTTATAAATCAAAAGGACGCTGAAAACCAGATCCATGCCTTTATCTCAAGCCGACTCGACTACTGTAATGCACTCCTTACCGGCCTCCCGAAAAAATACGATGATAACTATTTTATTGCAATGCACTATTGCATTATTTTATTCTATTTTACTAACTATTTTATCGAGTTGATCCTAATATGAAAAACTATGTGAATGTTCTATGTCTTACCTTGACTTTGTCTATTTTACTGCTATCTATTTTATGCTTTATGTCTGCACTTTATGCATTGCTCTTGACCTGCCAATGTTGTGCTCATTTTAGGCCTGTCTTTTTGTACTGCTGTGAAGCACTTTGAGCTGCAATTCTTGTATGAAAGGTGCTATACAAACACAGTGTATTATTATTATTATTATTATTATTATTATTATTATTATTATTATTATTATTATTATTATTATTATTATTATTATTATTATTATTATTATTATTATTATTATTATTATTATTATTATTATTATTATTATTATTATTATTATTATTATTATTATTATTATTATTATTATTATTATTATTATAAATTATTATAGTTTGCTTCATTAATTATAGGGTGTGAATTTAAGTGTTCTCTAGTGCCTTTTGTCCGCTTTAAGGTGGTGGTATAAGTTAAAGGTTGTGGTGTCGAAGTAAAAAAACGCGGGCACCTATCTGGGCTAAGCCCCGGATCTCCTACAATCCTAAATCCGCCCCTGGTCCATAGATGTCCCTAGATACCAGAATATGCAAATTGTCCTTGTAGAAGAGGAGGAAGGCTAGGGCTTAAGAGGTTAACCATTTCATTACCACACTACAAAAGGTTATATTATCGTACTTGGCCATCGCGTCCCGCTCTTAAGCCTATCGAGATATACCTCATCTCATGTACCTACTGTACTCCATCAACGAAAACAAAAATACGCCCATCACCTGCCGGGCCCCGCCCCTATAGAGGCGTACTCTATAAGATACTCGGCATGGTCACCAAACACTCTTCCTCTATTTTCGTTTCCATCATAACGGTCGCAAGACGCCTTATGTAACTAGTGCTATGAAAAGATTAGAGAAATTGCGTAATGTTGAAAGTTTACCGGAGGTTTGCTTACCCCTGGAATCTTCGCGGCATGTTTCAGCGACACGTCGGGCCTATTCTGATGTTTCCTCGTCTGGTGGCAGCAGGACAAGGAGCAGCGTGCAAGGTTTGGCCCTGTGTCATCAGGCATTGATGTTGGTGTTAGTAATGCTGTGGAGTGTGTTTCGGCGCCAGGGGCAGGGTGGCTTGGTGAACGTTCCACTGCAGTGGATGATATCCTGGCTATCCTGGAGCATGCTGCTTACACTAATGCTACTAATGCTACTGCTAATGCTAATGTTGATTAGCATTGCCCGGTTCATTGATGAAGGTCAGTCGGTTGCTAATGTGGGGGGTTTCGCTGAGTCTTATTTACCTTTTTTACGGGTAAAAGGGCTAACAACAGGGTGCAGGCTGGGTGTACCGTAGCTACGTAGCCAGGTACCTTTGATCCTGTGCCCCGGCGGGGATGAACGATGTCCGACCCGGCCGATGCTTGAGGGCGAATCGGCTCGGAGGGTGGCAGTATGGACGGATGAGTGGTATACTGCTGGAGGATGGTTTGTAGCGGCGGCCAGTGTTATGGCTCAGCTGTCTATTTTCCTATCCACATTGGCGTCGGGTAGTGGGGCTATGGGTCCAGCCGACATTGTAAACATGTTGCATGTTTGTGGTGTTATAGAGATCTTGACTCAGTCGCAAGCTATAACTGCGGGGAGGATTAGGATGTTATCAACGTTTGTTATTAGGCATGTCTGGTTGGAGCACTCTCCTCTTGGGGAAGAGGATAGGTTTTCTCTCCTCACGACTCCTTTTTCCACGGAAGGACTTTTTGGTCGTTCTGCGGAGGCGCAGGCGGTTGTTGATCTGGGTCCCACACCGCCTCACGCTGTGCAGCCAGAGGTTGGAGCACGGCCTCGTCAATGACTGGGGCGAGGCCCTCGACAGGCGGCCATGTTTCCCCCGCCAGTGGTACCCTGGGCGGAGAGTCAACGGGGATCCACAAGGCCGACAGCCTTGGCGGCCGAGGGATCGGCCATTTTGGGTGTATTCGGCTTGGATAAAACAAGCCGTCGTCATTCTGCCGCGAGCAGCCCGCTCCCCGTTCAATACTCTCTCCGTTACCCACGGAAGCGGGGCTCTGATCGCTTTCCTTTGGCTGCGGGCCGCGAACCTTCTTTGAAGCGCATGCGGCCCCACTTTTCACTTCTCATGGGGACAGGGGCTGACACCCAGTTGATGGCTGAGCCTGGGTCTGTCCGTGAGAATGTTGTGCTGTCGCGTGGCTCCTGCACCACACGTTGTGTGATGGGTGAGCCTGGTGTTACGGCTGCCACTAGCTACAGTGGTCAGCAGGGGGACTCGAGGCCTCTTCTGTTGAATGCACAGCAAGGGTTACCCCGGCCTCGCCTTCGCCAGGCGGGGTGTCACGCTGACACCTCCCACTCCCGTGAGAGCGGCAGTGGTCTGCAAAGAAGAGGCGAGCGTGATTTGGGTGATAGCAATATCACTGCAGGGCTACGGCGTGTAGGAGCCCATGGGGTCCTCATGCCTTGCGTGTCTAGCTGTAGAACAACTGCTCATCATGCGCTAGAGGGGTGTTCAGGGGGGGGGGTGTGTCAACCAGTTTGATGACAGCTTCTCCCGTATCAAACCGGCCCTTTCTGTCGGGGTCCCCCCTTGGGTGCGTCGCACAGCGGGAGGGACCGGGCCAACTATCTACTGTTCCTTGCGGCCCAGCGTCAGTTGCCGGTGGGTGCGCTGTGGGATTATTTTCACATATGGCGACAAGAATGCCGTTTGGAGGAGTGGATAGAGAGAACGTTGAGGGAGGGGCTTGTTTTGCAGTTCGCACAACCCCACCCTCCGTTCTCAGGTTTGGTGCCGACCCTATTGTCAGGGTCAAAAGCAGTGACAGCCCTGGTCGACGAGATACAATCTCTGTTGGCGAAGCAGGCCGTAGTCGTGGTCCCGAGAGAGGACGCGATGTCAGGCGTCTACTCCCGTTATTTTCTGGTGCCCAAGAAAAAGGGGGGTGTCAGACCTATACTGGATCTGTCCGCGTTCAATCGGTTGATTGTAGCGAGACCATTCAGGATGTTGACCATCAAACTCCTTCTGCTTGCTGTCAGAAGGGGAGACTGGTTCACCTCCATAGACCTGAAGGATGTGTATTTTCACATCCCGATTTTCCCTCCTCACAGGAAGTTCCTGCGGTTCCTGTTTCAGGGCGTAGCGTACGAGTACCAGAGGTTGCCGTTCGGCTATTCTCTGGCTCCCCGCACATTCACCAAGTGCGTAGCGACTGCGCTGGAGCCTCTACGTCGTCGGGGAATACGGGTTCTATTCTATCTCGACGACATTCTACTCCTCAGTCGTTCGGAGGAGGTTGCCAGGTCTCATACCAGGCTGGTGGTGGAATTCCTCACCAAGCTGGGTTTTGCTGTGAACTGGAAGAAGAGTACGCCTCTTCCCAGTCAACAGGTGGAGTACTTGGGCTTGACGCTGAGGTCAAGGCCCATGGTTGTAACCCTCTCGGAGCAGCGGCGGGTGTCTATCCTTCACGCGCTCTGGGGTTTCCGTCTGGGAGGGACGGTCACGGCGCTGCAAGTGTTGCGCCTGCTCGGTATGATGGCATCTACTCACACGGTGGTTCCTCTTGGCCTCCTCTTCATGAGGAGGATACAGAGGTGGTTTTTCTCTATGGGAATAGATCCGGTGAGGGACAAATGGAAACGGTTGACGGTTCCTTTGTCGATATGGGGAGATCTCGCCCATTGGAGGAGGCTGGGTATCCTCACCATTGGGGTCCCCATGGGCAGCAGGCGCTCACACGTCACGGTCTTCACCGACGCCTCTCTCACGGGTTGGGGAGGGACGTGTCGGACCAACGCAGTGGGGGGCAGCTGGAGGAAGGTCCATGCTGGCCCGTCTACCCCGCACATCAATGTGTTGGAATTGAAGGCGATCCTCCTGGTCCTCAAACGGTTCGACCACCTGGTGGTAGGCGAGCACGTTCATGTCAGAACGGACAGTATGACGGAAGCGGCGTATATCAACAGGCAGGGTGGGACTCGTTCCATCCGCCTGCACCCGGCGGCGGTCGAACTTTGGCTATGGGCATCTCGCAGGCTGCGCAGTCTGAGGGCGCTCCACATCCCTGGTGCAGAGAATGTGGGCGCGGATATGATGTCTCGGGGCGGTCCTCGTTACGACGAGTGGGAACATAGTCAGGCAGATCTGGGATCGCTTCGGGGAGGCCTCGGTAGATCTGTTTGCGAGCCGACGCTCTCACAAGTGCCCCTTGTGGTTCTCGGTCAGTCGAGCAAATCATCCCCCCTTGGGGGTGGATGCCTTCTCGATCTTTCCATGGCCGCCCGGTCTTCTGTACGCCTTTCCTCCTGTACAGCTGTTGGGTCAGCTGTTGGAGCGGATACGGAGGGAGCGCAGGACGGTGATCCTGGTCGCGCCGGACCGGGGCACGGCAGTGTGGTTCCCGGTCTTGATCCAGCTACTGGTCGCTCCGCCTTGGGTTATTCCTTGGTCGGCGACGGCCCTCTCTCAGCAACACGGGTCGCTGTTCCAGTACCCGGTGTTCAACGCCTGTTGGTGTGGCTGGTGGGAGGGTAAGTCTGGAGAGGATGGACCCTTCTGTGGTTAATACCATCCGGAATGCGCATGCTCCCTCCACTGTCGCGCTTTACGCGGGCAGATGGCGTATGTTCCAAGAGTGGTGTAAGGCGGGGGGCCGGGACCCAGTCTCCTGCCCTCTGGATGTTGTCCTTGGTTACCTCCAGTCTCTCCTTGGTAGACTGTCGGCTTCGACGGTGAGGGTATATGCAGCAGCTATATCCTCCTATCATGAGGGGCTTGAGGGGGATGTCTTGTTCAGCCACCCTCTTGTGAAGCGTTTCCTGCTTGGCGCTCGACGCGTTAAGCCGGTGCAACGCTCTTTGGCTCCGAGTTGGGATCTTCAATTGGTCCTCGGTCGGTTGTCCTTGGCCCCGTTTGAGCCGCTTGAGCAAGCGCCGTTGGGACGGCTGTCTTTCAAGACCGCGTTCTTGCTGGCTGTCACCTCCGCTAAACGCGTGGGTGAGCTCTGTGCTCTTTCGGTACATCCAGAGTGCCTGTCTTTTCGTTCCGATTGCGGTGCCACTCTGTGGCCTAATCCTGCTTTCGTGCCTAAAAATATCCGGAGTTCCTTCCACTCCAGGGATATTGTGGTTCAGGCGTTTCATCCGCCTCCTCACGCTAGTGAGTTAGATGCGGGCCTTCACCTGTCATGTCCGGTCCGTGCTTTTGGAATTTACCTCAGCCGTACTCAGGACCTCAGGGTTACCGATCAGCTTTTTGTCTGTCACGGTGGTTCTCGTGCCGGTAAGGCACTATCGAAACAGCGCCTGTCCCATTGGTTGTGCGAGGGCATTGCCCTCTGCTACACGTTGGCCGGGCTGGATCCCCCTGGGGGCGTCAGGGCGCACTCCACTCGTGGCGTGGCTGCCTCTGCCGCTCTGCTGGGTGGGGCCTCGGTGGAGGACATCTATGCTGCAGCTTCATGGTCCTCCCCGGGCCCCTTTGTAAGGTTTTACCTCATGGACATGACCGGGGGTTCTGTCTCCCAGGCGGTTCTGGGGTCTGTGGCCTTTCCTGCTTCCCGTCCTTTGGTAGGGTAGCAGGAGTGTGTGGGTATGGGCTACAGCAGACCTGGGCATTGTACGGCCCGCGGGATGATTCTGACCGGCCCGCGAAAGATTACATGATAATTTTTTTTTTTTTTTTTTTTATGTCAACGTTCACACGCACATTATACGCTTACCTAGGATTTGACTTCATTCAACAACAAAGCAGTCGGGGCAAGCCGAAAACGGTCGAAAGTGTGGTTATTTGAAGTTTGGATTTATTTTTTCACAACTGAGGTAGGTAGATAACATTTTTTGAGACTAAAGTACAGAAAAAAGGTACCGGTATCGATTCACAGGTACCGGTACCGTATCGGTTCAAATGTGAACGGTACCCATCCCTACTGAACACACAACTGCAGGGCAAGGGCATTTTTTCTCATGAAATGCATAGCCATGTGAAAGCCTTCATGACAAAGTTGCAATTAATTTCAAGGCAACTAGGCAGCAACAATCTCAAACACATGAAAACCCTGAAAGAAGTCAAACCATCAGCCGGCACAGGTGCTCATCCATGTTGGGAGCACTGCATGATGAATTTTCAAGGCGTTTTCAAGATTTCAAAAAGGTTGAGGATGTAATGCAGCTGGTTTCCTCTCCCTTTACCTGCAGTGTTGATAGTGCACCCACTGATGTTCAGCTTGAACTCCTTGACCTGCAGTCTGATTCACTACTGAAAGAGCACTTTAAGTCAGCATCACTGCTAGAGTTCTACTCTGCTCTCAAGGAGGAGAACTTTCCAAACATGAGGAGACATGCTCAGAAGATGTTGGTTCTCTTTGGATCCACCTATATCATGACGTTTACCAAGTCCAGGTACAGATCCTCTCCCACTGATGAACATCTGGCAGCTGTGCTTCGCATCTCCACCTCAGACATGCAACCTGACTTTGATGGACTTGTTAAAGCTCAACAGAGACTGGATTTGTCACACTGAATGAAAAAAAAAAAATAGCTGAAGAACACTAAAATGTGGAAATATAAGTGAAATGGGACACTTGATATTTTTTTTTCTTTTTTTTGCACAGTTCTGAAAACATTAAATGTTTAATATAGGCATGTAAAGTAAAAAAGGCTACTGGGACACTTTTCTTTACACAGTTCAGTGACATGTCTTGTTTATTTTGGCTATAAGATGATGTGATGACTTTAGAAAGCTAAGAAAATCCTTGTTTCAATAGTATATGAAACTCAAAATAATATACTATTATACTATACTATATATAATATATACCTTCTGTAGTGTGGTAGTGAAAGGTTAACCTCTTAACACTTTCAGTGCCAACGACGGGAAATCTCGTTAGTTCATGCCAACCGTTGAGCGCCAACGACGAGAAATCTTGTCGTTTAATCGTTGTTATTTTTTTTATTATCGATTTCCATTCATTTTTCATCAATATAGCCTCACGTTACCAGTTGGGATCTGTCTGAGCTCGAACAGGGAAAATACCGCCCCCTATCGTCTCTCCGGATGGTACTGCACCCCATTGGATTGGATTGAATGAAACGCATGGGAAAAAAAGAGTCCGGATTCCACATTTTACTTGTCAGGCAAGTATCCGGAGACGATCCCAGTCATTGCCAACCATCAGAACAGCGTGGAATATGTCTTTCGACCACCCAGCGTTGGATCAATAAACCCGATTGATATTTGGAATGGCGATCAGGAATTGGAATAATCTTTTTGGAGAACATCTGATCTGAGGTAAGGAATCTATTTTACCAGTATTGGGATAATCAGAGCTGTTTTCACCTATATATCAACGTGTCCCATATGTGTGTGTGTGGCTGTGAGTGTGTGTAGCTGATCAGGAAATAAGATAATGGATTTTTCAGCCCGCTTCTATAGCGTGCATAAGTACACATATACTATCGATAATCTAGCATTTATTTGAAAACTATTCATAAATAGGCCGAAAAATTACAACATGTTTTGTGTATTACAGTAAAGCACGATTCCTGCATAATCTTTTTTTTTCCTGAAGTTTAAAAAAACTAGCGCTTTTCAAAATGGTATAAAACTGAAATGAACCGATTAAAAAACAATCCGTTTCGACAATGTTGACTGCAAAGCGACGGTCGTATTAGACACATAATTTAAGATATAGTTTATGCGTTCACAAATGTGAGAGCTCTGTCATTGAATAGAGCGGTGGCACGCAACGGGGTATATAGTGGCACGGCTGGCACGGAAAGTGTTAAGCATCGGGCAAAATGGGGTTTGTTTCTTTTTTATTTTTGACGATTGCATACCCAAAGTCACTTGGGATTTATTATACGTTATACGTATAGCACATGCATGAGTCTGATCTCTTTTGAAAGGTAACATTCTGAAGTTTCTTACACAATAAAATCACACAAAAATCACTTTGAGTGCTAATGAAATAGAGTAACAGAGGTTTGGACACACTGAAGTAAATGTTTTGTGTACTCACATTTATTTGTATTGGTTGCCAGATGCCTGTTTTTAGGTTCCAGCTGAGGGTAGGAGCTGGAAAACCTAATGGTTCCATAGCCTGAAGTCTTATGTGGTACAGGTTTATAAAAATCCCACGGAAAATGTATGTTTTACAAAGGTTTTTGTAATGTGTGTACCAGTAAAAAGTCTGCATGATTATCCAAAATGGCTGCCATTCATTTCGATGCTCTCGACAAAACAATGGACGTCTTCGTCTTGTGTCACCTTCCCCCACTCTCTGCGATCGCTATCGGAGCAGACGCTCCTTGGCTAAAACGTTGGTCAATCATTTTCGCTGGTCAGTTCAGGACCGCTTACAACCGGACGTGGTCACTCGTCGGAACGGCTTGTCAAATGACACTCGCTGGATATTTCGTTTTGTAACTCGAGACCCGAAGCACGCAATAGGTTGAGTGTGGTGACAATCGAAAAGGCAGCAAAAGAAACTTTCCAACAATGTATTGAATGGTCGGGAGAAACGCAGCCCGGAACTGACAGATGAGAGCAAAGTGCCGCGCACGGGTTCAGAGGTTAACCTTCTGTAGTGTAGTAATGAAATGTGGTAATGAAAGGTTAACCTTCTGTAGTGTGGTAGTGAAAGGGTTAACCTCCTGTAGTGTGGTGGTGAAAGGGTTAATATAGATATTTGAGGTCCCCTAAACATGTCTTTTAAGGTTTTTGCTGAAAGAAAACTCACTCGGATTGTGCATTTTAGCAGCCTCTATACCCCTCTGTTTCAGTCCTGTTCTCAACAGGGCTGTTTCTGTGCCCGTAAAGATCTAGTGGTGGTGCACGAGCCTCTACCGTCAAACGGAATTCAGATATAACTTTCAGACTAGACATTGCATGGTCAAATATGACTCAAGATCCAATAGCAATAGCATATCAAACTTACCGTTTGATATTTTAGGTTCAACTCTAGGTAGAAAAGAGAGGTTCTGTATCGTTAGTGGCTTAGCTTGGCATCACTACTGCACTATCTCGCGTACGTGCACGCGTACTGAATAAACCACAAATGTACCTCTAATACCAGTATTAGTCTGACCACACCCCTCATCAGCTTACCTTCATAAGCAGGTGTGTGGTCACCTGCTCTCCTCCTTCTCGCTTTCACCACAAGGAAGAAGTGCCTCGGTAGATCCCCACACTTGACACCATGATGGAAGAAATTGGATTAGGAACAGCTTGGGAAACAAGGATACGTTGACATCATATCTTTATTTTCTCTCTCACTATTTTCGAGAAAATACGGCGATATTGTCTTCGTACTGGAGTGTCTAGAAGATGATGATCATTCTAAAAACCCTCCACCGGTTTTCGTATTGGGAGCACGCCGCTGCATGCTTCTCAACTGCAGTTCCTTGCTGTGTTTGTTGGGGTGAAACCTGTCAGGCCACAGCTGAACTGTCGGACATGCCGCTGTTGTGAGGAGCGGTGCGTTCCAGGTTGGGTGAGTAGTGTTTGCTGGCGGGCTCCACTTGTCTGTTAGTGCTATGGGGGCTACTTGACAAAGTTTATGGAAACCGGCCCCAGGCTAGGGTCCTTTGTTTAGCCGCCTAGGCGACAGAAGGCCTTGGTCTGGCGACCATTATAGTTTTAACTAGTGGGCCGCGACCATTGACACTGGTGATCCCTGTGTGTTCTGGACGAGTGGATTCTCTCTGTCACCGTGTTAAGACCCCATCTTTCATATCCAAATGAGAGTATTCCTTCACGAGGGGATATGTGCATGTAATGTGCGATAGCGGCAGATTCATGTTCAAAGTCAGCTATACAGGCCAGTTGGTACTGTGCTGATTCCGCCGGACGTGGTAATGTCACCGTTGTGAAGCGGTGTTGACGTCTTGTTTTCTCTTTTCTCTTAAAAAGTGAGGAGGGGTTCAGAACGGCGGCCTGTCTGGGTGAGTGTTATGTCATTGTTTACATGTTCATAGCTTACGGTTAGCCGGTCAGTGGCCTGGCGCGGGGTAGCTTAGCTTCTCGCGCGCCGCCGGGAGCTCGCTTCTGATCGCGTGCGTCGTTAGATCGGCGTCTCGCGAGCGGAAGCAATAGCACCCGAACGGTTGGAGCAGCCGTTAGCTTGATGCTATTCTGTTGAACGTGCTTTGATTTTAACATGTTTTACACTCTTGACCACGACGTCATCCTTGACAGGGGATGTTCGTCGACCCTGCCTGAGCCTAGACGGGGATTGCGTCAACAAAGAGGACTGTAGCGACTGGTGGAGCGGCGACGCTGCCCGGATCGAACAACACAGGACGGCTGTGTTCTACGGTGTCTTGTGACTGCACTTCGCTGATCTGCGTTCCGGGTAGGTACGGGGTTGGCCAGACCTCATAACACGTCTTCTGGTTTTACTTTGCTAAATATATTGTGAATAACGGTGTTTTTTCCCAAAACGTGTGTTGTTGCAATGCATTTGGGATACGTTGCGGGTTGTGTGTGAGCTGTTTTTGTCACTGGCAGTTAGCTTCTCCGTGCAGATCGTGATGTATTGATCTGGTTGTTGTGTGAGAAACATCATGGTGTTTATGTGTACCGTGTACTCACTACTAAGGCAACTAACCTATGAAGCTATGCTTGGTGACAAGTGAGTAAAAGAATGTTCTTTCTCAGACTGTAATGACAATGAACAGTGAGTTCACACATTAACAGGTTTTCCTGTTTTAACTGGCCGTATTGAGGGTAAAATAGGAGGATTGTGTTTTCCCCCCCGGTTCCCTGGGGACTTTATCACCTCCTATCAGACATGTTGTGCATTAATTGTGTCTTTTGTGTGGTAGGGATACGATGTAACTCTTAGCTTGATTGCTGAGGTTGTGCTGAATCTGCTGGAGAAACTTATTTCCTAAAGGGAAATTGGTTTGGTTGCTGTCATGTGTGCTTAGCAAGGCCTGTGGTCGATACTAATCAAGAATGATGTATTCTCTCATTGTGAAAAAAACGGCGTTCCTCTGTTGAGTGTTTTTGCCATTTTTTGTAGGTGATGATGGGTTGTGTGTGTCATGTGACCTACAACTGGGTTGTACTGGCCACAGAAGCACATGTGTATGTTGGACCGGGGTTCTTAGAGCCTTCTCTATTCTGTGTTTTTCCTTAGTAAAAATCAGATAGCAGGTTAGCTCATGCGCTGTGTGGAGCTGTGAAACGCTTCATAGAGCTGACTATGACTGTGTCATATTCTCTTTTTGTCGTTACGTCGTATCATGGGTGTGGGGTCGTAAAGGGGTGAACTGGTAACCTTTCCTCTCCCCATTGTTCTGTCGGTCAGGGGTACACCCCCTGTCCTTCAAGGTTCCCGTCACGTGGCGGTTCGGCACGTTACGGGGGGGGGGGGGGGGGGGGGAGGGAGTTCCTGGTCCCACGGCCTGGTATATTGGGCGTGTGCACCGCAGGAATTCCCCCGCCATAGAGTACGTCACCGTGCGCGTCTCTGTTGGTAGGACTTCCGTGTGCTGTTCAGGTCCATGTGATGGATCTGTTTTCAGGGGGGGTGGTCAGGGCTCCTCCTCACCAAGCGCCTATTCAGGCCTTCTGTGAGTTCGGACTCCTTCTTCCATGTGAGGAAGCCTCCATCAGAGTACAGAGCCTTCCTCCTCAGATTGTCAAAGTGAGTGGACCCTCTAGAAGGGTCCTTTTCTATTGTATGTATATTCGATTCAATTCGTTTATTGAGTGTGTATGGGTTCAGTGCCTCTTCCCCGGAGGCCCTAAAACCAGTTTTTTACATGGCTCGAGGTGCAATATATTCTTTTCAATCTGTACAGCTCGCGTGGGAAGTCTCTCTGGGGATCCCCGTCTCTTTCCTATGGGAGGGTGGTGGGATGTAAAAATGTGAACATTTTTTACCCCGGCTGTGTAGACTGGGATACATACTGTTGATGCTTCCTTCTTTCTATTCCAGAAGTGTTGGAGTTAGGGAGTGTCACACCCCTCTTGTCGTTCCCCTGGGCGCCTTGGGGATTCAATGACAGGTCTAAATAGCCTGTTCATTGATGGGGGTGTGTCCCGACGCACGTATAGTGCTAGCTCGCTGTAAACAGGCGATTGACTGGCACGCCTTGGTTGCTTGTGGTTGAAACAGCGTTTTTATAAAGCAACTGAGATGGGGGTTTTTCCTCTTCCGACGACCACATCCCATGACCTGGGTGGGTTGTCGACGGATTCTCGTTCATGTCTGGGGGATGATGACGGGATGGATCTGAACATATGTAGTGGGGTCTCACGCCCTTGGGGTGGGCCACCAGGCGCGGTTCGTCCGAACGTCTGGGTGGCGCCTTCTTTTCATGTTAAGATCAACACGCATATCTGCCCTTCTCCTGGAGTAGGCATGTCGGCGTGGTTAGGGCACGGGACTGGTTCTGGTCACGCTGGTCCAGATCAGTTGAACCCGTTGTCCGCCGGGGATGCAGATCTGCTGTTCTGGTACCCTGAGGGACTTGGGCTTTTTTCAGGGGGAAAAATGCCAGGTCGGTCTGGGTGTCACAGGGTTAAGCGCTATGGAGACCCTGGTTGGGTATGTTTTTACTCAGCACTGTCGTCATGGCTTACAGCCATGCCATTCTGTACGCGCTCGATCTCGTCGGATCTCGGCCGCTACACAGGTTGGTCCTGGTTAGTACTTGGTTGGGAGACCGCCGGGGAATACCAGGTACGGTGTGCTTAGGGGCTGGTTCTCCATTATTTTTCGCTCCTCTCTCACGCATGGCGAAGAGGGGCCTGTGGGGGTGGTTTTTTGACCTCCTCTGGTGACCCTGTGCTTCCCGTACCGCCAGGCCCGGTCCGAAGTGATGTTTGCGACCCGTAGGCCTGGGTTAACCCTTTTTGGAAACTGAAACACTTGTACTGCGGTATAGCCGGTGTATACCCGCAGGTGTGTTTTGGAGTTTTTTCTTGAGGGGTTATAGGAACAACCACCGCATTGGGTAACACCGAGGTGGTTGATTCCCTGGTGTGTTGGAGCAGTGTCAACTCCCGGGTTCACCGTTTGAGGGTGCCCCTGCACGTTCATGACGTCTGCCAATCGTGTCAGCCTTCTCTGCCTCGACCCCTCTGGGTGGGGGTGGTTAAATGGAGGCTTGGTCATGCAACACCGCCAGCTTACGCTCCTTCCGCCGGGGCGGCTGTGTTCAGCTGTCCCCTCTGGCGCCTGTCTCGTCCGCAGTCTCCAGGCTAGGGTTAACAGCCTGTTGCCTGGTTTTTCCCCGGTGCGCTGCCTGCTTCCGTTGGTTAACCTTTTTTGTGTGCTTACGGCCATGCTGACTGCCTGTTCTGCAGGGTCAGTGTGCCAGGCGGTGTACTATTGGGGGGACGGGGCCCGCTCAGCTTACGGCCATACCGACCTGAACACGCCCGATCTCGTCCGATCTCGGAAGCTGGGCAGGTTCTGGCCTGGTTGGTTCCGCCTGGGAATACCAGGTGCAGTAACTGAGGGGCCTTTGTCCGAATACGCTGGCGATGTGGGGGGCGGGGCACTACGTGCCCACCTGGTGGGGTCTTGATGCTGGCATCATGGACTTCTCCGGGCCCCCATTCTAGGGAGTCCAGTCCTTTTGGTGGGTCTGGGTCTTCCTTCGTGCTCCGCTGCTACGGCCTTGCCACGGGGTTGGGTTTGCCCTTGACCCCGTGATTCTGGGGGCAGTAACGAGGTTGTTCCTCCGTTCGTTCCCGGGTGGCATGCGGGTTGTGCGTGTGTGTAGTCGTGGGGTCAAGCCACGGTCTGCTCACCCTGTGCGTTGAGTTGCTTGAGTGCCTCTTCGCACGGTCGGGTCCGTCGCCCTCCCGTGACGTCCCTAATAGGGGGGCTACCCTCCATTAGGGGGGGTCGGGGGGGCTCGGCCCTCCCTGTTCTGATGGTTTTGGGGGGCTGTCAGCGGGGTGTATTTGTCAGCCAAGTGGCTCCGCTTGGCCTCCCTTGTGCAGTAGTGATGCCAAGCTAAGCCACTAACGATACAGAACGTTAGGTTATGACTATAACCAAGTTCTGTTAGTTAGGGGCGATGCTTGGCATCAGACGGCCGCTGCAGCCCTTGTCCTCACCTTGTGGTGAAAGCTTGGGAAGGAGGAGAGCAGGTGACCACACACCTGCTTATGAAGGTAAGCTGATGAGGGGTGTGGTCAGACTAATACTGGTATTAGAGGTACATTTGTGGTTTATTCAGTACGCGTGCACGTACGCGAGATAGTGCAGTAGTGATGCCAAGCATCGCCCCTAACTAACAGAACTTGGTTATAGTCATAACCTAACGATTTGTGAGCAAGCTACCATCTTGTACATGACATGCACATTTGTCCTACAGTAGATCTCTTCATGCACATGCACATAGATTACATTTTCTTGTTAATTGAATTTAAACACATTTTAAACATGAAAACAAGACATTCACCAAAAATACCACTAATTAAGATGTCAATACCTTGAGGAAAACCATAGAGCCACCATGAACACCAAAGTGATGGTGTGATTTGGTATCAAAAACCTTGAACAGAAGATGTAAGAGCACTTCTGTCCTGGAAATTGCTCAGAAACCCCCCTTATGGTCAATAAACCTAGGAAATCAATACATTTCCTGAATGCCCCAGGACTCTAGTTTGTGGTTGTGAAGTGTCATGAGGATGTGATTATCCTAGTAATGGGTAATTTTATACAGTGAGGTCAAGTAAAAAAATAAATAAAAAATACAAAAATGCACTCACTCACTACAATGAAATGGCTACTATGGGGACTAACATCATCACAAATGAATACAATTGGGCCCATTGGAGTCTCAGATTTCCAGTAATACCCAAATTATGCAAGTCGAAGACTGTTTAGGGACCCCAGTACGAGGCGTTCCTAACTACGTCAATTGAAGATGCAATTCTCGCTTATTTCAACAGGGAGGGTTATTGTCTCAGCAGAAAAGACTAAATGCACATATTTATTGTTTATAGTGTTGGGACCAAACCCCTCATTCTGCAAAAACTATACACAGGAAAAGGCGATTTTAGGTCCCTTTCCAAAACCTGTGACTGCTGGTTTGAGCCCCACTGTGTGCCCCCTGCTGATAGTGGAGCTTAACTGCACCTTAGCTGCACATTCACTGCACATTCACTGCACCTTCACTGCACCTTCACTGCACATTCACTGCACATTCACTGCACTTTCACTGCACCTTCACTGCACCTTCACTTCACTGCACCTTCACTGCACCTTCACTGCACCTTCACTGCACCTTCACTGCACCGTCACCTTCACCTTCACTGCACCTTCACTGCACCTTCACCTTCACTGCACCTTCACTGCACCTTCACCTTCACTGCACCCTCACTGCACCTGCACTGCACATTCACTGCACCTTGACTGCACCTTCACTGCACCTTCACTGCACCTTCACTGCACATTCACTGCACCTTCACTTCACCTCCACTTCACTGCACCTTCACTGCACCTTCACTGCACATTCACTGCACCTTCACTGCACCTCCACTTCACTGCACCTTTACTGCACCTTCACTGCACTTTCACCTTCACCTTCACTGCACCTTCACTGCACATTCACTGCACATTCACTGCAAGTTCACTGCAACTTCACCTTCACTGCACCTTCACCTTCACTGCACCTTCACCTTCACTGCACCTTCACTGCACCTTCACCTTCACTGCACCCTCACTGCACCTGCACTGCACATTCACTGCACCTTGACTGCACCTTCACTGCACCTTCACTGCACCTTCAATGCACATTCACTGCACCTTCACTTCACCTCCACTTCACTGCACCTTCACTGCACCTTCACTGCACATTCACTGCACCTTCACTGCACCTCCACTTCACTGCACCTTTACTGCACCTTCACTGCACTTTCACCTTCACCTTCACTGCACCTTCACTGCACATTCACTGCACCTTCACTGCAACTTCACTGCAACTTCACCTTCACTGCACCTTCACCTTCACTGCACCTTCACCTTCACTGCACCTTCACTGCACCTTCACTGCACCTTCACCTTCACTGCACCTTCACTGCACCTTCACCTTCACTGCACCTTCACTGCACCTTCACTGCACCTTCACCTTCACTGCACCTTCACTGCACCTTCACTGCACCTTCACCTTCACTGCACCTTTACTGCACCTTCACCTTCACTGCACATTCACTGCACCTTCACTGCACCTTCACCTTCACTGCACCTTTACTGCACCTTCACCTTCACTGCACATTCACTGCACCGTCACTGTACCTTCACCTTCACTGCACCTTTACTGCACCTTCACCTTTACTGCACCTTCACTGCACCTTCACTGCACCTTCACCTTCACTGCACCTTCACTGCAACTTCACCTCACTGCACCTTCACTGCACCTTCACTGCACCTGCACCTTCACTGCACCTTCACTGCACCTTCACTGCACCTTCACTGCACATTCACTGCACATTCACTGCAACGTCACTTCACTGCACCTTCACTGCACCTTCACTGCCCATTCACTGCACCTTCACTACACCTTCACTGCACCTTCACTGCACCTTCACTGCACATTCACTGCACCTTCACTGCACCTTCACTTCACTGCACCTTCACTGCACATTCACTGCACATTCACTGCAACTTCACTTCACTGCACCTTCACTGCACCTTCACTGCCCATTCACTGCACCTTCACTGCACCTTCACTACACCTTCACTGCACCTTCACTGCACCTTCACTGCACATTCACTGCACATTCACTGCACCTTCACTGCACCTTCACTGCACCTTCACTGCACCTTAACTGCACCTTCATACCTGCGTCTCCTTTTCACACCATAACGTTTCTCATGACACTGACATGCTATCCTGTAGAGCAGTGGTTCCCAACCTTTTTTGAGTACTGTACCCCCAAAGCATTTCAAGCCAACCTAAAGTACCCCCTACTACGCAATCAATCGTGATCCCCAAGATATATAATTAATAGTCTATATATTGTGGCAGACCGGCTGTGTGTGTGTGTGTGTGTGTGTGTGTGTGTGTGTGTGTGTGTGTGTGTGTGTGTGTGTGTGTGTGTGTGGTGTGTGTGTGTGTGTGTGTGTGTGTGTGTGTATGTGTGTGTGTGTGTGTGTGTGTGTGTGTGTGTGTGTGTGTGTGTGTGTGTGTGTGTGTGTGTGTGTGTGTGTGTGTGTGTGTGTGTGTGTGTGAGAGAGTGAGTGGATGACCTGGATAAAGTCACATGGTCACACAGGTTGGCAGTTTATTGAAGTAAAGTTTTAGTTCTGAGGTCTGACATCATCACCTCATTCATTGTAACATTAAGTTAACAAAGCACTAAGATAATATAAGATAAGATAAGATGAGATGAGATACGATGCGATATGATACAATCAGATGAAATATTCCTTTATTGATCCCCTTGGGTAAATGTGGGTGTCATAGCAGCATGGGGGGGGGGGGGGGGGGGGGTATAGGTATGGGCAGGGTAATAGCAGAAAGACATAAATATAGGCAATAGAATTAGATCTGAATATAAAAAGATGTAAATGGGATGGTTGCATGCTATTATTCAAAAGCACGTCGCCACAGAGGAAACACATTGGCTGCGGTCGTTCTGTAGTTGTGACAGTAAATCCAGAGAGCACATAATGTTCACCAAACTGAACATTCTTCACCTTCTCCTTTTTCTTTTTCTTCTGAACGGGTTCTCCTGATTCAGCAGTATCACCTGTGCTGTTGTTGCTGGATGAACCAGCTCGACTCATATTGATCCATAATAATAACAGACATTTTTAAAGAGGCTTGATATTTTGCTAGCTAGCAAGAAGACCAGCGCGCCACTACAATGATGATGCTCGGTGTAACACCTGACAATCCGGCGGAAGCTGGACGTTGCGCGATAGAACAACTATAGCCAATAATAATATTATAGCCAGCGAATTATTACTTCATTTGAATTCCCCCAATTTTACGCGTACCCCTGGTTGGGAAACACTGCTGTAGAGGACCAGTGGGCATATTTCACGCATGGCCGTAATATCAGGATTGCAGAGAGGGGGTGTGAGAGAGAGAGAGAGAGAGAGAGAGAGAGAGAGAGAGAGAGAGAGAGAGAGAGAGAGAGAGAGAGAGAGAGGGGAGAGAGAGGAAGAGAGAGATCTGAGAAGATAACTATTTTCCTTCATAAATAATTGGGAGATGAGCTCTGCCATATTTTGACCTTAAGATTCTACTGGCTGATGAGACAGACACGTTGTCTGCAGTCAATACACCTACCCACACAGACACAGACACACAATACACCCTACACACACACACACACACACACACACACACACACACACACACACAATACACCTACACACACACACACACACACACACACACACACACACACACACACACACACACACACACACACACACACACACACACACACACACACACACACACGCACACAGACACACACACACACACACACACACACACACACACACACACACACACACACACACACACGCATGCACTAGGGGTGTGCAGAGACATCATTATCTGTATCTGTTCAAATAATTAAATTTTAAATGTTTTGTTTTTTGGTCATTTCCAAACATATACATTTATGGCCCCTGACAAAAATCGGCAGGATATCTTGCGGATAACTTTTAACCCAATGTCCGATATGGTATTGTCTATGGAAAAATGCATTCAGAATGTAGTGTTCCCA
>NC_140181.1:74547754-74577754 GCF_963971535.1 Notolepis coatsorum
GTGTTGTATAGCCCTATAAATAATATAAACATGTTTAAAATTAATAATATTTACTCATTTTAAGTATGTTTGTATTTCCAATGCACAATATAACGTTATTATCTAAATAAAAAAAACATCGTTTTCCAGAGCAGGAAGTGACATCACGTTTTATTTTTATTTTTTTTTCTCGGCCCGGGCTATACGCAATAGCGCTCTGAGTGCGCGTCACAGTTTGATCGCTGTCTCCGTCACAGCCAATCAGTGCATACGGCGTTGTGCGTTGAAATATGACTATTATGTTGGAATCCGAGCGTGATTTGAAGCGGTCTAGAAAGCAGCGTGAACTTCCGTGAGAATTTCCATAGCCGCATTTCGCGGAGACGCTCTCTGATTGGCCGACGCCAGTATTTTTTTCCATGGCAGAATTTCACAGAGACGATCTCTGATTGGCCGAATCCAATTTCTAATGTTCCAATTCTAGCTTCTAGCTTGGTTCCTGGTACTAGGACTGTTGTTTGTCTTAGAGCGTGCCGTGCCGTGACTGCAAGTTCTTTAGACTGTTAAGCTTACCCAGGTGGCCAGCATACTCGGCCCAATTCCGGCTACCGGTCGGCACACTCGGCATATGTCCGGCACGGCACGCCAACGATGAGCCGGATCTGGCTCGGTAATGGTTGCCGGGGCAGAGCCGACTCGGGCTCGCCAAAGATAAACCGGCTCTGGCCCGGCTCTGGTTGCCGGGGCAGAGCCGACTCGGGCTCGCCAAAGCTAAACCGGCTCTGGCCCGGCAATGGTTGCCGTGCCCGAGCCGACTCGGGCTCGCCAAAGATAAACCGGCTCTGGCCCGGCAATGGTTGCCGGGGCAGAGCCGACTCGGGCTCGCCAAAGATAAACCGGCTCTGGCCCGGCTCTGCTTGCCGGGGCAGAGCCGACTCAGGCTCGCCAAAGATAAACCGGCTCTGGCCCGGCTCGGCTTGCCGTGCCAGAGCCGACTCGGGCTCGCCAAAGATAAACCGGCTCTGGCACGGCAATGGTTGCCGGGGCAGAGCCGACTCGGGCTCGCCAAAGATAAACCGGCTCTGGCCCGGCAATGGTTGCCGGGGCAGAGCCGAAGTTTCAGTCAAGCGACGCCGCCCCCACACACAACAGCGGTGTGATTGGCAGAATCGACTGTCAATCAAAATTGTTCCGTTGAGACCACCGCAACAAGTGAATACAGCTGTACTGTACCCACTCTGCAGTCTGTA
This sequence comes from Notolepis coatsorum, assembly GCF_963971535.1. Lineage (NCBI taxonomy): Eukaryota > Metazoa > Chordata > Actinopteri > Aulopiformes > Paralepididae > Notolepis > Notolepis coatsorum. The sequence continues at coordinate 74,548,984 of NC_140181.1, forward strand.
AATAAAGCTTTCAATCAATCAATCAATCAATCAATCAGACAAATGCATAGAAAAGCCCTTATTATAACCAAATAACAAAAGATTATATTATTGTTTATGAAAATGTTTTAGCCCTATGCTTGCCTATTATTTTAATGGCAACAAATAAAATAATAATAATAAAATTAATAAATAAAATGTTAGAGGAGTGGAGGGGGGGGGGGGGGCAGAGCGAGGTGGGTGTTATAGGAGTGGAGGGGGGGGGGGCAGAGCCTCATAAAGCTAACATTAGCTGCACTCATAGGAGCCTGCATGTTGATGTAGCCTCATAAAGCTAACATTATAGCTGCACTCATAGGATGTTGATGTAGCCTCATAAAGCTGCATATGTTGCACTCATAGGAGCGTGTTGATGTAGCCTCATAAAGCTAACAAGAGTATATGTAATACTGTGGTTATGGCCTCTATAGTTAGCAGCTCATATAGCTAACATAATACTGTGGTTAAGGCCTGCAGCAGCTCAGTAGCTAACATAACAACACTGTAGTTAAGGCCTTTAACCAGCAGCTCAGTAGCTAACATAACAACACTTTAGTTAAGGCCTTTAACCAGCAGCTCAGTAGCTAACATAACAACTGTGGTTAAGGCCTTTAAATAGCTGCACTCATAGGAGCCTGCATGTTGATGTAGCCTCATAAAGCTAATATTATAGCTGCACTCATAGGATGTTGATGTAGCCTCATAAAGCTGCATATGCTGCACTCATAGGAGCGTGTTGATGTAGCCTCATAAAGCTAACAAGAGTATATGTAATACTGTGGTTATGGCCTCTATAGTTAGCAGCTCATAGCTAACATAATACTGTGGTTAAGGCCTGCAGCAGCTCAGTAGCTAACATAACAACACTGTAGTTAAGGCCTTTAACCAGCAGCTCAGTAGCTAACATAACAACTGTGGTTAAGGCCTTTAAATAGCTGCACTCATAGGAGCCTGCATGTTGATGTAGCCTCATAAAGCTAATATTATAGCTGCACTCATAGGATGTTGATGTAGCCTCATAAAGCTGCATATGCTGCACTCATAGGAGCGTGTTGATGTAGCCTCATAAAGCTAACAAGAGTATATGTAATACTGTGGTTATGGCCTCTATAGTTAGCAGCTCATAGCTAACATAATACTGTGGTTAAGGCCTGCAGCAGCTCAGTAGCTAACATAACAACACTGTAGTTAAGGCCTTTAACCAGCAGCTCAGTAGCTAACATAACAACTGTGGTTAAGGCCTTTAAATAGCTGCACTCATAGGAGCCTGCATGTTGATGTAGCCTCATAAAGCTAACATTATAGCTGCACTCATAGGATGTTGATGTAGCCTCATAAAGCTGCATATGCTGCACTCATAGGAGCGTGTTGATGTAGCCTCATAAAGCTAACAAGAGTATATGTAATACTGTGGTTATGGCCTCTATAGTTAGCAGCTCATAGCTAACATAATACTGTGGTTAAGGCCTGCAGCAGCTCAGTAGCTAACATAACAACTGTGGTTAAGGCCTTTAACCTGTGGTTAAGGCCTTTAACCGCAGCTCAGTACGCTAACATAACAATACTGGTTACTGATTTATTATTTACATTGAAAAGATACAGAGATAATTTGTTAAAGCTGGACCAGCACACTAGGTTAGTAAATCCTAGGCCCCAGATTCAGATTCCTTTATTTAGCCATTTGTGTAAAACACATTGGTAATTGTTGCAGCAATACAGTGTATGCATTTCCTTTCTTTTTTCACAGAAAACAACACCAACACAGACAAGAAACGAAACAGTGCAGTGGGGGATTAATCAATAAATACATATATATATATAAAGTGAAGAGTGCAGGGATCCAGTACGGACTAGTGCAGTGCAGTCAGTGTCATTGTGCCAGTGTCACTTGGGGGCAGAGGGGGGAGGGGGGGGGGGGGGGGGACCTGAGGCATTGATCAGCCTGGCGGCTGAGGGGAAGAAGTTCAGTCTGTGTCGAGCTTTCACAGCCTTTGGGATCCTCAGCCTTCTCCCAGAGGGGAGCAGGGTGAAGAGGCTGTGACCCTCTGCTAAAGCTCCACTCCTGCACTAAAGTCGGGGATTCAGTTGGACTCAGATCTGCTGCGTTCCCCCCTACCTGGTGACAGTGTACATCTCATAAAGTAGGGATAATCCACCCTGCTACACAAACATCTCAAAACAAACTGGTCAGACTACTGCTTGACCTTACTTCTAGAACCCACCTCGCCCCTGCCCACGTGACAACCTAGGATGGCTTAGAGTAGACGACAGAGTACAGCAACTTGCAATGGGCCTGTCTACAAGATACATACACGACCAAGGTATATGTGTACATGTCAAAATACTTCCCAAAGGTCAGTGAATACCACGACCACAACACCATGGGAGCTCCACAAATCATGTTAAACCCAGATTTGGCTCAAACAGGGACTAAACACATTTCGCAATTATGCCACATCAATGTGGAACGCCCTACCCAAAGATGTAAAGGAATGTGAATCACTACCCACTTTCAAAGCACTCTCAAAGAACACCTACGGGAGACTGCAATTCGAAACTGGCCCCTGTAAATGTCCTAACCCAACCCCCTCCAATGTACAGTAAAGTACCAAACATGGTTTTGTCAATATTCCAATGTACAGTTGTGCTTGTGCAGTTGTACAGTGCCCCCCCCCCCACCCCTCCTACCCCCCCCCACCTATAATGTACGGTTCTACGTCAAATATATACTCTCTTTTCTAGACTCTTTTTGTATCACAAACAGTAGGCCTACTGTATTTGCAAATCTGGTATGTCATAAATGTATAGAAGTGTCTATCTGTATGTCACATGTCATGTTATGATGAATTGAAAATGGGGGTCCCTGATGTAAACAAGACGAACGTCTTTCTCTGGTCTGCATGCCCTTAACAATTGTATGTATTGAGCTGTACTGTACACTGTAAACCCGAATAAGTTTCCAGAACTTAAAAAAATTGAGGCCATACCATGCCTAAATTTTTTTAAGTTGATAAACTCAAATGTTTTCAGTTGGCTAAGACTTACAATTCTCAGTTAAGGCAACTCAAATATGGTCTGTTACTGTGACTTAAGGTTCTCAGTTAAGTCAAATCAAATATGGTCAGTTACTCTGACTTACAGTTCTCAAGTGGAGTCAACTCAAATATGTTCAGTTACTGTGACTTACAGTTCTCAGTTAAGGCAATTCAAATATATTCAGTTACTGTGACTTAAGGTTCTCAAGTGGTGTCAACTCAAATATGTTCAGTTACTGTGACTTACAGTTCTCAGTTAAGGCAATTCAAATATATTCAGTTACTGTGACTTAATGTTCTCAAGTGGTGTCAACTCAAATATGTTCAGTTACTGTGACTTACAGTTCTCAGTTAAGGCAATTCAAATATATTCAGTTACTGTGACTTAAGGTTCTCAAGTGGTGTCAACTCAAAATGTTCAGTTACTGTGACTTACAGTTCTCAGTTAAGGCAGTTCAAATATGTTCAGTTACTGTGACTTAAGGTTCTCAAGTGGTGTCAACTCAAATATGTTCAGTTACTGTGACTTACAGTTCTCAGTTAAGGCAATGCAAATATATTCAGTTACTGTGACTTAAGGTTCTCAAGTGGTGTCAACTCAAATATGTTCAGTTACTGTGACTTACAGTTCTCAGTTAAGGCAGTTCAAATATGTTCAGTTACTGTGACTTAAGGTTCTCAAGTGGTGTCAACTCAAATATGTTCAGTTACTGTGACTTACAGTTCTCAGTTAAGGCAGTTCAAATATGTTCAGTTACTGTGACTTAAGGTTCTAAAGTGGTGTCAACTCAAATATGTTCAGTTACTGTGACTTACAGTTCTCAGTTAAGGCAGTTCAAATATGTTCAGTTACTGTGACTTAAGGTTCTCAAGTGGTGTCAACTCAAATATGTTCAGTTACTGTGACTTACAGTTCTCAGTTAAGGCAGTTCAAATATGTTCAGTTACTGTGACTTAAGGTTCAACCTTAAATCCATGTGATTAAGTTAACAGAACTCAACGACATTGAGGCCATCCCATGCCTCATTTCTTTTAAGTTAATCAACTCAAATTTTTAAGTTAATCAACTCAAATATTTGCAGTTACTATAACTTAAGGTTCAGTTTTAAAATCCATGTGAAAAAGTTTACAGAAAAATAACTACACAAGCACATTATATCAACTTCAAACAACAATTTAATTTTTTTCTATTCAAAGAGTATAAAAGAGTATACATATATAATCTGTATGTTAGCAATGTACAATAACACTGTAAACACCGTACACTGTTTTTGGACTATATATGTTAACAATACCGACCAGGTATTAGTGCCTTGCAAAGTGCAGATATGAAGTTTTCCCCTTTTTTTGTATGCATTTAGGAGGTTTTGTTCTTCATCGAAACTATTTATCTTATAAAAACATTGTGTTACAACTTCAAACTCTTTATATTTATTTCTATTCAAAGAGTATACATCTATTTATCTTACAAAAACATTGTGTTGCCCTCTCCAACATTATGGCAATGTTAAAATTGAAAAAATATATATATAGAAAATATATATAGAAAATAAATACATGCATGTTATAACATGTACATACAATGTAATGTATATTACACATTTAATCCCTCTGGTCACAATAGTGTAATAATGTTTGTTATAAGGCTCTGAAAATGTTACTGAATGAGATGTATCAATGTATTTCCAGCAAATATTGAAATAATAAAGGGTCTCAATATGTGCAGTGCACATGACCAGAGCCGTTTACATCCTGGCTGAATTACTCAAATTTGTATAGTGTGGTCATAGAATGAGCAAACATGTTGACGGCAACTATTGTGACCGTTGGGATAACACAGTGTATCTATGTACAGTACAGAATAAAATGTATAGATTATCTGAAAATTGTCAATCCGCTTGGCACATGTAAAATTCACAAACGTTGTGCTGTATATTGGGTCCTGCCCATGTGGAACCAAAATACCAATCCACATTACATGCTATACAGCTGGCAATACTGTTAATAGTGCACATACCTACATATGGAAATGCAGCTGCATGTATTTGCTCCATGATGTATCATGGAACAAGATGGTGTTTTCATTGAAAGAGTTAGTCAGAATGTCAGAGGCACCATCCGTCATTTAGAGCAGGCTATGTTTGCAGAATGATAACTAGAACACTACAGTACTCTGTACTAAGAACACTATACAGTACACTAACTATACTGCCCTGTCAAGGCAGACCGCAGTAACTTCCAAACAGTGAAACTGAGAAAAATGGCTTTAAAGTTTTTTGACTTGCCATCCAAAATGTGTTATAGGTAGATAGATGATAGTACCCAGATTTAACATGTATTAATGAAGTAATCTTTAGGCATACAAAAATATGACGTAGTTATTTTAATTAACCCCAAAAAAGCAGATACTGCACTCTGCTGCACGATTTCCTTAAATAATTATACAGGTAATGTACAGGCAAAGTGCAGTAACTTCAAATGCAATGTTGTTTTCCCTCCAGCTTTCATAACTTCACCTAGCCATTTTATTTGGATCATCATCATTCCAATATATTCAGGTATTAAATTTCATTTTCAAAATGGCTAGGTTAAGTTATGAAAGCTGGAGGGAAAACAACATTGTATTTGAAGTTACTGCACTTTGCCTGTACATTACCTGTATAATTATTTAAGGAAATCGTGCAGCAGAGTGCAATATCTGCTTTTTTGGGGTTAATTAAAATAATTATGTCATATTTTTGTATGCCTAAAGATTACTTCATTAATACATGTTAAATCTGGGTACTATCATCTATTTACCTATAACACATTTTGGATGGCAAGTCAAAACACTTTAAAGCCATTTTTCACTGTTTGGAAGTTACTGCGGTCTGCCTGGGTTTTGAGTGTGATTTTGTAGTTACTGCAGTTTTTAAAACCCCATATCTCCAAAACTGAGCGACATTAACATCTGAAACTTGGTCACAAGATAAAACATTTATTGACAAGGTCAATTTCACTCATAACTAAATTTTTACTTTTTTCAAGTTACTGCGGTTAGCCCTTGACAGGGCAGTATACTACTGCCTACAAGGTCTCAAGGATACAGTCCCACTCTCAGCATACAAGATCGATGGTCTGCTGCTGCTGACTCCCAAGCGATTCATTCAAGTGAAACGGAACTGAGTCCAGCTAATGGTGAATAGTTATTTTATTAATCAATTATTGTGTCTTTATTCACTCTAGTTGTGTAATTGACCAGTTCATATTCTGTATAAGTTCATATTCTGTATATGTTAATAATAACGCTTCTGTGTTGCGTTTATGGCTCCTGGTATATCGCCTTGTACTCTGTACTGAGAACACTAACTCTACCACTGCCTACAAGCAATGGAAGCAGTCAGAGCAGAGTGGCATTTATGCCCATTGCCTCCTATTGTTCCTCGAGAAACAAACGTTTGGGACTTGGATGTTGCCTTTGAGATTCTGATAAACTCTTTCAACTCTAAAACTTACTTGGATGAAATTACAATAATGCCAGCTATAGACGGTTAAGAAAATTCGAACTGTAAAACTCCCAAATGTAAACATATTACATAAAAAATAAAGAACAAGGTACATTGAGTAGTTTGGACCTATTGGCTGAACATCTGCAAAGTAGTACAGCAACTTTTGAAGGTATTATTTTGACATGACAAGACATTTCAGATGAGTTTCTATAGACACACTTTTGAGGTGTTGGTAAGTGCTTTGGGGTAGTGCATAGATTAGTCCAAACATTACAGGAAGGAATCACCAAATCTGGGGAAGCTGATCATGATATGACTTTCAATGACAATAGAGATTGTCACAGGCTGGTAGTGAACTGGACTTGTGTCATGATCACTGATTACAGTAAGGAATAGAAACTCATCTGAAAGAAGGATGTGGGGTGAGGTATTAATTTCCTTGTCATGTCAAAATAATACCTTCAAAAGTTTAATGCAAGAGCGGTCAGGTGACGTAGCGGAGATTGCGTTCGTCACCAACGCTGGAGACACTGGATTCGCGTGTTCGAATCCAACTCCCTGCGTTGTCACCAGCTTGGCTGGCCGTTCACACTAATACAATTCGGCAGTATTAGGGGGTGGGGAAGCTGGCGGGTGGGAATCTGGCGTTGTGGACAGCGACGCCTACAGGTCAGGTCTCGGCGCTTGCTAAGCGGGGCAGGACTTGGTGGAGATAGCGTGCCCTCCCACGCGTTACACTTCACCAATGAGAGCCCTCGCTGCCAAGTGAAAAGACGTCACTGGCTGTCGGCGCATGTCTCGGGGGAAGCGTGCGATCGACTCGGGACACCCTTATACCGACTCGTAGGAGAACATGCATACAGCACCAGGTAGGGGAGGGGGGGGGGGGGGGGAATTGGCACAACGACTAATTGGGACGGGGAGAAAATCCATTGAAAAATCAGAAGAAAAAAAAATGATTGCATCATCAAGTCATTCTTGAGAGTCTGCAACCTGGGCAACAGTTTACCAGCTTCTAGACCTAGTAAAATCTTCTGAATGAATTCAAAAGTGTTGGTAAGTCCCTTGGGGTAGCTGAGGTGTAGTGCATAGATTAGTCCAAACATTACCAGGAAGGAATCACCAATCATAGATTGTCACAGGCTGGTAGTGAACTGGACTTGTGTCATGGTCACTGATGACAGTAAGGAGGGCCACTGCAACACCCTGAAGCTCTGGCTCATCAGGCGTGTCCTGAAGGAATGAAAGAGACATAATAATCACAAATAAATCCATGGTTTCTACAAAGTGCAGCACAAAGCTAAGTACCGTAATTCCTCTAATAGTAACCGGTATTCAAATACAAGCCGGGTCTCTATTAATGGCCGGGTGCGCTCTTGAGCTAAGCAATTATAAGCCGGCCTCCTAATACAAGCCGGGTTACTAATATACTGAGCTGCATACTGAGCTAGTTACTTGATTTCACTTTGAAAACGTTGAAATGACCAGTGACCACCTGTAATTGCACTGTTTACTATTTCATACAGTACTTGGTTTCAATAAATGAACCCAGTACATTTTACTGGGTTCAAACTGACACAAAATGTTGCTTTATTCATTATGATCTGTTTGAAAATTAGAAATATAGGCCTCTCTCTTATACATGCCTCCTCCTAATACAAGCCTGGTACCCGCTACAGTTGAAACAAATACAAGCCGGGGTTACTATTAGAGGAATTACGGTATATGGAGTTGTGTTTGTAAGTTGTTTATATTTTAGTTAGAACTATTTTTTTGGTGAGAAGGTTATTTTTATTTAACCAGGTTAGTCCCGTCGAGATCAAATATCTCTTTCACAAGGGAGACCTGGAAGGAAGGAAGACTGATACTTAGCATTTTGATTAACTGTTCACTTAATATACAGTTGTACTGTAAATTATTTTCACTCGGACTCACTGTGCAGGTTTTGAAAAATCCAGCGACTTCCTTATGCAGATACACAGGCAGGGCATGGAGAACAGTGGTACGCCTGGTGTGAACATCATGGATTTCCTATTAAGATGTAAGATTAAGAAGAAAAAAAGAATTGTATTATATGGAAATGTTTACTGAACAAAGCGGATTTTAAACAGTCCAATCAGATATGTCCACAAATAACATGTTCACATCTTTAATGCAATCAGAAAAATGGCAAACACAATGGTGGACTAATTGTAAAATTCAAAAGCTCATTTGAATCATTGAACCTGTTCAATGTTACAGAGGTTCGACCTATGACATGTCATGTATAATAATCTATTCACCTGTTCATCGTGGATTTTTTAAATGTGAGCCAAAGCATCTGCCGTGTTCCCAGTTTTGGACGCCTTCTGTCTGAATAACGTCATCAGTCGAGGAAGATGGCGGTCAAGCTCAGCGTAGAATGTGTTGGGCAGGTTCTGGTTGGCAATCAGCTGGAACTCTGCATACACCTATATTTAAAAACAGCAGGACAATATAGTATATCAACATCAATTAGTCACTTCAACTTGGTGGATCTCTTACTTTGTTTGGTTTGGGCTTCAGAGCATGACGGCGGGATTTCTGGTCAACCATGTCATTACATGCTTTGCGGAATCGGTCGCTGATGACTAGCTCGCGGGGGCGCACAGAACACACACGCAGATGCGCCGCTAGAGTATATAAACCAGGCTTAAGAATCACAAGTTTCACTTTAAAACACACAGAATGTGCCAAATGTTAACACAGGAAAGAGAGCTGATCTATATTACCTCAGACTCCATTTTGAGAGCAGGCCAGAGGTCCATGAGCTCTTTCACTGGTGGGCTGGACTTCACTATGGTCTGTCGGCGCAGGGCAAATGTGGTCTGCATCAGCTTTCTAATGAGGGGCAGGTTCTTCTCAGTCTTCTTGACTTCTTCAGCAATTGTCTGCCTCAACTGCTCAAGCCTCAAGGAATCCTCTCCTTGGGGATAGTTGGGTAGGAAGTTTACTTCTGCTCGCTTGGGTCTTTTAATGTTGGAATGTGAAGGTTCGCCATCAGGATTGCTTCTACCTCTTTTTCCAGCATTTACAGTGACCTCCTCACATCCTGCCCGTCTCAGCTTGTTCCTGAAATTGCCCATCTTGAATTTGATGCTGTTCTTCCATCCATTGCAGCCGGTCTCAGATCCTGCTTCCTTCAAGCAGGGATGTTTGGCGACAAGAGCCGCAGAAGCCACTGCTATCTCTTTATCACTTGGATAAGCCTTGAAAGCATACATTGTAGATGCAAGCTTTTCTAAGATGTCGTGCTTTAGGTCTCTTGTCAACTTAAGGTGTCTCTTGTTCTTCTCAAATTCGTTGTTTCCGTCTCTAAGTTTCAGCTCAACATCGAATGCAAATGTAGGAACTGGAAAAGGACCTGGAGGCCATCTGCTTAGACGTTCTGGAGATGACCTATCTGAAAGTATATCAACGTTCTGGAGATGACATATCTGAAAGTATATCAGTAGATGCGAGAGAGCTGGAGTCGAGCGAAAGTGAAATGTGCACAACAGCTTTTTGTGGCAATTCCGTAATGTCATCAAGGGAAGTAAGTTTCCCATCAAAGTCTGGATCTTCATACAGCAAACTGAAGTCAAGGTCTATTTCCAACTGTTCTTTTATAATCTTGATCAGTGCATCAACAGAGGCGGGTCGTGAACTGAGTTTAAATTTTCTAGCCCGGTCTGTCTCAACAACACGAAGGATCATGGGTTGTGGGGAGGCAGCTGCCATTGTGCTATGGAAACTTGAATGAATCGCTTGGGAGTCAGCAGCAGCAGCAGCAGACCATCGATCTTGTATGCTGAGAGTAGGACTGTATCGTTGTGACCAGACTGCAGGTAGATGGACAGTGGACAGATGTGGTCCGGTCGACAGACAGCAGCTCAAGGACCTAAGGAGTAGTCATAAACACAACACAGAAAGCGTCATTATTAACATATACAGAATATGAACTTATACAGAATATAAACTGGTCAATTACACAACTAGAGTGAATAAAGACACAATAATTGATTAATAAAATAACTATTCACCATTAGCTGGACTCAGTTCCGTTTCACTTGAATGAATTGTTATGATTCGCGATAATAAGCTACAAAAGGTAACGTTTTTGACAAATATTGAAACGCAGTCAGTTTCTCCACACTATTGTTACCATGTAGGAAGAATTAGATCTGAAATTAGTTTCAAAATGGTTACACTGTGGGGGAAATAAAATAGTCGTCGATTACAGTAAATATCAGTATCTGTTATTATGCACGCCTGGTGATACTATATCCAAATTGAACTCGGCCATTTGAAATATACTATATGTATATATATATATAAATGTGCGAATTGGCTATAATAAGGTAATGTATAAGCATATATTCTATATTCTATAATAATATTTCAAATTGCATTGGTCCGGATGGGAGAATTCAGTACTGTATATACAGAACCTTCAGTTTGATCATCTTCCCTTTATCAATTTCCTTAGATCTTTTGTACACATGATCTCAATAGGGTACTGAATGAGCTCAGTGGCAGTTTTTTAAGTTTGGTCATTATTATCATGGTTTTATTCACTGTCAAAGATGAAAAGAAAAATCATAATTCATATTTTCCTTTGTTTCATCACAATTTAAGCAAGCCTAGTAATAGACACAATATTTCTGACACTGAGAATACATTCATTGAGGTCCATAGATGTTCCTAGATACCAAGAATATGCAAATAGCCCTTGTAGAAGTGGAGCAATATTCCATTTACCTAGGTATACATTTTATGCAGATTTTCACCTGGGGTGGAACAGGTCACTAGTTACAACAATGCTTATGTAACTATTAAAAACGTACATTTTAATCACGAAACAAAATGGCAGACTAACGTTAGCTAGCATGCTAGCTAGCTAACGCTAGTAGCATGCTAGCTAGCTAACGTTAGTAGCATGCTAGCTACTGTAATAATATGCAATACTATTTGCTAAAACAAGCTCCAAACTATTTGCCACGGCACAGAGATAACATTTAGTCAAACGATAACAGCCCGGTGATGGTATCTGAACGGGATCATACTATTCCCATAAGAACTCACTTACCAGTTAACTAGTATCTAGCATGCTAGCTAATAATGCTAACAATGATAACAAGCTTCGTTCTGCACTGTACTAGTTGCCACCACGGTAATAATTCACAAAGTAGCATGTAGTCAAACGATGACAGCAAGATTATGGTATGTGAATGGCATAATACATTATATTGTCAATGACTTACCAAGGAGTTTGGCTCAGACTATTTGTCAAGCCAGTAGTGAAGACACCATCGCGGCATCGCGCCAACGCCAAGTTCCGTTTGAATACCTCAAGTCCTGTGAGATCTTCTAGGTCTCGCGAGTTGCTTAGGACTACCCTCTCGAAGGGGAGGGGAGGGGGAGGAGGGGAGGAGGGGAGGGGGAAGCTATACTAAATTGATTCAACGACAGTTTTTCAAATGTTGAAATGGTATCTGTAATTAAATATTGAATCAACATAGCTTTTTCAACCTCAACCTTAACATCTCTCCTCACTCTCTCTGTCTCTGTCTCTCTCTCTCTCTCTCTCCCTCTCTCTCTCTCTCTCTCTCCCTCTCTCCCCCCCTCTCTCTCTCTCTCTCTCTCTCTCTCTCTCTCTCTCTCTCTCTCTCTCTCTCTCTCTCTCTCTCTCGTTCTCTCTCTCTGTCTCTCTGTTTCTCTCTCTCTCTCTCTGTCTCTGTCTCTCTCTCTGTCTCTCTCTCCTCTGTCTGTCTGTTTCTCTCTCTCTGTCTCTCTCTCTCTGTCTCTCTCTCTCTCTGTTTCTCTCTCTCTCTCTCCCTCTCTCTGTCTCTCTCTCTCTGTCTCTCTCTGTATTAATGTAAAAGAGTTGAATACTCTACACCCATTTACATTTACATTTACATTTAGTCATTTAGCTGACACTTTTATCCAAAGCGACTTACAAGTTCTGTACGACAAGCCATCAGGAAGGGCACAACTCTATCAGCTGAGTAACAATGTTCGTCAAAGTGTTGAGTGCTACAGTGTAGGTTAGTTTATTAGGACAAGTGCATGACAGTATGGTTAGTTAGGTTAGATAATTTTTTTAATTTTTTTTTAATTCAGATAATGGTTGAAGAAGTGCGTCTTTAGTCGACGCGAAAGATTGGACGTGTTTCGGCTGTCTAACTGGGGTGGGTAGTTCATTCCACCATTGTGGGGCAAGGACTGAGAATAGGCGACTTCTCTTTGATGACCCTCCCGGAGCTTGGATAGGAGTAGGTCTGAGGCGGCCAGAAGAAGCAGAGCGTAGGGGTCTTGAGGGTGTGTAGTTAGAGACCATTGACCGGAGGTAGGCGGGAGCAGTTCTCTTTGCCGCATGGTATGCTAGGTCGAGGGCCTTGAAGCGGATTCGTGCAGCAATGGGGAGCCAGTGCAGGTCCCTAAGAAGTGGGGTGACATGGGCCGACTTCGGTAGGTTTGAGATCAGGCGGGCCGCTGCGTTCTGAATGAGTTGAAGAGGCTTAGTGGCAGTGGCCGGGACGGCAGCAGTAGTCGAGGCGGGAGATGACTGTTGATTGGACCCAGTGGCCTTAATATTGAAGAGAAAACAGACCCTGGGGCTGGAATATGGAACCAACAATCTTGTATCTCCTAAAAAAAATATAAAAATAAAAATCAGGAATGAAAGAAAGACGAAAGAAATGTCTCATATTCATATCTATTTTTGAAATCCATGACATTTACATTGAGTCATTTAGCTGCTTTTATCCAAAATGACTTACAAGTTCTGTCAAGTCTGCAGGAAGGGTACAACTCTGCGTATAAGTAAGATTGTTTGTTAAACAGTGTCAAACTTGAGTGCTACAGTCTTGAGTCCATATATACCAGCCGTGTCATGCTAGCATACAGGCACAGGTCAACATAGCTTTTTCAACCTCAACCAAAAATAACAAATCTGACCATGGGTACAGTGACGTCACAGGCCGGATTGATTGATTGATACTTTATTAACATCTCTCTCTCTCTCTCTCTCTCTCTCTCTCTCTCTCTCTCTCTCTCTCTCTCTCTCTCTCTCTCTCTCTCTCTCATTTAAGCTAGCAAGAAGTGGTATGAAACTAGAGACTGAGGAGTCCATATATACCAGCCGTGTCATGCTAGCATACAGGCACAGGTCATAGGTCAACTGTGTCATGCTAGCATACAGGCACAGGTCATAGATACCAACCTATCACACCTATCACACCTCTCACACCTCTCACACCTCTCACACCTATCACACCTCTCACACCTATCACACCTCTCACACCTATCACACCTCTCACACCTATCACACCTATCACACCTCTCACACCTCTCACACCTATCACACCTCTCACACCTATCACACCTATCACACCTCTCACACCTCTCACACCTATCACACCTCTCACACCGATCCCCACCCTATCACACCTATCACACCTCTCACACCTATCACACTCTCACACCTATCACACCTCTCACACCTCTCACACCTCACACCTCTCACACCTATCACACCTCTCACACCTATCACACCTCTCACACCTATCACACCTCTCACACCTATCACACCTCTCACACCTATCACACCTATCACACCCCTCACACCTCTCACACCTATCACACCTCTCACACCGATCCCACTATCACACCTATCACACTCTCACACCTATCACACCTATCACACCTATCACACCTATCACACCTCTCACACCTATCACACCTATCACACCTATCACACCTCTCACACCTATCACACCTCTCACACCTATCACACCTCTCACATCTCACACCGATCCCACCTATCACACCTATCACACCTCTCACACCTATCACACCTATCACACCTCTCACACCTATCACACCTCTCACACCTATCACACCTCTCACACTTCTCACACCGATCCCACCTATCACACCTATCACACCTCTCACACCTATCACACCTCTCACACCTCTCACACCTATCACACCTCTCACACCTATCACACCTATCACACCTATCACACCTCTCACACCTCTCACACCTATCACATCTCTCACACCTCTCACACCTCTCACACCTCTCACACCTATCACACCTCTCACACCTATCACACCTCTCACACCTATCACACCTATCACACCTCTCACACCTATCACACCTATCACACCTATCACACCTCTCACACCTCTCACACCTATCACACCTCTCACACCTATCACACCTATCACACCTATCACACCTATCACACCTCTCACACCTATCACACCTCTCACACCTATCACACCTCTCACACATATCACACCTATCACACCTCTCACACCTCTCACACCTATCACACCTATCCCACCTATCACACCTATCACACCTCTCACACCTCTCACACCTCTCACACCAATCCCACCTATCACACCTATCACACCTCTCACACATATCACACCTATCACACCTCTATACCCATTCTGCAATCTGTTAATAAAGTTGTACTTAAGTTATGCTTTTACATTATACTTACTTAATAAGTGAATAGTTCCAAGTCAATCAAAAACGATGAGTTTTATTTACTCAAAACATAATGCGGTTTACAGTCTGTATCTACTTAATTATCTTAAGTTGTACTTAATTTATGCTTTTACATTATACTTACTTAATAAGTGAATAGTTCCAAGTCAATCAAAAACTATGAGTTTTATTTACTCAAAACATAATGCGGTTTACAGTCTGTATCTACTTAATTATCTTAAGTTGTACTTAAGTTATGCTTTTACATTATACTTACTTAATAAGTGAATAGTTCCAAGTCAATCAAAAAAGATGAGTTTTATTTACTCAAAACATAATGCGGTTTACACTCTGTATCTACTTAATTATCTTAAGTTGTACTTAAGTTATGCTTTTACATTATACTTACTTAATAAGTGAATAGTTCCAAGTCAATCAAAAACTATGAGTTTTATTTACTCAAAACATAATGCGGTTTACAGTCTGTATCTACTTAATTATCTTAAGTTGTACTTAAGTTATGCTTTTACATTATACTTACTTAATAAGTGAATAATTCCAAGTCAATCAAAAACTATGAGTTTTATTTACTCAAAACATAATGCGGTTTTCAGTCTGTATCTACTTAATTATCTTAAGTTGTACTTAAGTTATGCTTTTACATTATACTTACTTAATAAGTGAATAGTTCCAAGTCAATCAAAAACTATGAGTTTTATTTACTCAAAACATAATGCGGTTTACAGTCTGTATCTACTTAATTATCTTAAGTTGTACTTAAGTTATGCTTTTACATTATACTTACTTAATAAGTGAATAATTCCAAGTCAATCAAAAACTATGAGTTTTATTTACTCAAAACATAATGCGGTTTTCAGTCTGTATCTACTTAATTATCTTAAGTTGTACTTAAGTTATGCTTTTACATTATACTTACTTAATAAGTGAATAGTTCCAAGTCAATCAAAAACTATGAGTTTTATTTACTCAAAACATAATGCGGTTTACAGTCTGTATCTACTTAATTATCTTAAGTTGTACTTAAGTTATGCTTTTACATTATACTTACTTAATAAGTGAATAATTCCAAGTCAATCAAAAACTATGAGTTTTATTTACTCAAAACATAATGCGGTTTTCAGTCTGTATCTACTTAATTATCTTAAGTTGTACTTAAGTTATGCTTTTACATTATACTTACTTAATAAGTGAATAGTTCCAAGTCAATCAAAAACTATGAGTTTTATTTACTCAAAACATAATGCGGTTTACAGTCTGTATCTACTTAATTATCTTAAGTTGTACTTAAGTTATGCTTTTACATTATACTTACTTAATAAGTGAATAATTCCAAGTCAATCAAAAACTATGAGTTTTATTTACTCAAAACATAATGCGGTTTAGAGTCTGTATCTACTTAATTATCTTAAGTTGTACTTAAGTTATGCTTTTACATTATACTTACTTAATAAGTGAATAGTTCCAAGTCAATCAAAAACTATGAGTTTTATTTACTCAAAACATAAGAACACGTCACACGAACTCAAGACATTCAAGTTAGTAGAACTTTCATAGAATATTGAGTATACCCTACTCAAACTAATTGATTATTTTGAACATGCGGGTTTACAGTGTGTGTTTGGACGCAGCAGCTGACTCACCCAAATCAAATCAAATCAAATGTATTTGTAAGTCATTTGTAATTTGTAAAGTCTTCTTTAAACAAGTCAAGAAGAAACATCACAATAAATCAAGAACAAAAAACCCATCATGAAATCCAAACCAACACTCCCAGACATACCCCAGCGAAGGTTTAAGGAAAAACTCACTAAAGACCTAGCAATAGGGAAAAAGCACCACAGGCAATGTGGAGGAAAGGGAAAGGGCCGTTCAAGGGGGGATCCCCCTTCTTGGATGTCGGTGATAGTAGTGTTGCCATGGATGATCGATGGGTGGAGAATAAAACAGGCGAAATAGTTGGTATGTATTAACTTTCTCTCTCTCTCTCTCTCTCTCTCTCTCTCTCTCTCTCTCTCTCTCTCTCTCTCTCTCTCTCTCTCTCTCTCTCTCTCTCTCTCTCTCTCTCTCTCTCTCTCTCTCTCTCTCTCTCTCTCTCTCTCTCTCTCTCTCTCTGCGGCCCACTGCGGCCTTAGCATTATCATTTACCACTCAAACTAACACAGTAATCCAACCTCCAGCAGGGAGTGCAGCAGACCTCTGCCAAGCTGTCCACATGCATTTCACTGCTGGTGTGTTGTGTGTGGGGAAAATAAATTAATAAGAAAAACAACAGAACTCCAAGTCCGATGTTTATTTTTAAACTTGTAGGAAGTTCCATAACCCCTGAGCAGTCAAGTCAAGTCAAGCAGGGTTCGGAACTTGTGAATTATATGTAATTGAATTACAGTCATCTAATTATACACAGACATGGTAACTCTAATCCATTACAGTTATATTTCGTATGGCATCGCTCCCGCTCTGAGCCTTACGAGATACTCTATATCGCCTGTGATACCTAATGTATCTCCCACGAACAAAAACACATGCACCCCACCTGTATGGGGCCCCGCCCCTTATGGTGGTACCACCCATATAATCATGACTCTGGTCATGACACACCCTTCCTCTATTTTCGTCCCAGCGTACTGGATGCTTTGCACCATGCGAGCTAGCGGAGTGAAAAGATTAAGGAAGATTAATAATGTTGGAAGCTTACCGGAGGTTGCTGGCCCCTGGCATCTTCGACGCATGTTTTCGGCGACACGACGGGCCTGTGATGTTCCTCGTTTGATGACTGCACATCGAGGTTCAGCTGTACAAGGCTGGCTGTCGGGCCAGCTTGTACTCAGGTAGGCCCTGTGTCTTCAGGCATGGGTATTAGTGTTAGTAATGCTGGTTTGTGTTGTTGACACAACCTTGTTGTGTGTTGGCGCCAGGGGCAAGATGGTTTGGTGAACGTTCTCTGCAGGGAACGGTTTCCAAGCTGTCTTGGGCGTGCTGCTAAAACATCTAAAGCTATGCTAACATGCTATCGCTACTGCCGCATGCTATCACTACTGCTAATTGCTATGCTGTTTTAATGTCTCCGCCGTGAGATGTTGTCACTCTCCCGCCTCTTGCCCGGTTCATCAATGAAGGTCAGTCGGTAGCTGTTGTGGGGTTTTGAGTTCTATTTACCTTTTTCGGGTAAATGGGTTGACAACGGGGTAGGTCGTGGCTAGGTTCTAGCCAGGTATTACCTTGTGTTCCGGCGGGGTTTGTTGAACGGTGTTCCCATCTGGGTTGGCGTCGGGTAGTGGGGCTATGGGTCCAGCCGACATGGTAAACATGTTGCGTGTCTGTGCACAGGCAATTGTTGTCTTGGGTTCCACATTGCCTGGCGTTAGGCTGCAGTAGTATAAGGGCAGGGCCGCTTGGGAGAAATGTGAGGCCCTGTGCGTTTTTAGACGCGAGGGCCCCCATCTCCTGGGGCGGCCCTGTGTAGAGGGCTATTGTTTCATTTTGTCACTCTGCTATGAGAAGGCTGTCTTGCTACAGCTTTCTCTCCTCTCAAACCATTCATACTGACGGTCAATCGGTATACTGGGGGAGTAGTGCGGGGGGGGGCTTTGTTTACCTTTTTTGGTAAATGGGCTAAACTAGGGCTGGTGTTCTGTTGTGAATATTTTGAATGAAGACGGGTCTGGTCCGTCTCCCCTTAAACTTTGTGTGTATGGGTTTGCTCATTCTACAGTTTTTGTGGTTTAGCTCTTTTATTCATTTAACCTTTTCATGGTCCACACCACAGTGGAGGGTGCTGTTTGCAATCACCACTGGTGCTCCATGTTAACGTCAGTCCTTTGTTTTTGATATATTGAAACAATGCCCCGCCCGGCCGACACCATGGTCGGCCTGGCGAGTGGCTGGTGGGCTGTTAAGGCTTGTGCCGCCACGGTATGGAATTGGCAACGATTAGAACTGTGTTCGAATTGGTGTTTTTTCTATTACAGAAATGGTGTCTGGTGGAGGGGCCTTGAGGGCCGGCCGACGTCGACACATCGCGCACGGTGTTGGTAAACCACTCCGTCGAGGATGTTGACGTTATTAGCTTTGACCCAGCCGCAAGCTATAACCGCTCAGGGTTCCCCTCTCCGCAGGGGATTTTGGTCTTCTGCTGGAGCGCGGGCGGTATTGTCCTAGGCCCTACACCGCCTCACACCGCGCAGCCAGAAGAAGAGAGAGCACGGCCTCGTCAGCGGCGATGACGGGGCCCTCGACAGGCGGCCATGTTTCCCCCGCCAGTGGTGCCCTGGTTGGAGAATCGACAGGGTATCGCGAGGCCGACAGTCTTGGCGGCCGAGGGATCGGCCATTTTGGGTGATTTCGGTGTTGGTAAACCACTCCGTCGTCATTTTGCCGCGAGCAGCCCGCTCCCCGTTCAACCCTCTCTCTGGTACCCCCAGAAGCGGGGCTCTGAGCGTTCTCCGTTGGCTGCGGGCCGCGAACCTTCATTGAAGCGTATGCGGCCCCATTCTTCGCTTCTCATGGAGACAGGGGCTGACACCCAGTTGATGGCTGAGCCTGGGTCTGTCCGTGAGAATGTTGTGCTGTCAAGCGGCTCCCACACCTTGAACTGTGTTGGTTGAGCCTGGTGTTACGTCTGTCAACTTAAGTGTTGTCAGCAGGGGGGCTCGAAACCTTTTGAGGCACACAGTGCGGGCTTCCCCGGCCTCGCCTTCGCCAGGCCAGGTATCATGTTGGTGCTCCCACTCCTGGAATATTGGCAAGTGGTCGCAGCTCACATGGTTTGGGGTGGTAGTGATATCACTGCAGGGCTACGGTGTGTAGGAACCCATGGGGGCCTTACACCTTGCATGTCCGGCTGCAGAACAACTCCTTCAGCATGTTCTGGAGGGGTGTTCAGTGGGGGGGCTTTTTTAATCGGAAGCCCCCCGTATCAGACAGGCCCTTTTCTGTCGGGGTTCCCCCTTGGGTGCGATTGCCTCGTGGGTGGTGTCGGGGTCAGGTGTTCCGACACGGAACGCGCTCCTCGCACGATTCCAGGGTTGTCTTCGCACAGCGGGGGGGACCGGGCCAACTATCTACAGTTCCTGGCGGACCTGCGCCACGTGACGGCGGGTGCGTTGGGAGTGTCGTCACATATGACTACGGCAGTACCATATGTCGAGGTAGATGGAGAGAACGGTGAGGCGGGGACTTGTGTTTACACAACCCCACCCGTTTTCAGGTTTGGTACAGACCCTGTTGTCGGGGTCTCCAGCAGGGACAGCTCTGGTCGACGAGATCCAATCTCTGTGGACGAAGCAAGCCATCGTCGTGGCGTTCTCCTCCCGGTGTTCTCTGCCCGAGAAGTCGGGAGGGAGGGGTGTAAGACCCATGCTGGACCTGTCCCATGGGAAGGTTCAGCATTTTTTGGATCGTCTCCTACCTGTTGAACACTGTCAGGTGGGGGTCTGGTTCTCCTCCATAGACCTGTAGGATGCGTATGCGCATCCCCGATCTTCCATCCTAGGGCTTACCTACGCTTCCTTTGCAGGGTTAGCGTATGAGTACCAGAGGCTGCCGTTCGGTTTTCTCTGGCTCCCCGCATCTTCACCAAGTGCGTGGAGGCCGCACTGGGGCCTCTGCGTCATCCGGGGTTACGGAGTGTTCTGCCCTGATGGCGTTCTGGTCCTTCGCGGTCAAGGTGGATCGTCAGGTCTCGTACCCGGCAGGTCTCTACCAGCCTGGGGTTGCTGTAGACTGGATGTAGAGTATTCCTCGTGTTGTCAACACGCTCGGGAGGTTCCGTCCTAGGACGGTTACGGCGCTGTCTCACGTCGCGTTTTCACCGACGCCTCCCTCGCTGGTGACGCGTCGGGCCAACGCAGTAGGGGGCAGCTGGCAAACCATGCTGCCCGGTCTGCGCTACGTTCAATGTGTTGGTGTTGAAAGCGGTCCTTCTGGTCCACAAATGGTGTTGATCAGGACGGACGATACGACGTCAGTGTCGTGTATCGACAGACAGGGAGGAGTACGCTCCCCCTGTCTGCACCAGGCGGCGGGCGGCTGGCTATGGGCGTCCTCCATCTGCGCGGCCTAAGGGCTCCCCACATCCCCGGCAGGGAGAATGTGGGTGCAGGTGTACTGTCGCGGGGCGGCCCTCATCCTGACGGGTGAGGATTGCGTCTGGACATGGCCAGGCAGGTCTGGGACCGATGCCGTGCCGCCAGGGATTCTTCCCCATACATCTGTTAGGTCAGTTGTTGGGACGGGTACGTTGAGGGGCGCAGGTCCTTGATCCTGATGGTGTTACCATATGGAATGCGCATGCTCCCTCCACTGTCGCGCTTACGCGGGCAGATGACGTATGTTCCAAGTGTGGTGTAAGGCGGGGGGCCAGGACTCAGTCTCCTGCCCCCTGGTTGCTGTCCTTAGTTACCTCCAGTCTCTCCTTGATAGACTGTCGGCTTCGACGGTGAGGGTATATGCAGCAGCTATATCCTCCTATCATGAGGGGTTTGAGGGGATGTCTTGTTCAGCCACCCTCTTGTGAAGCGTTTCCTGCTTGGCGCTCGACGCGTTAAGCCGGTGCAACGCTCCTTGGCTCCGACTTGGGATCTTCAATTGGTCCTCGGTCGGTTGTCCTTGGCCCCGTTTGAGCCGCTCGAGCGGGCGCCGTTGGGACAGCTGTCCTTCAGGACCGCGTTCCTTCTGGCTGTCACTTCCGCTAAACGCGTAGGTGAGCTCTGTGCTCTCTCGGTACGTCCAGAGTGCCTGTCTTTTCGGACCGATTGCGGTGTCACTCTGCGACCTAATCCTGCTTTCGTGCCTACGAATATCCGGAGTTCCTTCCGCTCCCGGGATATTGTGGTTCAGGCGTTTCGTCCTCCTCCTCACACTGGTGGGTTAGATGCGGGCCTTCACCTGTCATGTCCAGTCCGTGCTTGGGGATTTACCTCAGCCGTACTCAGGATTTCAGGGTTACCGACCAGCTTTTTGTCTGTTACGGTGGGGCTCGTGCTGGTAAGGCACTGTCGGAGCAGCGCCTGTCCCATTGGTTGTGCGAGGGTGTTACCCTCTGCTACACGCTGGCTGGGCAGGATCCCCCTGGGGGCGTCAGGGCGCACTCCACTCGTGGGGTGGCTGCCTCTGCCGCTCTCCTGGGTGGGGCCTCGGTGGGGGCCATCTGTGCTGCAGCTTCATGGTCCTCCCCGGGCTCCTTTGTAAGGTTTTTCCTCATGGACATGACCGGGGGTTCTGTCTCCCAGGCGGTTCTGGGGTCTGTGGCCTTTCCTGCTTCCCGTCCTTTGGTCGGGTAGCAGGAGTGTATGGGTATGGGCCGCAGTGTGTTGAGTCACACGTGGTTCCGCCTGTACGGTGTGTTCAAGGGGTTCTGGCTCCCTCTTGTTCGCATTCAGGTGGAGTTGACTGCGCCCCCCCTTCGTTAGGAAGGATGGGGTGACAGGGCTCCCCGCACCCCTTGATGTGGGCTTACGGGTCCTCAGGGGGTACATCTGTCGGGTCTCGCACCCGCTCTTCCCCATTATCTCGTAAGGCTCAGAGCGGGAGCGATGCCATACGAAATATAACGATAGGTTATGTAGATAACCTAGTTATATTAGTATAGGCTAAGCTCCCGCTCTGCGCGCCCTGAGTTCCCTCTTGAGGGATCTTTTCCTGGGACGGGTTTTTGGCGAGGAAGGGTGTGTCATGACCAGAGTCATGATTATATGGGTGGTACCACCATAAGGGGCGGGGCCCCATACAGGTGGGGTGCATGTGTTTTTGTTCGTGGGAGATACATTAGGTATCACAGGCGATATAGAGTATCTCGTAAGGCTCAGAGCGGGAGCTTAGCCTATACTAATATAACTAGGTTATCTACATAACCTATCGTTACTGTTAAAAACAACAACACAGTAATCAGATGATAGAAAAACTTGATTACAGTACATAATAAAAGTGCAGTCTGTAAATCAGGATACTGTTTTATGGACTCATTACATGACTGATAATACAATTTTAAGATGATAATTAGTAAACTGTATTCTGTAATGGAATACATTATAAAGTAACCATCACAGCCCTGCTGTTGAGTATGTTGTGTGGCCCTATGAAATCCAGGTAAAGGCCCTGGAAGCTGTCCTCAAATGTAAGCTACACCTGTACATCACCTGTATATTAAAGTTGAGTGTCATATTATAATTATTATCCACAAACATTTGAATAATGATATAATAATATAATACATAATATATATACATTTTTAATACTAACTATTAGAAACCCAGTTAAAAACAGCTAATCTGACTGCTCAGAATTGACAGATCACACTTGATTGACAGCTCCCTTTCAGCCGTTAAAAATACCTTTTTATTTTCCATTCAATCAGATTTTACTGCCATTAAATAAACTGCCAAGTGCCAAAACATTCAAATGAACCCTACATAGTTTGAAATCAGTAGATCACCCTCATTTAATTTCTTCATTGAACTATAGGCTACCCCCTGGCTTTTGAAAATTATTTAGCATTGTCCATTCGCTTTATTGTATATGAAACAATCAGCGTTAGCTTAGCAAATGATCAACTCTGTGATTAGCTAATATATAAAAAAAAAACATGGATTTGGATGGTGTACCCCTGTAGTCTGCTAGTTAGCTTGACTGATTAGGCTATAGAGTAGACCAACAAAACCTTTGCTCCCGGAGCTAAATAAATATCCTTTCACTTTACATGAAGTTAGTGTTATTGTTGCTATGCTAAACTGTTGAGCTACTTATCAACTCTGTGATTAAAGGACATTTTGGGGGAACTATAATATGAGATGACACTGAATTACTTATCATTACATCAGGCATCTGTATAGACACCTATTACCTATTAGTGCTTAGAGGTCCTTACTTGCAGTTGCCACTCACTCGGTTCAGACATATATACTGTAGAACACTATAGCTTAAGGCGGAGTCACCAGCGTCACTGAACTGCCGCCATCTTGCTCGAGTCAGCCTTGAGTGAGAGTGAGTGAGCTGCACAGACAAAAATACTCATAACTCGCTGAAATATTGACGGATTTACAAACGGTTTGGTTTATTACAAGGATTTACAAGCGGTTTGTAAAAAAAAACATCTTTAAAAAAAAGAAATTTTTATAAGTATGCAGTATCATAACTACATCTTTGATGTTTATAGCAAACCAACCCGTTTGTAAATCCGTCAATATTTCAGCGAGTTATGAGTATTTTTGTCTGTGCAGATCACTCACCCTCACTCAAGGCTGACTCGAGCAAGATTGCGGCCCTATGACGATGTCGCTCTCCATTGGCCGGCAGCGCGGGTAAGCTATCTAGTGTTCTATATATATCTATGGGTTCAGACAGCACATGTTGCCGATGTTCTCTGGCCCGCTGAAAAGCAAACTTTGAAATGTTGGATCGTGAGTTCACATTAAACAAAGCTATGCTACGGTTATCTACTAGCTACGGCTATCACCGTAAAGTACATGTATTTTATATGTGACAAATAATAAACAAACTTGAACTTGAAACTATGGACATTAGCCAGATCTGGCGGGCTGGCCGAGGGACAGATGAGAACCGTCAGCGGTGGCACCACAAGCGGTTGACATGAAAATGCGCATGTGGTGCACATAGGCACACATCAAAGAGTGCTGCACAAAGAGCACACTTTGTACAAGACAGGGCAGAGAGAGACTTCAAATTGAGCCACAGGCAGAAAATACATCCGGAACTGTGGCTACTGTGGAAATGAAGCCCACGGGGAAACGGATTACTGCCCAGCAGAAGGAAAGCAATTTACTCTAAATGTAGGAAATTCAACCACTTTGCCAAAGTTTGCAGAACGGTTAAAGTCTGGGTAAAGCAAGTACAGAGATTTATTTTTAAACACATTATATTATTAGAAGATAGTTGATGAAAAGAAAAATACTGTGAATTTTGTACAGTAGTACTGAATTGTGGAGTTGGACCTTTTTCTTTCACCAATTTTGTGTTCAGGATTTGCTGGGCGGGCCTGCAGTCTCCATGACAACACTGGAGCCATCCTTAGCATGAGTGAATTATCATTGCATAATGATACTATAACATTACACCATTTTATCTATTTATTCTTGCACCACATCTTCTACCTATACAGTATATTGTATATTTTGTATAGTGTTTGGTCTTTTACTCTTTTACTTTTTTTACTGTATGAAGCACAATCTCAGGAGGGTCATACAGAACCAAACATTCACTGTAATGTACATGTACCTTATACAGTATGTGACAAATAAAACAAACCCTGAAACTTGAAACTTGTCCTGATACAACAAAGTATGTCAAATCTGTGCAAGATGAAAAAAACTGGTAATAATTTAATATAGCAGACTAATAGGTCAAGAGGCAGAATGCTTTGTGAGGAAATACTTCAGTGTACCAAGTTGGATGTCTGTATTGTTGATGATATATGGCTGTTTGAATGTTTTATAGCACCCCCACGAGGATTGTTTGTGCCAATGTTTTTTGTGGTGGTCTGGCTTGGCATTGTCTTCTATCATGCCAAACTGCATAAAAATGTAGGCATTCATGGCAGAGTTATTAAACTCGCCAACATTATCGGAAATGTGCTTACAGTCTTCGCCAGAGTCAGACAAGAAGATAGATATCATATCAATTTCCTCTCTGTGCGTTCAGTAGAAAGCTATCCGGCTGCACGCTATCCTAGCTTAGCACAAACTACATGTAGGCTAGTGGTCCATATCTGCTTCCTTTCATTTGTGCTAGGCTAGCAATCACCTTGCCTAGCTGCAAGCCAGTAACAAGGAGAGAGGGAGAATTCTTCTAAATAAGAACATATGTTCTCTTACTTTTTAGTTGTTTACTATACAGTATGCATATCAAATCCCAAATGACATAATTAAAAGCCAATCACAGAATTACTTTGCCAGAGGCCTAGCATTTAAGAAATAACACAATCAATCACTTTTTCAATAACAGCCTGGTTCCGGTCGGCCAGAGTGAAAAATAACAAATATCCACCCACTGCTTTTATGTTCCCAAGCACGATATATTTATTATTCCATTACTTAATGCTGTGAAACGTTTCCAACGGAGACCCGACTGAGACACGTCGTACTAGTGTCAACAGAGAGGATCATCGGCTGCAGCCCCGCCACCCTCCAGGACGCGTGAATATTAAAGGCAACCAACTTGTGTTCAGCTTTTCGTTCAGCGTTTCTCTGATTGGCCACACGGCCAATCAATCAATCCACTAGCACACGCCCTCGCGCAAAGAGAGACGCGGCAAAAGCGCTGATCGAACCAGCGGTGTTCTGTTGTGTGACTGTACTCTACAGCGGTGTTCTGTTGTGTGACTGTACTAAACACTTCCACCACATGACCGACATTTGACATACAGTACACCTCCTATCTATGTTGGGATTATGTTTGGTCATGACAAAACAATAAAAATCGCTACTGTTAGTAAGCTGCCACCACCCACTTCAATGACAGAGCTCTCATATTTGCGAATGCATAAACTATATCTTAAATTATGGCGATGTGTCTAATATGGCTGTCGCGAAGTCATTGATAAGCGACAGCCATATTAGACACATAGCCACAATTTAAGATATAGTTTATGCATTCGCAAAATATGAGAGCTCTGTCATTGAAGGGCTTCGTTCTACAACGGAGCACGGTCGCTGCTGCTGGAGCTGGACCGAGTAGAGCCGGCGGCGGTGCACGGAAGCCGGGGACTAACCACCGCATCGCCCCGCTGACGTTAAAAACGCGAAATAACGTTACTGATGTACAGTGACACCCAGAGTTTCTAGTTACAGTAGTGACGCGTGAATCGAGATAGTCCTAACACTGTAACAGTGTTTATTATTAAGAGTCAGATAGTCCTAACAGTGTTTATAGTCCTAACACAGTGTTTATTAGTAAGAGTCAGATAGTCAGTGTTTATTATTTCATAACTGTATGGGCTTTGTTTATACATGTACAGTGACGAGTGAATCTAACTTTGGTTGTTAAAAACGCGAAACATAATAATCAGTCAGCAGCGCTCCACTGCTACCGCAGCCCAACACAAGTGCGTTGGAACAGCAGCCCAACACTACACAAGTTGGTTGCCCGCGCTGCCGCGCTGCCGCACTTGCTCTTTGTATTTCATTTGGGACGTGGGACGGCTGCGCTTGCCTGCGCGTGGGGGCGGGGGGGCGCGGCCAATCAGAGAGAAGCCGAACACAAGTTGGTTGCCTTTAATATTCACGCCTCCAGGACCTCTGCAATGAGAGCTAACAAGATCATCTCTGACCCCTCGCAACCCGGGTCACCGCAAGTTCCAAGCCCTCCCCTCAGGAAGGACTGTGTCACGGACTGTGATGACTATAATGAAACACAGGAACACCGTTACCCCCGAGCTGTGTCCCTTATTAACAGCTGAACTGGGGATGAATGATGTATAGGCTATAGCCTCCGGCGGCACTCGCACCCGGTAACTGCAGCGCTTCTACCGACAGTACCTCCATTCTGGACACACTGTAACTCTTGCATCGCTTCCGCCTCAAGTGTGTTGCTAGATTAGATTAGATTCAAATTTATTGTCATCATACGGCACAAGTACAGTCAAATGAAAAGAAGTTTAGCATCCAACCTGCAAATGTAGCAGTAAAGTGCAACAGCAATATACAATACACAGATAGATTGTATGTCCTGTACAGCAAGCTATTCTCTCCAGCCCTGCAACACTCAATATTATGTAGTCTATATGTATTATTTTTATCACTGTGTATTCTGTACAGCAGGAACAGCTCTCAGTTTCTATCTTTGATCTGGCCCCACTGCATTTGCACAGTGCCTTAATTGTGTTATGGCAGCGGTGGCTGAGCCCAATAGCAGAACACAGGGAGAGAGAGAATGGAGCGTTTTAGGTTGGTTTTAATTTCTTTGGGTACCAAGCAGACAATGCAACAGAGAATATACAAGAATGTGCGAGCATGGGCGCTTGCTTGAGGTTCCCAGGAACGTCCGAGCGGGCGGGAGTGATGGTCCTGGACACAGGGAGAACAGAGGTTAGGACAAGGCAGGCATTATAGACAGAGCAGCAAGGTTGGGTACGTCCTCGTACCTAGGTTGATAGGATAACACTGAGACGATCAGGAGCAGGATCCGTAGGGTTGATATCAGGGTTGGTGATGAGCGGATGACTCTCAGCTGTGCAGGCAGGTGACAGTGTGGGAATGCTGGGGTCGGAAGCTGCCCATATAAGGGCGTGGAAGCAGGAGGGGAGAAAGAGGCTCTCGCCGTGATTGTGACACCTTGTATATACTGCTTTGTTGTTTTTGTTATTCTAGACATGCTGCTGTGGCCAAACACCAAGTCAAAGTCAAGGACTTGTACCACAAAGGATGAAGTGTGTCACTCTATCTATGTTCAAATAAATTAACACAAAAAACAAAGCAACAACAATATACTATTCCACTTAAAACGGTGAGGTTTTGGGCGCTCTGATGAAGGATATCATGTCGGGTGAAGGTTGGAGCAACTGAACCACCACAGTTTTAACCAGAATGAAGATGATTCTTTCACGTCAAGTCAGGTGTTCCTTTATTAAGTCCCCTTGTAGAGGTTCAGGTGTCACAGCAGCATGGGGGAGGGGAGGTACAGGCAGGAAAGAAAATAATAATAGAACAGAACATAATAATAATAGAGTCACAATACACTGTAGATGTAGACAA
>NC_140181.1:74582754-74632754 GCF_963971535.1 Notolepis coatsorum
AGGGTGGTCATGGGTAGGAAGGTTATATGCTTGGGAGAACAGGTAGGTTATATATATCATCTGGCCATCCTAGAGGCTAATCTCTCCTGTGACAAAATGGCATCCAATGTAATAAAAAAAGTCAACCAACGAACTCGATTCTTGTACCGGATCTCCTCTCTGGTAAACAAGAACACCCTGAAGACTCTGGCAGGAGCACTCATTCAGGGGTACTACGACTATGCTTGCACCTCATGGTACCAAAGCACCTCAAAGGCGCTAAAAACAAAATTACAAACATCTCAAAACAAACTGGTCAGACTACTGCTTGACCTTACTCCTAGAACCCACCTCACCCCTGCCCACTTTGACAACCTAGGATGGCTTAGAGTAGACGACAGAGTACAACAACTTGCAATGGGCCTGGTCTACAAGATACACTACACGACCAAGGTACCCATGTACATGTCAAAATACTTCCCAAAGGTCAGTGAATACCACGATCACAACACCAGAGGGAGCTCCACAAATCATGTTAAACCCAGATTCGGCTCAAATAAGGGACTAAACACGTTTCGCAATTATGCCACATCAATGTGGAACGCCCTACCCAAAGCTGTAAAGGAATGTGGATCACTACCCACTTTCAAAACCTCTCTCAAGGGACACCTACGGGAGACTGCAATTCAACACTGGCCCCTGTAAATATCCTAACCCAACCCCCTCCAATGTACAGTCATTTACCTAGTATGGTTTTGTCAATAGTTCAATGTACAATTGTGTTTGTTTGTACAGTGTCTCCTCCCCCCCCCCCTCAATGTACAGTGTTACTTGTTTATACAGTGTGCCCCCCCCCCCCCCCCCCCCCCCCCAACCACCTCCAATGTAAATTACCCAGTATGGTTGTCAATATCCCAATGTACCCAACCCCCCCACCCAACCTCCTCCAATGTACAGTTTCTACGTCAAATGTATATACTCCCTTTTCTTGACTCCTTCTGTATCACAAACAGTACTGTATTTGCAAATCTGGTATGTCATAAATGTATAGATGTAGCAGTACTGACTATCTGTATGTCATGTATGTCATATATGTCCTGATGAATTGAAAATGGGGGACCCTGATGGAAACAAGACAAACGTCTTTCTCAGGTCTGCATCCCCTTAACAATTGTATGTATTGAGCCGTACTGTATTGTACCCATTCTGCAATCTGTTAAATAAAGTTTTCATTCATTCATTCATTCATTCATTCATTCATTCATTCATTCATTCATTCATTCATTCATTCGCGTCTTGCTCTGCCTACTGAGATACATCACTATCTCCAGCACCTAGTGTGCTCTGGGAAACAAAACAAATGCACCCACTTGCACGTGACCACGCTACTCCCATGCGTCCTCTATATTACACCGGAAGTGGTCACGCCTCACCCTTCCTCATTAGTTTCCAAGGCGAAAGCAGCTCAGATGCACTTCTGAACTGGAGATTGTTATGAAGCGTAAGGAGAAATTACACACTGTTGGGAATTCGCCAGAAGTTTGCCAGCCCCCGGAACCTTCTCGGCACGTCCTAACCGCGCGGCGGTCCTGTCCTGTTTTTTCCTCGTCGCATGACTGCGGCCCGAGGGACTTCGCGCGGCGGTTGGCAGTCGAGCCACGTCGCGCCCAGGTAGGACCTGTGCTAGCAGGCATTGGTACTGGCAGGGGTAATACTGGTCGTTGTCTCGTGAGACGACCGAGTGATGTATTGGCGCAGGGGAGCGGGATATTTGGATAAACGTGGTCATCATGACTCATTTTTTAGATGTTTTTTTTTTTCCAAGTATCCTAGTGCCCGCAGCTAATGCTAATGCTACAATGTTGGGGCGCCGTTCCCATGTACCCCGCCGGGGCTGTTCTTACTCTTCCCTCCTCTTAACCATTCATGCTGACGGTCAATCGGTGTCTAATGTTGGGGGTTTAGCGGAGGCTTATTTACCCTTTACATGGGTGGATGGGCTGACGACAGGGCTGAGGGCAGGTGTGCATTTTGTGAATCTATGAATTGAAAATGGGGGACCCTGATGTAGACAGGACTAACGTTTTCTCTGGTCTGCATCCCCTTAACAATTGTGTGTATTGGGCTAGCCCATTCTGCAATATGTTAATAGAGTTTTCGTTCATTCATTCATTTATCCCGTTACGGGTGCACACCGCAGGGGAGGTTGTTGCATGGCTACTAGTGGAGCAGTGCTTCACTAGTAATAGACTTTGGTCAACAGCAGCCACTGGTGTTCCGTGCTTAGTGGTGCAGGTGGCATCGGTCCTTTGACCTGACATGGTGGAACGGTATCCCGCCCGGCCGACGCCAAGAGGCTAATCGGCCCGGCAGGTGGCTGGTGGGCTGTTGAAGCTTATACCGCCGCGGTACAGAATTTAGCAGCAACTAACAACATTGTTCAATTGGCTGCTTTTCTGTCAAAAATGGTGTCGGGTGGTGGGGCCTTAGGGCTAGCCGACGTCAAAACCATCGCGCAAGGTTTTGAGGTTATTCAGTTTTTGACCCAACCGCAAGCTATAACCGCAGGGAGGGCTAGGATGCTGTCAACGGTTGTTCACAGGCATCTTGGTTGGAGCAATCTCCCCTTGAGGAGGGGAGGGGTCTCCTCCTCAGGGCTCCCCTCTCCGCGGGTGGACCTTGGTCTGTCCACGGAGGCGCAGGCAGTATTTGACCTGGGCTCCACGCCGCCCCACACCGCGCAGCCAGAGGTGAGAGCATGGCCTCGCCAGCGGCTGCGGCGAGGCTCCCGGCCAGCGGCCATGTTTCCCCCGCATGACATACCCTGGACAGGAAAACAGGTGATCACAAGGCAGACAGCCTCGGCGGCCAGAGGGATCGGCTATATTAGATGGGCATGCCCTAAAAAAACATTGCCATTTAGCTGTGTCTAGCACGCTCTCTGGTTACTCCCCCCCAATACGGTATGGGACTCAGGGCTCTGATTTGTCCCCTTTGGGTGCGGGCCGCGTTCTTCCAGTGACGCTCTCAGAGCGGCTGCGAGTGGATGTTCTCGGCGCGCTCGCGAGGTTCAGTCCTAGGACGGTTACGGCGCTGTCCGTGATGCGCCTGCTCGGTATGATGACATCTGCTCACTCTGTGGTCCCTCTTGGCCTCCTCTTCATGAGGAGGATACAGAGGTGGTTTTCCAGTATAGAAATAGACCCAGTGAGAGACAAGTGGAAGCGGCTGAAGGTTCCCATGTCAGTACTGGGGGATCTCGCCCTCTGGGGAGGGCCTGGGGTCCTCACCAGTGGGGTCCCCATGGGCAGCAGGCTGTCACACATCACGGTCTTCACCAACGCCTCCCTCACGGGATGGGGGATGGACGTGTCGGGCCAACGCAGTAGGGGGCAGCTGGCAGGACCATGCTGCCCGGTCTGCACTACATTTCAATGTGTTGGAATTGAAGGCTGTCCTTCTGGTCCTCAAACGGCTTGGCCACCTTGTGGTGGGCAAGCATGTTTTGATCAGGACGGACAACATGACGTCAGCGTCGTATATCGACAGACAGGGAGGAGTATGCTCCCCCCGTCTGCACCGGGCGGCGGTCAAGCTCTGGCTATGGGCGTCTCTCAATCTGCGCAGCCTGAGGGCTCTCCACATCCCCGGCAGGGAGAATGTGGGTGCGGATGTGATGTCGCGGGGCCGTCCTCACCCCGACGAGTGGGGACTATGTCCAGACATAGTCAGACAGGTCTGGGACCGATTCGGGGAGGCCACGGTGGACCTGTTTGCAAGCAGACAGTCCCACCAGTGCCCCTTGTGGTTTTCGGTCAGTTGGAAGGACAACCCCTCTCTGGGGGTGGATGCCTTCTCGATGTATCCGTGGCCGCCCGGGATTCTGTACGCGTTCCCCCCATACACCTGATAGCTCAGCTGTTGGGGCGGGTACGTCAGGAGTGCAGGACTTAGATCCTGGTCGCGCTGGGCCGGGGCTCGGCTGTGTGCTTCCCGGCCCTGATTAAGCTCCGCCCTTCACTCACTCCCAACAGCGCCGCAATCCTGGTCCACTCCCTCGTCACTTCCCGCTTGGATTATTGCAACTCCCTTCTCTTTGGTCTCCCCCACAAACTCCTCCATAAGCTCCAACTGGTTCAGATTGCTGTTGCCCGTATAATAACCAGAACCCCTGTCATCAGTCACATCACCCCCATCCAAGCCAACTACACTGGCTTAGTGGCTTCCCATCAAACACCGCATAGACTACAAGATCCTCCTCCATACATTCAAGGCCATCCACAACCTCGCCCCTCCATACCTGTCCGACCTCCTCCACATCAACATTCCCACCCGGTCCCTCAGGTCTGACCATCAACCTGACCGTCCCCCCCTGGTCAAGAGCCTTCAGCTGCTCTGCCCCCCGCCTCTGGAACTCCCTCCCCCCCGACATCAGGAACATTGACTTCATCATCCCATTTAAAACCCACCTCAAAACCCACCTGTTTAGGCAGGCGTATGTCTGATACATTTTTTAAATGGATTGTGATTGTTAACACTTTAAGTGCCGAAAACGTGTTTAGGCGTCTTTCCTAGCCATGCTAAAGTTGCCGAGGACGCCCTAACTCATCTTTAATATCAATATTTCAAAAATCTGTGATCAAAATCATATTTTTCCTCCGCAGCCCTGAGACACAGTGCTGGCCTCCTCTCAACCCTCTAGCAGTTCAAGAGCGCCATCTGGTGGCCGATCGGCAGAAGCGCCAAACAGGAAGTCATGTGGATGAAGTGGTGATCACCCATATTACTTCCGGCCACTCTCTATAGCTCCCGCGACTCCATCTTGAAACACTCGATAATAGATTGCTCGCCCTAACTCAATAAACAACGTTATTTGGACGTATATATACTATTATACAACCTGGAAATGGACCGGGTATTTCGACATCCAATAATGGAAAACTGTCTACCCCACGCTGATCGCCCAACGGCCCGCGGAGACTGGGGTGAGTTTTAGCGTGTAGTATTACCGTGTTCGACACTAACTGCTATGATGAACATTTGACCCACATTAGATGAATGGTATAACGTTGCCCACGGAATTATAAACGATCCCCCGCCCATCCGGTCATCATCAGATGATACGTAGAAACTTCTAGAAGCACGTCCATTTGAAATTTTTCATCTGGCACCGATCGCTACCAAACTGTATTTGATCATCAATATAATGCATTTGGGGCTATAAATCACGTTCTGGAGAAAGCTGCAGAAAGAGATGAAAACATACTTATACTTTAGATCATATTTTAGTATGAATATGTGAATGAAAAAGTTTAACGTTCATACACCCTGAACAATACATATAGGACATTGAATGGGCCCTAATAATGGCAATCTAGCAATAGAATTTTAAAAGTTATAGCCCTGCAAAGAAGGGGAACTTCTCCATAGACAAATAGAGCTGGCAAGGGATGGTATATCATGAATTTAACCTTCGGCAGTTAAAGTGTTAATGAACTGTTTTTAAATTGTTGTACGGCGACCTTGAGTGTCTTTAAAGGCGCCTTATAAATAAAATGCATTATTATTATTATTATTATTATTATTTGGTGGCCCCGCCGTGGCCTGTTCCGTGGTCACCGCGGGCCCTCTCTCAGGCACGCGGAACTCTGTTCTGCCTCCTGTTGTGGGGCAGCCTCTATTGTTGTAATTAGGAATCTCTTTTGTAATGTCTATCAATATAATACAAATTTTATTTCTGTTTTAATTTTATTTATTCTATTTTATCTCTATTTATCTTGTCATTATTGCAATACGTTTCTGTCCTGTGATGTCTCATGTATTATTATTATTGTGTTGTTGTGTCTTTCATGTGAAAAAAGAGAAAAAAATAGACTTGTACAGCAGTGGTGCCAATAAAATATTTTCTATGAACCCCAATGGCTGAAAAGAGTTGTCTGATCTGCTATTGGTAAAATAATGCAACCTAATATACTTACCTTTATAACTTACCTCCACTTAGGCTAACTGTCTAGATAAACCCAACTTCCTTTATACTTACCGGTCATACATAGCTAAAAAAAAATATATATATATATTTTGGTTCCCCCCCATACTAGCTCATGCCCCCCCTGTGCCCCCTTGTTAAAAAAGTTTTGTAATGTGTTCCAGTCAGATGCAGCAGCGAATCGGAAGGCGTTGCATCCAGAAACCGTGCAGGCTTTGGGGATGGTGAGTTTGATGAAGTTGCTGGACCTTAGGTTGTAGTTAGAAGTGGAGACGTGCAGAAGGGAGGAGAGGTAGAGAGGTGTTTTACCAAGTATGGTTTTGTAAATTATTTGAAGCCAGTAAAGAAGCCTTCTGGTGTGAAGAGATGTCCAGTCCACCAGGTTATAAAGGTCACAATGGTGAGTGGTGAAGGGTGCACTAGTGGCAACACGGATGGCGGAATGATGGAGTATGTTGAGTTTTCTGAGGGCACGCTGGGATGCCATTCTATAGATGGTGTCGCCATAGTCAAATATAGGGAGGATGGTCATCTTGACAAGAGTGTGTTTGGCCGAGCGGGTGAAGGAAGCTTTGTTGCGGTACAGGAAGCTCAGACGGGCTTTGACTTTGGCCTGCAGGTGTTTTATGTGAGTAGAGAAGGAAAGGGATGGGTCTAGCCAGAGGCCAAGGTGTTTTGACCGGTTCAGTTAATTGTCTATGTGCACTCCGAGGTATTTATAATCCTCAACATGTCCACGTCGACCCCCCTGATGGAAACGGGGGTCACCGGTATACTCCTCCTCCCCAGATCCACAGCCAGTTCCCTGGTCTTCAGTCACCAGTTCTGTGGTGATGGCAGCACATCGTAAGTAGCCCATATTAGGAATTGTATACGATTTTCCTCCATACTCCACAGGTCCTTCCAGCTAATCTTCATCTTCTCTACACTTTCCCAGTTCATCTGGTGTCCCTGCTTAGCTTTTTGCTTCATAATGGTTTCCCTGAGCTAAGCTCTAAGTCCTTTTTGTACAAGGCACTGTTCTGGTCATGATAATGAAATGTCATCCATGTAAGCACTAATTGGTGGGAGGCGCAGCCCGCCCTGTCGTCTTTCCCCACCTACGACCCACTTTGAGGCTCTAATAATTACTTCCATCGCCATTGTGAATGCTAGTGGGGAAATAGTACACCCTGCCATAATGCCTATCTCTAGTCTCTGCAATGCTGTTGTAAAATCTATGATACTAAAACACATTCTAATATCTTGGAAGTATGATTTCACCATGTTTACAATCACCCCTGGCACACAGAAATCAAAAGTACTACTCCAATTGTTTTTATTTCTTTTTATTTAACCTTTATTTATCCAGGCAAGCAATTCAGAACAAATTCTTATATACAAAAGCAGCTTGTCCAAAAAGCAAAGGCCTTTTGTGGGAACGGGGGGTGGGAGGCTGTAACAAAAACAAGGTTATGTACATGCATACAAGTAAATAAAATACAAAATGACAGTAGCAATAGTATACAAGGACAACAATAAATAAGGGAGAGAGAAGGAAAGGGAGAGAGGGAAAAAGAGAAAAGGAAAAAGAGAAAGGAAGAGTGAGAACCAGAGGGAGAGAAAGGGAGAGCGAGAACCAGAGGGAGAGGGAGAGAAGAAAGGGGGAGAGGGAGGAAGGTAGGTGAGGGGGCTTAGGGGGAGGAGAGAATAGTCTGAGGGCTGCATGCGATTGGGAGGCAGTCAGCAGGTGCAACAGTCGGTTAAGATCTGTTGCAGATTTTGTTTAAAAGCAGTGAGCAATGTGAGGGCAGTGAGTTTAAGGGTGTTTTGTAATGTGTTCCAGTCAGATGCAGCAGCGAATCGGAAGGCATTGCATCCAGAAACCGTGCAGGCTTTGGGGATGGTGAGTTTGATGAAGTTGCTGGACCTTAGGTTGTAGTTAGAAGTGGAGACGTGCAGAAGGGAGGAGAGGTAGAGAGGTGTTTTACCAAGTATGGTTTTGTAAATTATTTGAAACCAGTAAAGAAGCCTTCTGGTGTGAAGAGATGTCCAGTCCACCAGGTTATAAAGATCGAGTAGAGAAGGAAAGGGATGGGTCTAGCCAGAGGCCAAGGTATTTATAAGAGGTAACAAACTCCAGCTCGGAGCCGTCGGCACAGGTGATTTTAGGGGTGCTAGCAGTGTCATGCTTTCTGTCAAAGAGTGGATGCCGCAGAGTGGAGTGAAGGGCCTGCTGAGTACAAGATGGTGTCGTCAGCGTATAGATGGATCTGTGAATTTCCAGCAGCCTTGGCTACATCGTTGATGTAGATAGAGAACAGCAAGGGACCCAAGATGGAGCCCTGAGGCACCCCTTTAAAGATGTTGAGAGGGTCAGACAAGATGTTCTCCGTCTTCACCTGCTGAACACGATTAGCAAGGTAGCTGGCAAACCAACTGCAGGATTTTGAAGAAAGGCCAATGCTGGAGAGCCTCTGTAGGAGGATGGAATGGTTTACAGAGTCAAAGGCTTTAGCTAAATCAATAAAGGTGGCGATGCAAACCAGCTTAGAGTCCAAGGAGGTGATGATGTCATTCAGGACTTAAGGGTAGCTGTGATGCACCCGTGGCCTGGCCGGAACCCGGACTGCAAATTAGACAGGATGTCTTATACACAAATACGTGTATGCGGTAAAAATACCACATGTAAAAAAATATTCTCTATCTTGGCTGCCTAAATCTGATGCTATATCATGCTAGTGTGTTATGCACCTTGTAAATCCTGGGATTCCTGCTTTCTGCACTGTGGTACCTATTAACCTCTTAAGCCTGATGGGCCCGGTACCGGGCCTAGATTTATTTCACGTCACAAATAGATCAATACAGTCTGTATTAAGTGATGTTGTGTCTCTTTTTCAAATGTAGCCAAGAGTAAAGACCTGAACCCTTTCAAAACAGCAGTCAAAGTGTATACTATGTTTGTTTAGCAATGATTTTGAGTGTTATTAGCTAAATATGAGCTTATAAAAATATCTGCGCATTGCGTCGGAAACCGGATGATTTAGACGCGAGGACATGCTGACCAGCTGCAGACATAGGACGCCTAACCATTTTTCAAATGTATTAACATTTGTAGTTTTTGTTCTGGGGAGGACTTGCAGACGTTTTTGGAAACGGTCACGGAAGAAATGTGTACAGTAAAATATCGGTTTGATATAAGTAAGTTAGTAAGTAAATTGCAAATGTCGTAATAGAAAGAGTATATGAATTTCAGTTTCTGGGTGTGGTAATTGACCATAACTCTGCTGGAAACCCCAAATAAAAAGTGTGTGCACTAAGATAGCTAGGAGCACTGGAATTCTGTGTAAAATACGACACATCCTGAACCAAAAAACACTGCACACTCTGTATTGTGCACTTATATTGCCATATTTAATTTACTGTGTGGAAGTTTGGGGAAATACCTATAAGAGCACCCTACAGAAGGTATGTACATTGCAACAAAAGCAATAAGAATAGTAAATAATGTTGGCTATCGTGAGCATACTAATAATTTATTTTTGAAGACACAAACATTGAAATGTATGGACATAGTGACATTTTGTGCATAAATAACTGCATAAATAACTGCACAAATTATGTTCAAAGCAAGAACTAATGTATTTAAGGAATTATCATTTAAAACAACCCTATTAGTTTAGTTAGTTTAGTTTAGTTTATTTATTTAGCACATTATTTAAAAAGAAAACAGTAGGAGGGAACGAAGCCCAAAGGGCTTGTACAAAGTTCCACTCCCATCCCATTGTCCATAAACATAACGAAATACATGTAAATATGGTCTAGAAAAGAAACTCAAAACAAGATCAGACATAAGGCAGACACTATAGCAAAAACGATTAGCAAAAGGACGATTGACACGAGCCAATAACAAGATTTTTATTTAAAAAAAAATTCAAGTACAAGAAGTCAATGGAGAGGAGAATAACTTATGAACAGTATATAATGAAGAAAAAGAATAAGCAGCAATACAGTAGATATAACACTGATGCACAGGAGTAACTTAATATGTTGATGATTTATGATGAAATTAAATTAGGTTTGAATTGTTTTTTAAATATAGATAAGGAGGTTGTTGACCTCAATGATGAACTTAGTTCATTAGTGTTCCAGAATTTAGGACTTCTAAAGCTAATGTTGTATTGATGGCTAGATGTCCGACAGAAAGGTAAGTGGAGTTTATTACTATGGTTTGTTGGATATGAGTGAATGAACTCTATGTCTGCACTAAGGTTTGTGTATTTCAGTTTGTGGTGTAATCCTCTGGAATGGCTTAGATGAAGAAACAAAAATTTGCAAGAACAAATGGGTCTCATTCACCAAGGACTTACGACAAAAAGGGCTTTCTCTTAGGGCCATTTGAGACCTTTTCGGGACGATTTTGGGATTCACCAACCATCCCAATAAAACATATATAATTAATATTATATTATAATATATTGTCTATATTCATGTCTTGCCCGAAAAGGTCTCAAATGGCCCTAAGAGAAAGCCCTTTTTGTCGTAAGTCTGTTGGTGAATGAGGCGGCTGGGTGGCGCAGCGGACATTGCGCTCGTCACCAACGCAAGAGACACCGGGTTCGGCTCCGGCTGTCGGCGTTGCCTCCGGCTTGGGCCAGCCATCATACTAACTCAATTGGCAAAGTTAGCGGGTGGAAGTCGATGGGTGGTAATCTGGACGTTGTGGACAGCGACTCCTACAGGTCGGTTGGGGACGCATGCACAACAGAGACAGGAAATGGCGGGGGTAGTGTGAGCCTCCCACACGTTACACCTCGCCAATGAGAGTCTACGCTGGCAGGTTAAAAGATGTGACAGGCTGCCTCCTTGTGTATCGGAGGGGACACGTGATGCAAAGCTTCTATCCTCCCTACAACCGGCCAGTGGGGGGCATATGCGACCAACGGTCAAGATAGGGGAGGGAAGAATTGGCACAGTGGAATTGGGATGGGAGAAAAATAGAAAAAAAATAAGAGAAAAAGTGGATAAAAAAAATTCTGTTGGTGAATGAGACCCAATGTACAGTTCAAAAATAGATAGGAAAACTCTCATTGATGAGTACAAAAATGAGGAGATCTAAAAATTATATGTTATATATTATAATTTTTTCTAAAATGTCTATTTCTACTAACATTTGTGTTTTTTTTTATTGATGTTTATTTTGTTTGTTATTTTAGGTTTGTAAGATATTTTGTTTTATGTATGATATTGTGAGGAACTAGGTGTCACGATCGGGGCCCGAGCCTGCCTGATGAGGATCAATCAGCACGGCTGCAAGGGATTACCTCATCAAGCAGGCTCTATATCATCTGGCAGAGCCTGTCATCCGGCGTCGCAGTGTTAAACTGCCTTCCCAGGTACGACGTCTCGACCTGAAGCTCTGCTACCCGCTCTTGTTGACTTCCCTGTTCTAACCTCCCTCTCTTGTGCCCAAGGACATCCGTTCCAGTGTCACCCAGGATCTCCGCTCCAGCGTGCCTGTCTGGACCCCTGGTGCCTGACTACAGAGTTCCTGTTATCAACCCCGACACAGCCAGTGTCTACGTCCTCTCCTACTGCACGAGGAGTGCACCTGCTCAAGGACCATCTCGTACTGCACAAGGAGTACACCTGTGCTACCCCCCCAAGAACATTCATCCCCTCCTGTTATACATTTCTACAGTTGATACTTGTCTGTTTGGGGGGGAAACTATTAAAACACCCTAAACCGCTCCATTCTCTCTACTCCTGTGTTCGCTATTGGGCTCCACCAGAACCCCATCCTCACACTAGGGGCAGGACTAGATAAGCATTTGCTTCCTTCTGCTCCTTCTCAAACTCATTTGATTAAGATGTAAGATTATATTATAGACGTATATTGTTATCTTTCTGTGAACGTCTAGAAAAACATGTCGCAATCCAGTAAAATATGGCAGGGTGATGGACATTATACAAAAGTATACTTACAGTATATTTCATTCACGGTTTTTGCTGCCCTG
Source organism: Notolepis coatsorum (assembly GCF_963971535.1). Classification (NCBI taxonomy): domain Eukaryota; kingdom Metazoa; phylum Chordata; class Actinopteri; order Aulopiformes; family Paralepididae; genus Notolepis; species Notolepis coatsorum. Next base: position 74,594,716 of record NC_140181.1, read on the forward strand.
TACCGGGCGTCTGGTGGTACTAAATCCAGATTTAACTCTGCCAAGAGGAGATTTGGGCCGATCCATAGATGTATGACTTGGCCATAATAAGGTAATTTATAGGTCTGATATTCTATATTCATATTTCATATTGCATGTGTCCGAATGGAAAGATTCATTACTGTATTGTTATGTACCATGCTTTTTGTTAATCCTGTGTCCTGTGTTGCAGCTGATTGCTGCTAATTGAACAGCTGCCAGTCAGGGCTCAAAGGCCCTCCCCCGCCCACACATGCTGACACACTACTGCTGGAAGACACTGTGGGAGCAGTGTCTCCCTCCCTTCCACCACATTGACCTTTTGTTTGTGCTAGTTATAGTAATAAATATAGCATTTTGGTTTGAACTTGACCATTGGTGTCTGTGTCCCCTTTATGTTGCTTCCCTCTGAGCCAGGGTCGTAACATATTGGGCGCTCGTCCGGGATTGCATTTGGAAAACATATACCCCTAGACTTGTTTGAGTAGGCAATTGCCTTTAGTAAAAAATAAAAAAAATAAAATGTTTTATCTTGAATGGTGTGTCTTGGTACTATAGTTTGGTTAGTGATCAGGTGTTATGTAACATGGGGCCTTGAGCCGGTCTTCAAACAGGTGAGTATGCTCTTACTTTATAATTTGATGTTTTTTATTGCCCTTTGTACACCGCTTTGAGGAGGGCTATATTTGAGAAAATTCAAATTGTAAATCCGGATTTGTTTTGGCAGTCTGAGAGTTGTATGTTGAGTTGTTTTTTTGTGGAGGACATCTTCGGTTTTGCAGGATTTTTGGAGAAGGCATGGCATTGAGACAAAACACACTGTATCCTATATAATTGTATTTGAATTCCTCTTGTTTCTTTGTTTCTTTACATTGCGTACAGCTTGTGTTATTTTACGTTTTATTGTATTTTCTTGTATTTTCTTATTCTTGTGGCCATCTTGGTCTATATGTCATTTGTTAAGTAATTGGTATATTATATATACTTATTGTTATGTGTCTTGTAAGCCCATATGGGCTGGGCATACACCTGTATGTAAGACACAAAAATAAAAACATCAAATAAAATAAAATAAAACTTGTATGCTGTTAAAATATTTAGTTTAGTGGACACCACAAGTAGGTAGTTTCATTGTTTTCTGGCTGTTTTTAGCTTCCTGTGTACCACTTAACCCTGGGGCAGTCATTGAAGGGATTAGTACCATCTACTTGTCTTGTACCATACCATATACTTGACGGGTTTGTGGTCGATATGATCTTTGGCTGGTAGCAGGTGTGGTTGAAGAGGGCTAGGTCTACAGTGCTTTAGCTTTCAGTATAGGTATAGGGTCTTGGCCAAGATTGCAGTGACTGCTCTACGTGCACCACCGAGGCCATGGATCAGCTCCTTACCGTCTTCTGTTCGTGGTCTGTCAACATGGTTTGTGGTCTGTCAACGTGGTTTCATTGCTGGGTTAAGTACTTCTATTCTATTCACATAATATGCTTACTTCATTTATCTATTCTATTCACATATATGCTTACCACTTGTATCTATTGCCCACTACAATCACAAAAACGCCTGTCCTGTCTCCCTGTCTCCCTGTCTCCCTGTGAGTTGCTGTCCCAAAGTGTTGACCGGAGTGCCGGACGTCCCGTGATGAAGACCGGGAGGATGCGACCCTCTCTGCGTCCCCTCCTGTCTCCCTGTCTCCGGCTGTCTCGTAGTGATGACCGGAGTGCTGGACGTCCCGCGATGATGTCGGGGAGGTTGCGACCCTCGCTGCGCCGCCCCCTATCTCCCTGTCTCCGGCTGTCTCGCAGCAATGACCGGAGTGTTGAACGTCCCGTGATTAAGATCGGGAGGACGCAACCCTCTTTGCGCCGCCCCTGTGCCTCAAATAGATTCGCTATCAGCTCTATCTTTAATCTTTCAAAATGTTCAGTTGCCATCGCTATCAGCTCTATCTTTAATTTTTCAAAATGTTCAGTTGCTATTGCATGCACTCATCTGTGTTTCACTACACACATGAGTGCATGCTTACCAACTGTCAGTCTGCAACACTACTATCACCGACATCTAAGAAGGTAGATCCCCCCTTGAATGGCCTAAGGTTTCTCGCCTCCACACTGCCTGTGGTGCATTTTTTCCCCTATTGTTAGGTTTTAGTGAGTTTTTCCTTACCTTCGCGTGGGGTATGTCTGGGAGTGTTTGCATTAATTCATTTATTTAGCTTTTATTTTAAATTTGTTGGACCTTATGGTGTTCTTGTTTTGTTCTTGACTTATTGTTATGTTTCTTCTTGACTTGTTTAAAGAAGATGTGTCCGGCCCATGTCGGGCCTTACAAATAAATTTGATTTGATTTGATTTAGGTAGGTTAGGGTGTCAGAAAATATAGTTAGTGTGTTAGGGCCTGATGTAAGTATTTTTTTTTAGATTAGACATGTGGTGGGCCTAGCAGTCCTTCATTGACTGCAGTGTAGATGTTAGAAGCTATTTGTGGTCATATCGGATTATAAGGGGCACCTGTTTGAATTTGTTTGTTGTTTCTTGAGTGTAACACAAGGAGTTTTGCCTCAATTGGTTTGTGTTACTGAAGGGCATTGATTCTCTTGTATAGATTGCCATTTGCCATTTGCTGTGCTTCAGCTGTGCTTCAGGGGTGTTTTATGGTTCTTCAGTGGTTCTTTGTGGTTCTTTAGTGGTTCTTCGAATATATATGTGTATACTAGGGTGGTTTTGGGCTCTGGCAGCTCTTGGTGCCAAACTGTGAAGTAAGTGAATTGTAGTGACTGGTACAGTAAGGATGGCTACCATAGAGGATTTTATTGGTGACCCTTCTGGTGAGCTGTTGGAGAGGTTTACCAAAGAGCAAATTCTGAAGCTTGCTGTACACTATGATATTGAGCTTACTGCCAGTGAGAAACGTTTAAAAACAACTGCCTTATGTACTTTGAGGGCTGTACTCATTGAGGAGCGTGTGCTTGTGGCGAAGGTGGAGGAGCCTCTTTTGTCTGAGGTGTCTCCACAACTCTCTGGTGTGGCAGAAGGCGTTGCTATTGAATGGAGGCTTAGAGAGTTAGCATTTAAGGGTAGACAACTTGAGCTTCAGGAAAAACAGCTACAACAACGACAACAAGAGCGTGAGCTTAAGGAAAAACAAATGTTGCTGGAACATGAACGTGGGCTGAAAGAGCTTACATTTAAGCATGCTGCCTTGCAGGCGGGTTATGTGCATTCAGAGTCGCGTTCAACTATTGATGTCAGCAAACACATTAGAATGGTGCCTCCTTTTTTGGAGAAGGATGTTGATAGGTACTTTCCCCATTTTGAACGGGTGGCAACCACGTTGAAGTGGCCTAATACGGCCTGGGCGCTGCTGCTGCAGTGTGTCCTGGTTTGTAAGGCGCAGGAGGCATATACTTCTCTGTCCCTTGAACAAAGTGCTGACTATGAGCTTGTTAAAGCTTCCATATTGAGGGCTTATGAGTTAGTCCCAGAGGCCTATCGTCAGCGCTTTAGAGGCTATCGCAGGTCGGAGGGACAAACGTATGTTGAGTTTGGAAAAGAGAATGAGAACCTGTTTGATAGATGGTGCGCCTCTCAGAAAGCAGAGTCAAAAGAGCAGCTTCGACAGTTGATTCTCCTAGAGGAATTTAAAAACTGTGTTCCTGATACTGTTTCATCTAAACGAGCGTAAGGTATTGGTGATAGGCGACGCTGCTGTCTTGGCTGATGAGTTTGTGTTGACACACAAATCCGTCTTTGTAGAGGAATACCGTGTTGAGTCCAGGGGTAGGCGTCCTTTTCAGTGGGGCCGTTTCCCAAAACCTGTGTCTACTGGTCAGTTTACTTCAACTCCTAGGCATGGTGTTGTTCTGCTAGTGCATTCCCAGAGGGAGTTATATGTTTCTACTGTAAGGAGCCTGGTCATATTGTTGCTGGGTGCCCTGTGCTTAGGGTGATGGTGAGGGTGATGGGGGGAGTATCAAAGGTGGGGACAGAGAGCTAGAGGGCTCCGCAACATTTATGATGGATGGATTTGTTTCCCTGACTGATGCACTAGAGTCAAAGCAGGCTATAACAATATGGAGAGATACAGGAGCTTTTCAGTCCCTCATTCTGGATGGGATTTTGCCATTTTCAGAAAAGTCTTCATTGCATTCCGGTGCCATTGTTCAAGGCTTTGGAGGAGGCTTTGTGAATGCACCTTTGCATGAGGTCACACTCAACTCTCCCTTAGTATCAGGCAATGTTGTTGTGGGGGTATGTTCTCACATCCCCATAAAAGGTGTGTCCTTCATTCTAGGGAATGATTTGGCTGGTGGCAAAGTGCTGGCTACTCCAGATGTAATTCCCATCCCTGTAGATTCTGAGGTCCCTGATGAGCTGGCACAGAAACATCCAGGAGTGTTCCGTGTGTGTGCTGTAACACGGGCAATGTCAAAGGTCAAAAGTGACAGCCATGATGTTGATAACTCAAATTGTGACATTACACTTAGTGACATTTTTGTTGTTGGATTGAAACGTGACCCTGTTGAGGGATTTGGAAAGGTGATACCGTCTCATGAGCAGCTAGTGCTAGAGCAAAATAAAGATGTCTCCTTGTCGTCCCTCTTTGAAGAGGCGGTTTTAGAGGATGCAATGATAGATACGTCTCAAGGATATTTTGTTAGCAATAATGTGCTCATGAGAAAGTGGACACCACCTAACCTGTCCAGTCTGGATGACTGGGGCAGTGTGTTTCAGATTGTTGTTCCAGCCGTGTACTGTCCTGAGATACTGCATCAAGCACATGATTATGATCTTGCTGGTCACATGGGAGTCAGGAAGACTCATGATCGTGTGCTGAGAAATTTTTGTTGGCCTGGTTTAAAGTCAGATGTGGCACAATATTGCCGGTCTTGCCATGTGTGTCAGGTTGTTGGTAAACCAAACCAAAAGATTCCTCTGGCTCCTCTGCAGCCTATCCCTGCTGTTGGGGAACCTTTTGAGCGGATCCTCATTGACTGTGTTCGTCCCCTCCCTCGAACTAAGACAGGAAACCAGTACATTTTGACTATTATGTGTGCAGCGACCCATTTCCCTGAAGCAATTTGTCTACGCAAGATCACAGCCCCAGCTATATCCAAGGCTCTGGTTAGGTTTTTCTCGACATTTGGCCTACCAAAGGTTATTAATCAGATCAGGGGTCTAATTTCATGTCCCGTCTCTTTGCTCAGGTCCTCCAACAGTTGTCTATCCAGCATTGCCCTTCCTCTGCCTACCATCCAGAGTCCCAGGGGGCGCTGGAGAGATTACACCAGACTATCAAAACAATGCTGCGGGCAGGGCCGCCTCAGGGGGTGTGCGAGCAGTGCGGTCGCACAGGGCCTCGCGGGAAGGGGGGCCTCGCACAAAAAAAAAATAATATATATATATATATTTTTTTTATTATTATTATTTTTTTTTCTTTTGCGAGGCCCCCCTTCCCGCGAGGCCCTTTTTCATCACAGACCTAAAATCTATTTTTGCTTATATGCTTATATATTTCACATTAGACACGTTTGTAGAATGTGTCTGACTTGTTCCTGGCTCTGAGGCTCTGCAGGCAGCACTGATGCTCTCTCAGAATTGGTTTCAATGAGGGGAGGGGTTACAGGTAAGGTAGCGTCTGTTGAGTTCATTGTGTGTGTCTGTGTGCGTGCCGGGGGGGGGGGGGGGGGGGGGGGGGGGCGTGAACCGACTCATTGCCAGACGTGAGCGATTCGACTCACGCTCACGGCAATGAATCGGCTCTTATGAACGAGTCGCTCATGACCGACCCATCACTAGCGTCTGACTATTTCGCGCGTGCAGCATTGGAGGTTATGCCAGCCAAGATGAAGAGGACATCGTTCGGCAGATGGACTGAAGATGAAAGTTGTTGCATGTTAGACAGTTCAGTCAGGCTAGCCATCCCGGCTAAAGACAGGGACAGCTAGTTAGCTTTAGCTACGTTATAATATTGAGTGCTAATGTGTGGTTCAGTCGGGATATAGCCATGATGATGTCGGCTAGTAGCTAACGTTAGCTAACCTAGAGACAGCGCGTGCAGCATTGTTATGCCAAGATGAAGAGGATGGTCGTTCGGCAGATGAACTTCGTCAACTCCACGCGGTTGTCTCCATCCTCTTGGACGTTTGGTGAGTTTTTAATGCACTCTATTCTATTCCCGCCGTGGATATCTCTCTCTCTCTCTCTCTCTCTCTCTCTCTCTCTCTCTCTCTCTCTCTCTCTCTCTCTCTCTCTCTCTCTCTCTCTCTCTCTCTCTCTCTCGGGAGCCAACCGGGCCGACTAGCTGTTGTAGTACTAGTAGCTAACGGTGTGTGGCCTGGACTTGTTGCCGGCACCGCTATGGTAAACACCACTCTGTAGTGGGACGTGTAATGCCTTCTTTTTCCCTTCTCTCTTCGTATGAGAAGAGGAAAACACAGCGGCTGTCTGAAGTGTTGGCCTGTATTGCTTTTCTCACGTTGTACAGTTTTTCAGTGGTAGCCGCATAGCTTGCTTCTGCGTTAGGTAATGGTTAGCGATAGCCGGGTTGAGCTAACTGTTAGCCAGTTAGCTGTTTAGCTACGACGTTAGCTGCCGGCTGCGCTCGGCTGGGAACGTTAGTTTGATGCTATCAGTTAGCCTAGAGTTAGCTGTTAGCTTGTGCTACGACCATTGACATTAGCCGTGAGAATAGCAGGGGGCCCTGGCACTCTGACTACGACATCATCTTTGACAGAAGATGTAGTCGGGCCTGCACCATGACAAGGCTCCGGCCATAGCTTCTTTTTGTCCCGCCAGCGAGAGGCCTTTCGTCAACGTGGAGACCTGTGTTGCGGCTTTTCGCCCTGCGTTCCTTGGTGCAGGTAAGATGTCCATTGGACATTACCCCACTCTTCCTTCCTTCCCCTCCCGAATGTTTTGTTAATAACGATGTTTTTTTCCAGGCAAAACATATGTTACTTCACAACATTTGGAGATACGACATGTGCTGTGTGTGAATTGTCTTGGTCGTTTGTGTAGCTTGGGTAGCGTTGGCCAAAGCTGTGTGTGGCCTGGTGTCAGTACCTGGCTACTCTATTTGCAGTTAGCCTATTTAGCTGATGTCGGCCCTTGGCTCCTTGCTACTTTGTTTTCTCTGGTATAGACCCTCTTCTCTTTGGATTTAAGTGTTGATCTTTGTCCTTTTGGATCTATCTATATTCATGTTGCCTTTGTGAAGTTATCTTTTCCTTCTGTTTTGTTCTTCCATTAAAAGTTGAATATCCTTTAGGGGCTCATCTTTGCTTATCTCTCTCTCATACATGCTCTCTCTCTAACACACACACACACGACACACAGACATGCTCTCTCTCTCTAACACACAAACACACATGCTCTCTCTCTCTCTCTCTCTCTCTCTCTCTCTCTCTCTCTCTCTCTCTTTCTAACACACACAGTCTGCCTATGGCGGCCTTTCTCGATGGCTAGGCTGTGCTCGCTGAGTCTGTACCTAGTCAAGGATCTTCAGTCACAGTGCTCAGGTATTCTGCCACTGTGTACTCTCTGTTTAGGGCCAAATAGCATTTCAATTTCTTTCCAATGTGTCTCTCTCTCTCTCTCTCTCTCTGTACACTGTATATCTCGCACAGGGCCTCGCATTTCTCCCAGGCGGCCCTGGCTGCGGGCATATTGTAAGGAGTTTGAAAAAGACTGGGATGATGGAATTCCTTTGCTTCTATTTGCTGCTAGAGAGGTAACCCAGGAGTCTCTTGGATTCAGCCCAGCTGAGCTGGTGTTCGGCCACACAGTGAGGGGTCCCTTGAAACTGCTGAAGGAAAAATGGTTAGTTGACCAGACTCCTTCCTCTACTAATTTGTTGGACTATGTGTGTAACTTCAGGCTTAAGCTTAGTAGAGCATGTGAACTAGCGAAAGAGAACCTAAAGGTAGCCTAAGGAAAAATTAAGGTTTGGTATGATAAGCGGGCCCGTCACAGTGTTCTCACCAGGAGACAAGGTGTTGATTCTCTCGCCTCTTCTCGGTTTTGCATTGCAGGCTAAATACAGTGGGCCATACTCAATTGAGCGCAAAGTTGGTGAGGTCGACTACTTGATTAAGACTCCCGACCGCAGGCGCAAGAGTAGATTATGTCACGTCAATATGTTGAAGGCGTACTATGATAGGGATCAGATTGACCAATCAGAGGTCAAGCCTGTGGCTGTTCTAACTATTTCTGCATCTCCTATTGTAGCCGACTGTTCTGTGTCAAAGGAGATTTCTCAGGGCAGGTTGCCAAACACTCAGATACTAGGTGACTTGGACTCCCACCTGTCGTACTTACCATCTCCTGAGCGTACGGATGTTGTACACCTAATTCGGCAACATGTACGTTTGTTTTCTGATGTTCCTAGTCGTACTAATGTACTCAAGCATGACATTGATGTTGGTAGTGCAGTGCCAATTAAACAACATGCCTAGAGGGTAAATCCGGAAAAACGACGGATCTTGAGTAAGGAAGTAGACTATATGGTGAGACATGGCATTGCGGAGCCCAGTTCCAGTGCATGGAGGTCCCCCTGCCTGCTTGTTGATAAGCCAGACTGTACTCATCGGTTCTGTACTGACTTCCGTAAGGTTAATGCAGTAACCAAGCCAGACTCGTACCCTCTTCCTCGAATGGATGACTGTATCGATCGGGTGTATATGAAATTGGGTCCGTTTGCTTATTTTCTATATATTTACAGCATTTTAAAATATTAGATTTTGAAACCCTCTAATGCGTCCCTCAAAGCGTCCATAGTGGTTTATTTCTTGCCATTAGGGGGTTAGGGTTAGGGTTAGGATTACCCAGAGAGAAAGATTAGGAGAAGGTAAAATCGTATCCCTGTGCCCATGCCCACCCCAACACTGGAACAGTCCCCTAACCTAACCCTAACCCTAACCCCAACCCTAACCCTAACCCTAACCCCAACCATAACCCTAACCATAAACCTAACCCTAACACAAACGGGAATATAAGGGGAAACCGGAGGGATGCAGAGAGTTCATCACCCAGTGCTCACTCGTTTTCCAGCTGCAGCCACGTTCATTTCCCTCTTCCAGATCACAGGTTGCATATATTATCACCCTCCTCACCGGTCGAGCACTCTCCTGGGCTACGGCCGAATTGGAGAGCGGGGCGTCAATCTGTGACAGTGTGGACGCCTTTACCGGGGAGTTGAGAAGAATATTCGATACTTCCCGAGTACTCTCGATCTTCGAGGCCGGTGAACGGCTTCTCGCATGCCGGCAGGGCCTCCGCACGGTCTCAGATTACGCCATAGAATTTCGGATCATGGCTCGGGAGGCAGCTTGGCCGGAAATTGTGTGGTCTTGTTCGTCAAGGGACTCTCCGCACGGATGAGGGACGAGTTCGAGATCCCTGAGCAGCTGGCAGTGCTCATCAACACCGCCATACGGATGGACAACCGACATCGGGAGAGAGAGAGGGAGCGTGGAAATACTACCCAGGTACGTGTCCCTTCTCCTCCCGGTGTTGATACTTTCCTGCATTACACGAGTGGGCCGCTGGGTGATGAATCCATGCAGCTTGGGGCGCTGTCGCTTTCAGACGACGAGCGGCGGCGCTTCATCGAGGAGCGACGCTGCTTCCGGTGCGGTCGCACCGGTCATCGTTTCGGCAGCTGTCGGGACCAGGCTGGCTCAACTCGGCGCCAGTCGGGAAGAGGAGGTGCTCTGCCGGGCCTCGAGGGGGCGCCAGCAGGTGGGCTCATCCCAGCACTACCATCAGACACACGTACATTTCTGGAGGTGGCGGTTAACTGTGGGGGTGACGTTAGGGGAACTAAGGCTCTCATTGACTCAGGGGCGGCGGGCAATTTCATTCACTTGGGGTTGGTGAGGAAATGGGGAATCCCGGTAGAGGAGTTGGGGGTTCCTATTCCTATCTACGCCCTGGACAGTCAGCCCCTGGGCAGTGGGAGCGTCACTCAGCGCACTGTTCCTATACACATCCGGGTGGCGGGTGGGAGTGGGTTAAATTATTTGTCATTGTCTCCCCCTATTCTGTTATGGTGTTGGGTCATCCCTGGTTGTCTTCATGTATACGTCATATTAATTGGAGCACGGGCAAGCTCTCAACGGAGGTCGACGTGAAGTCGGTCGTCGGCGAGAGTTTGTCCATTCCCTTGTCCTCCCCCCCCTCTTCTCTTTTGTCTCCCTCTTCTCTCTCCAGGATGGTGGGGAGCGTTGCAGATTCTGTTCTACCCTCTAATCCCGATTTGATAGGGGTTCCTGAGATCTATTGGGACCTAGCGGACGTTTTTAGCAAGACGCGTGCTAAAGCACTACCGCCTCATAGATCATACGACTGTCCCATTAATCTCCTACCCGGTACCTCCCCGCCTCGCGGGCGAATGTTCTCTCTCTCACGCCCTGAGACCTTGGCCATGAACACCTACATTGAGGAGGCATTGCTTGCGGGGCACATATGTCCTTCCACATCCCCTGCCGGCGCTGGCTTCTTCTTTGTTGATAAGAAAGATGGGGATCAGCATCCGTGCATTGATTATAGGGGATTGAATGACGTTTCCATCAAGAACCGATATCCTTTACCTCTCATGGACACTGCCTTTGAGTGCTTACAGGGGGCGCAGGTCTTTTCTAAACTTGATTTACGTAATGCATACAATCTGGTCAGGATTAGAGAAGGAGACGAGTGGAAGACTGCATTTAATACGCCTAATGGTCACTATGAGTATTTGGTCATGCCCTTTGGTTTGGCTAATGCTCCGGCAGTCTTCCAAGCCCTGGTTAACGACGTGCTGCGAGATTTGATTGGGGTGTCGGTGTTTGTTTACCTAGATGATATCCACATTTTTTCTCGCGATATGGTGCAACACCAACTGCACGTTCGAGAGGTGCTAGACCGTCTCCTCAAGCATCAACTATTCGTTAAGGCTGAGAAGTGTGTGTTTCACACTGATACCGTTTCCTTCCTGGGCTTTGTGTTGACGAAGGGTGATCTGCGCATGGATTCGGCCAAGGTGAGTGCAGTCTTGCACTGGCCACGGCCTTCGTCGCTCAACGGGTTACAACGTTTTTTGGGCTTTGCAAATTTTTACAGGCGCTTTTTTCGCAACTTTAGCGCCTTAGCCAATCCGTTAACAGCTTTCACTAAGTCCTCTCTCCCTGGCTTTGAATGGTCGCCTAGGGCAGAGTCGGCCTTCTGCGACCTCAAACGTCGGTTTACCTCCGCTCCTGTATTGATCCGCCACGATGCAGAGGTTCCGTTCATTGTGGAGGTGGATGCCTCTGACATCGCGGTGGGGGGGGGTGCTCTCTCAGAGATGCTTAAAGGAAGGGAAAGTGCACCCGTGTGCTTTTTTTTCTCGCCGTCTGTCACCAGCCGAGCGTAACTACGATGTGGGTAATCGGGAGTTATTGGCTATCAAGGTGGCACTGGAGGAATGGAGACATTGGTTGGAGGGTGCGGCACATCCTTTCATTGTTTGGACCGATCATAAGAACTTGGCTTACATCCAAGGGGCTAAACGCCTTAACGCTCGCCAGGCCAGGTGGGCGTTATTCTTCACAAGATTTTGATTTACCATTTCCTATAGGCCCGGTTCCAAGAATATCAAACCCTGACGCGTTATCGCCCCAGTTTGATCTTCCTGGTCGGGAGGAGCAGCCCCATCCCATTATTCCATTATTGGCACCCGTGTCTTGGGGCATAGATAAGGTGGTAAGGTCGGCGCTTTCCACCCGGGATCTCGCTCTCCGGGTGGAATCCAGGAAGCTGGCTCCTCGCTTTATAGGGCCCTTTAAAGTGGTGCGTCGGGTGAATCCTGTGGCTTACAGGCTACGGCTTCCGAGCTCTATGAGGGTTCATCCGACGTTTCATGTGTCCCTGTTGAAGCCATTCCTCTCATCGCCCTTGGCCCCGCCACTGCCTACGGTTCCTCCACCTCGGTTTATTGGTGGTCAGCCCATTTACACGGTGCGGAGGATACTGGGTTGTAGGCGGAGGGGTAGGGGGTTTCAGTTCTTGGTGGATTGGAAGGGGTACGGGATAGATGAGTGTTCTTGGGTGCCTCAAAGGGACATTTTAGATCTCAGCCTGATCGTTGATTTCCGGCGGCTGAATCCCGAGGCCCCCAGGTGAACGTCTGGTGCCGTTCGTCGGGGGAGGGTACTGTTACGTTCTGGTTACTGACTACGGTCGGGAACCACCCACCATTTCTGTCATCTGTCACCTGACTACTGTCACTTGTTTTCCCTGTCATTTAGTGCTGTCACTTAGGGGTTGGCTTCTGATTGGCTGTCACAGGGGTGTGTGTGGAATGTTGGTATTTGGTGTCTATTTAACATTCCTTCCTTCTGCTTGTTATTCGTCAGGTCTTCACTATAGACGTTCGGAGATAACGCGGGCGGTTCCAGCTCTGGACCACCACTAAGCTCCATTATCTTATTCCCTCTTACCTTTGCCCCTCGGCATAGTATCCTAGTATTACTCTTTGTGTTCTTTACTATTAAAGTCGAACCTGTTCAAGAGTATACCATCTCCGTCTCTGTGATTGCCTACAACAATTGGAACTCACCTACCTCCATCCTGACAGCAACATACTGTTTGTGTTCTTTTTATTTATTTTTTATTTTCTTTGTGTTTGTGATTTGTCTTGATGTGTGTTTGTGAAACTATAAACGCTGAAAATAAATATTATAATAAGTGTCACTCTACATACTACAAAAAAAAATTAAAAAAATAAATAAATACGACCTCAAATAATTTGAAACACCTGCTATCCTGCAACAGCACAACAACGAGCCATCTGTGCTTTTGATCAAGCCGTGTAGCCTTGTTACCAAACTGCTGTGGGAAAAGAGCTGCTGGTTTTCAGTAAATAAGTTTTCACACCAGAGGTGCTACTACTAATAATAATAATAATAATAATAATAATAATAATAATAATAATAATAATAATAATAATAATAATAATAATAATAATAATAATAATAATAATAATAATAATAATAATAATAATAATAATAATAATAATAATAATAATAATAATAATAATTGTAGGAAAACCCTGTTAATAAGACTACTTTGTTCTGTAATAGCCCTTTAATATGTTGTTGTTGACAGGAAAGGGTAATTGATTTATGCCAGTGTAATCGTTCAGCGTGATGTGCCCCAGCTAGTGTTGCACTCTAGTCTTCTGATAACGTTACTGGCCCTTTAAGAGTTTCTCCTTCGAACGTGTGCGCAAGCTGTTCTCTGTGCTGCTGTCTGATGGTGCGGCTGCGGCAGTAGTAAGATCTGTCCCTTTGAGGAACGTGTGCGTAAATGACACGTGAGTACAGTACTTATGTTTAGTCCTGCCTAATTCATTCCTTCAGCTTACTCTACCCTTACAGTATGTTCACATTGATCTATTCCTGTTGACGTTGTTTCTCTCTGTTCTCGATATGCTGCGCCGTTAGCTTAGCCGCAGGTTAGCCAGCCTAGGCTGCCTGCTAGTGATATGCTGCGTGGTTAGCTTAGCCGCACGTTAGCTAGCCTAGGCTATATAACTATAACTCACTCACTACCTCTAGAATAGAATGTATCTTTACACCTGGTTTACAGTCCACATACCTATATTGTTTACATGCATTGCATGAGTAATTCCCTGCATAGGCTATGTAGGTTATATATAATAACTCTGGTTAAGTGAATGTCTTAGTTACTAGTTGCACTATATTACTAATGAATATTATTGTAGCTATAGACCACATGTTTATGACATTATGTTTATGTACGTCACTACTGTGTTTACTAATGTATACTGAATTGTATCCCTTTGTGTTTACTAATGTATACTGTATTGTATTCCTTTGTAGACAACCACACACACATGCAAATTCCCAAATACAACCATTAACTGCAGCACGCCTCTGTGTGATTCTTTAATCGGAGTCACAACCCCATAGTGTCCGCCAGCTCTATCAAACGCACCCTGTGGAGGCCCTAGCCCTCCGTTTCATGGTCCTTCGAGCCGGAGAGAGCTCCTTCAAGACGCTATGGCAGACCAGGACACCACAGAGACCACCGCTCACCCGCAGAGAGAGCGCCACCTACCAAGCCACCTACGTCACTTCGAAGTGGGATATGAACCTCAACTCAGTACTCAGATCAGTCAGTACTCGGATCAGTCAGTACTCGGATCAGTCAGTACTTGGATCAGTCAGTACTCGGATCAGTCAGTACTCGGATCAGTCAGTACTCGGATCAGTCAGTACTTGGATCAGTCAGTACTCGGATCAGTCAGTACTCGGATCAGTCAGTACTCGGATCAGTCAGTACTCGGATCAGTCAGTACTCAGATCAGTCAATTCCTAGACCCACCATAAGGTGAGGTGTCGGCTCCCATCGTTCATACCCGGCGAGTGAGGCAAGGGACCCGTCTGAAGGTAGTAGGTTCTCACATCTGTCACTTCCTAGACCCACCATAAGGTCAGGTGTTGGCTCCCATCGTTCATCTGGGAGTGTACACCGACATGCTCTCTCACCAGTCCAGGAAGCTATCCTTCAGGAGCACATCCGCCACCTGGAGCTTGAGGCGCTACGGCGCCAGGTACAAGAAGACCGCAACGGCGACCTGGATTGCCAACGCTTACAACGCCTACAGCAGGAAGCACAAGGTGCACAGGAAGCTATCGTTAAACGCCTGGACAGGCAGAGGCGGCTTAAGAAGAAGGAGAAGGAACTTCAAGTAGCCAAACTGGTCACCTCACTTCTTCAAGAGTCAGAGATGAGGGCTCTGGTGCGTGCAGCAGCATCTGAGCCGACCTATCCACCACCCGGACAACAGCACCACGTAGTGGCACCTGTGCCTCTAGCCCTTCCTACCGTACCACAGAACGTGCATCCCCCGCCGGCTAATCCAGCCGCCATCACTCCAGTGATACACCATCCAGCACAGGCGACGCCTCGCTCTGCTGCTCCCCCTGTGTCATGGTACCCAGCTCCCAACATGCCTGGTTCAATTGAGCAACCTACAATCTCACACGAAGCTTCTGTAGCTACACACAGTACCCAGAGTCCTACCTATGGTGCGACCATCCCTAGTACTCAACCCAATACTCAACCCAGTACTCAACTCAGTACCCAACCTAGTACTCAACCCAGTACTCAACTCAGTACTCAACCCAGTACTCAACCCAGTACTCAACTCAGTACCCAACCTAGTACTCAACTCAGTACCCAACCTAGTACTCAACCCAGTACTCAACTCAGTACTCAACCCAGTACTCAACCCAGTACTCAACTCAGTACCCAACCTAGTACTCAACTCAGTACCCAACCTAGTACTCAACTCAGTACCCAACCTAGTACTCAACCCAGTACTCAACTCAGTACTCAACCCAGTACTCAACCCAGTACTCAACTCAGTACCCAACCCAGTACTCAACTCAGTACCCAACCTAGTACTCAACTCAGTACCCAACCTAGTACTCAACTCAGTACCCAACCTAGTACTCAACCCAGTACTCAACTCAGTACTCAACCCAGTACTCAACCCAGTACTCAACTCAGTACCCAACCTAGTACTCAACTCAGTACCCAACCTAGTACTCAACTCAGTACCCAACCTAGTACTCAATCTAGTACTCAACCTAGTACTCAACCTAGTACTCAACCTAGTACTCAGCCTAGTACTCAACCTAGTACTCAGCCTAGTACTCAACCTAGCACCCAATCTAGTACTCAACCTAGTACTCAACCTAGTACTCAACCTAGTACTCAACCTAGTACTCAGCCTAGTACTCAACCCAGTACTCAACTCAGTACTCAACCCAGTACTCAACCCAGTACTCAACTCAGTACCCAACCTAGTACTCAACTCAGTACCCAACCTAGTACTCAACCCAGTACTCAACTCAGTACTCAACCCAGTACTCAACCCAGTACTCAACTCAGTACCCAACCTAGTACTCAACTCAGTACCCAACCTAGTACTCAACTCAGTACCCAACCTAGTACTCAACCCAGTACTCAACTCAGTACTCAACCCATTACTCAACCCAGTACTCAACTCAGTACCCAACCCAGTACTCAACTCAGTACCCAACCTAGTACTCAACTCAGTACCCAACCTAGTACTCAACTCAGTACCCAACCTAGTACTCAACTCAGTACCCAACCTAGTACTCAACCCAGTACTCAACTCAGTACTCAACCCAGTACTCAACCCAGTACTCAACTCAGTACCCAACCTAGTACTCAACTCAGTACCCAACCTAGTACTCAACTCAGTACCCAACCTAGTACTCAATCTAGTACTCAACCTAGTACTCAACCTAGTACTCAACCTAGTACTCAACCTAGTACTCAGCCTAGTACTCAACCTAGTACTCAGCCTAGTACTCAACCTAGCACCCAATCTAGTACTCAACCTAGTACTCAATCTAGTACTCAACCTAGTACTCAACCTAGTACTCAGCCTAGTACTCAACCTAGCACCCAATCTAGTACTCAACCTAGTACTCAATCTAGTACTCAACCTAGTACTCAACCTAGTACTCAACCTAGTACTCAGCCTAGTACTCAACCTAGTACTCAGCCTAGTACTCAACCTAGCACCCAGTCTAGTACTCAACCTAGTACCCAACCTAGTACTCAACCTAGTACTCAACCTAGTACTCAACCTAGTACTCAGCCTAGTACTCAACCTAGCACCCAGCCTAGTACTCAACCTAGTACTCAACCTAGTACCCAACCTAGTACTCAACCTAGTACTCAGCCTAGTACTCAACCTAGTACTCAACCTAGTACCCAACCTAGTACTCAACCTAGTACTCAGCCTAGTACTCAACCTAGTACTCAACCTAGTACTCAACCTAGTACTCAGCCTAGTACTCAACCTAGCACCCAGCCTAGTACTCAACCTAGTACTCAGCCTAGTACTCAACCTAGTACTCAACCTAGTACTCAACCCAGTACTCAACCCAGTACTCAACCTAGTTCTCAACCCAGTACTCAACCTAGTACTCAACCCAGTTCTCGACTAACTCAACCTAGGACCTCTCCCTGTCCTCCGCTCCCTGCCGTTGAAG
The DNA here is from genome assembly GCF_963971535.1 of Notolepis coatsorum. Taxonomy (NCBI): domain Eukaryota; kingdom Metazoa; phylum Chordata; class Actinopteri; order Aulopiformes; family Paralepididae; genus Notolepis; species Notolepis coatsorum. The sequence continues at coordinate 74,611,811 of NC_140181.1, forward strand.
ACCTCTCTTCATGGAAAGATCTCGTCCAAGCAACAGTCAGGTCCCTTCACGGTGCGGCTGATGCCCAGACCACTGATCAGCCTTATGAAGCAGCCGACTTCCTCAACGCTGAGAAGGTCCACCTTAAACGAGCCCAGCTGGACTTATTCCCAGAGGAGATCAAGGCCCTCAAGTCTGACCGACCTCTTCCCCCAGACAGTCGTTTGGGCTCTCTATGTATGACAAGGCTACAAGGCTACATGTCTCCTCAGAGTAGGCGGTAGGCCGCACAGGGCCGAGAACTTGGAGATGGATGACATTCACCCAATCGTCTTGGATCCACATCACCCCCTGACAAAGCTGATCATCCAAGATTATGATCAAACTCTTCTCCACCCCGGGCCTGAGAGGGTATTCGCTGATCTTCGATCCCGATTCTGGGTCCTACGTGGAAGAGAAGCAATCCGCAACCACCAGGCCCTCATCGTTGACCCACAGCTTCCTCGGGTACTCTGGCCTGTTGGGAAGGTCACTCAGACGTACCCTGGAACTGATGAGCGCATCCGCACCGCAGCTGTCCAGGTGAAGGACAGAACATACCTGCGCCCTGTGTCCCGGTCGGTGCAGCTCCCGAGTCTCCCGGATGCCTGTAGCTGTTCCGCAACCGTTCCTACTTCCGGGCCTGATTGGCCCCGACAGGCACGTGACCCGCCGCGGCCACGCCCCGCGGCAGCCCCAGGAGCAAGCGCGCTACTGCTGGAGTTCGCTTCGCCTTTCACATCGCTGCCGTTGGCGAAAGCAGACAAATTAATGACTAATTCGGTCAGAAATAACGTAACTAATAACGTTAGTAAGCACTGCTTATATGCTTATTATGTCTGCGGGGTACAGTAAACGTTTCTCCCGGTACATTCTGAAGAGCACACCGCTGCCTGTATGTTGGAGAACCAGCGGTCTTCCTCACTCGAGTGAGACTAAAGCCGTGCACTGCACAGTCTCTAACAGTGTAACAGTAAGAAGCATTTTGGATAAAAGTATTCTGTACTTCTGTATGACAACAATGTATGCCTTTCAAATGTTAAATGATTAAATGATACACAGCGAAATCTACGCTCTCGCCTCTCATCCTGCTTGCGAAGCGAACTCGCTTATGTCTGCGGGGTACAGTAAACGTTTCTCCCGGTACATTCTGAAGAGCACACCGCTGCCTGTATGTTGGAGAACCAGCGGTCTTCCTCACTCGAGTGAGACTAAAGCCGTGCACTGCACAGTCTCTAACAGTGTAGCAGTAAGAAGCATTTTGGATAAAAGTATTCTGTACTTCTGTATGACAACAATGTATGCCTTTCAAATGATTAAATGATACACAGCGAAATCTACGCTCTCGCCTCTCATCCTGCTTGCGAAGCGAACTCGCTTATGTCTGCGGGGTACAGTAAACGTTTCTCCCGGTACATTCTGAAGAGCACACCGCTGCCTGTATGTTGGAGAACCAGCGGTCTTCCTCACTCGAGTGAGACTAAAGCCGTGCACTGCACAGTCTCTAACAGTGTAACAGTAAGAAGCATTTTGGATAAAAGTATTCTGTACTTCTGTATGACAACAATGTATGCCTTTCAAATGTTAAATGATTAAATGATACACAGCGAAATCTACGCTCTCGCCTCTCATCCTGCTTGCGAAGCGAACTCGCTTATGTCTGCGGGGTACAGTAAACGTTTCTCCCGGTACATTCTGAAGAGCACACCGCTGCCTGTATGTTGGAGAACCAGCGGTCTTCCTCACTCAACTGAGACTAAAGCCGTGCACTGCACAGTCTCTAACAGTGTAACAGTAAGAAGCATTTTGGATAAAAGTATTCTGTACTTCTGTATGCCTTTCAAATGTTAAATGATTAAATGATACACAGCGAAATCTACGCTCTTGCCTCTCATCCTGCTTGTGAAGCGAACTCCAGCAGTAGCGTGCTTGCTCCTGGGGCTGCCGCGGGGCGTGGCCGCGGCGGGTCACGTGCCTGTCGGGGCCAATCAGGCCTACCCCGGAAGTAGGAACGGTTGCGGAACAGCTACAGGCCTCCCGGATACAGAGGACCCCTGAGACTTTCCTGTTTAGTTCAAAAGGTCTAAGTAGACTTTTGGGTGCGGCTGTGTAGGAAAGCCCTGTTAATAAGACTACTTTGTTCTGTAATAGCCCTTTAATATGTTGTTGTTGACAGGAAAGGGTAATTGATTTATGCCAGTGTAATCGTTCAGCGTGATGTGCCCCAGCTAGTGTTGCACTCTAGTCTTCTGATAACGTTACTGGCCCTTTAAGAGTTTCTCCTTCGAACGTGTGCGCAAGCTGTTCTCTGTGCTGCTGTCTGATGGTGCGGCTGCGGCAGTAGTAAGATCTGTCCCTTTGAGGAACGTGTGCGTAAATGACACGTGAGTACAGTACTTATGTTTAGTCCTGCCTAATTCATTCCTTCAGCTTACTCTACCCTTACAGTATGTTCACATTGATTCACATATTCCTGTTGACGTTGTTTCTCTCTGTTCTCGATATGCTGCGCCGTTAGCTTAGCCGCAGGTTAGCCAGCCTAGGCTGCCTGCTAGTGATATGCTGCGTGGTTAGCTTAGCCGCACGTTAGCTAGCCTAGGCTATATAACTATAACTCACTCACTACCTCTAGAATAGAATGTATCTTTACACCTGGTTTACAGTCCGCATACCTATATTGTTTACATGCATTGCATGAGTAATTCCCTGCATAGGCTATGTAGGTTATATATAATAACTCTGGTTAAGTGAATGTCTTAGTTACTAGTTGCACTATATTACTAATGAATATTATTGTAGCTATAGACCACATGTTTATGACATTATGTTTATGTACGTCACTACTGTGTTTACTAATGTATACTGTATTGTATCCCTTTGTGTTTACTAATGTATACTGTATTGTATTCCTTTGTAGACAACCACACACACATGCAAATTCCCAAATACAACCATTAACTGCAGCACGCCTCTGTGTGATTCTTTAATCGGAGTCACAACCCCATAGTGTCCGCCAGCTCTATCAAACGCACCCTGTGGAGGCCCTAGCCCTCCGTTTCAATAATAATAATAATAATAATACATTGGTCACCGTACAACAATTTAAAAACAGTTAATTTACAATTACAATCAAATAATAATAATAATAATAATAATTCATTTAATTTGTATAACGCTTCTCAGGAACCCGAAGTCGCTGAATATTTTTTTTTGTAAATATCAAATTACAATCATGAATTGTATTTTTTATGTGATAATGGAGTAAATGTTCCTGATGTCGGGAGTTACAGAGGCGAGGGGCAGAGCGGCTGAAGGCTCTTGACCCCCATGGTGGACAGACGGGCGGGGGGGGGGCGGTCAGGTTGATGGAGGAGGCAGACCTGAGGGACCGGGTGGGAATGTTGATGTGGAGGTCGGACAGGTATGGAGGGGTGAGGTTATGGATGGCCTTGAATGTAACTACAGCCCTCTGCGCTACAGTTAGCATGGTGCACTGCGTCCGTTGAAAACAATGATCGAGCTCAGCTCAGCTCTGTCATTGCGGCGGCCTCAGAGCCTGGTTTGAAAGCCCTTTGACGCGACCATTCACACAGAGGTGCTGCTACCCTGACACGACCATTCACACAGAGGCACACAGGCCAAGTAGCCTATGTTGTACCACATTTTGAACGTAAGAAAGGAGACACTTCTGGGCGATGTAGTGGAAGCAGTGTCGTGCTAGTTACTGGAAAAATAGTAACTCAGTTACTTTACTAGTTACTTCATTTCAAAAGTAACTCAGTTACTTTACTAGTTACTTACACCCAAAAGTAATGCGTTACTGTGACTATTTAGTTACTTAAAAAAGAAGAAGATTGCTCCCATTAATGCCCTTACAGATACTCAAAATCAACTTGACAGTTTCCATTCACATCACTGAACTCTGCTAAGCAATGTGGTCTATACAAACACAAATCTGACACAAACACAAATGTTGTCCCGAGTCCCGACGTAATAAGAAATGCGCCGTGCCTAATTGTATCGCCGCATAGGTTGAAGGAACAGCCTTGATTTCGCCGGAGCGTTTCATTATAACCTTCTTGTGAGGGCTGGCCCAGTACTGCGCGCTTCCAGGTGCCGATTACCGATTTTTCTCCACGAGTGGATTATCAATAAGCTGCAGAGCTGCAGAGTCACAGAGCCAACTCTGCTCTGGGCAGAGCCGCAGAGCCCAACTCTGCTAAAGGACATTCCCCCCGAATGCATTTACGTTATTTTTGCTCATTTCTGTTTGTGAAATAAATACGGCCATCGTTTTTGGCTAACTCTGAACTACCTGTCTGTGTTGTGCTGTTGGGGTTGTTTACAAACCATAACACTTCTTGCAACGTTGTTTAAGATATCAATCGTGCATTACAACGTTAGAATAGTTAGGATATCAATTGTGCATGAAAGGACTATATTTATATTGTTTGATTAGTATTGATGAGATTCCCTTGCAGATTCTTACAGTCATAATCTGTTGATCAACTTTGCATTCACATCACTGAACTCACCAAAGTCCGCGGTGGTCGAGATGTAACGTTAGTCCAGCCCCTCAACATTTTCTTTATCTCATTTCCATTTAGTATATTCTCTCTCCAAGTAGTTGGAAAAACTGTTCCGTCCCATTTGCCATGTGCTAACTAGATGCTAACTAGATCCCCGAAAGCGAGTGGCTTCGGATGAGTCCTGTTAACGTTCGACTCAGCTAGCTTCGTTGAAGCATGGGCAGTAGATATGATCTTTGAGCCAAAACACAAATGACATTTAACTAAAACGTTATTTTCTTTGTGCTCGACAAAAGAGAAATAGTGAGAATATCCATGTGTAAAAATGCAAGTAGTTGGCGCCGCCATGACAGTCAGGACTATAATAAACAAAACACGTCCACAACACAGCGTGTCACCGCAGGTGAGGTGACAGACAGGAGAGCTGCGCTGGATCACTACCGCTCGCTACCAATCTACATAAAAAGAATGCATTAACGAACCATTCAGTAACGGTAACTGTGTAAAAAAGTTATGCATTAGTGTACTAGTTACCGCCAAAAGTAACAGCGTTACTGTAACGCGTTACTTTGTAACGCGTTAGTCCCAACACTGAGTGGAAGTAATGTAACAAGTAACATAACAAATCACGGGTCCCAGAGAGTAATACGTAAATTAATAATGTTACTTTTGAAATGAGTAATGAGTAACAATGAATATATAACTTGGAGTAACGCACCCAACATTGCTGAGGAAGGGAAAGGACGTTTCCCAGAAGTGAGCAGAAATATAATTGTTCTTTGTAATTCCATGTCGTAACTGATTACGTCTGAGTGTAACTGATTACGTCTGAGTTATTTTCAATCTTTCAAAATGTTCAGTTGCTATTGCATGCACTTATTTGTGTTTCATTACACATATTATGTGTGCATGCTTACCAACTGTTTCGCCTGTTTTATTGCAACACTACTATCACCGACATCTAAGAAGGGAGATCCCCCCTTGAACGGCCCTTCTAAGGTTTCTCTTCTCCACATTGCCTGTGGTGCATTTTTTCCTATTGCTAGGTTTTAGTGAGTTTTTCCTTACCTTCACGTGGGGTATGTCTGGGAGTGTTGCATTAATTTATAAAAAAAAATTCATGGTGTTTTTGTTTTGTTCTTGATTTATTGTGATGTTTCTTCTTGACTTGTTTAAAGAAGACATGTCCGGCCCATGGGGACATTAACGTGTGTTGTCGGGCCTTACAAATATATTTGATTTGATTTGTGTCAGTACTGAGGGTAGCAGGGTTAGTAGCTTCTGTCTGATTGTGTAGGTACTGTACAGTACTGAGGGATTTCAGACACGTCCAGGGAGTGCCAACTCAGTATGCACGGTGCAATATGTGGGAAAAAACAGAGGTGGGGAGAGTTTAATTTCTAAAGAATGAAATGTAGGCCATAAAGAATTATATATATCCATATAAAATGCACACATTTCATAAAACAATCCAACAGAAAGCATGCAGATTTTTTTTTATTTGATTTTAACTGATTACGTCTGAGTGTGCACATATAGGTGATCTCATTGATCTGAGAAAAACAACTAAACACAATCACTTCATACATGTTGTGATGAATTTACCAGTTAAGAACCCTTTTCTCGCCAAGAACGTGTTACCACGTCATTGCTCGCCATGCGTAATCTGCCAATGACGCCGTAAGGCGTCTTTGAGATCAATATTTCAAAAATCTGTGATGGCAATCATATTTCACCCACGGAGACTTGAGACTTGCTGTTGATCTCCTCTCAACTCTCCAACGGTTCAAGACCGCCATCTGGTGGCCGATCGGCGAATCGCCAACACCGGAAGTGACGCACCGGAAGTAGTGCTCAACCATATTTTGTCCAGGCACTCGCTATCGTTAGCGGGACTCCAGCTCGACACACTGGACAGCGATCCGTTGCCAATAACTCGATAAACAACATGATTTGGACGCATATAGTATTATACAACCTGGACATGGATCGCATATATCAACATCCCATAATCGCGAACTTTCTGCTCCACGCTGACCACCCAACGGTCAGAGGAAGCTGCGGTAAGTTTCAGCGTGTTTGAATATTATGATCCATATAAACTGCTGTGATCTATGTATCGCCCATACTACATGAATGATTTAACGTCGGCCACGGACTTATAACCCCCCCTCCGGTCACCAGCAGATGATGAGGCACGACGTGTAGGACCTTGTACAATTGAACATTTTGATCTGACGTCAATCGGTATCAAACTACATTTGATGATGTAATATATGTATTTATAGCTATAACTCGTGTTCTGCAGAATGCTGCAGAAAACGATAAAAACATATTTATACTTTAGACCGTATTTTAGTATGAATATGTGAATGAAAAAGTAGAACGTTGCTACATCCTAAACGATAGATACTTGACGTTGAATGGGCCATAGTAATGTCAATTTAGCAATACAATTTAAAAAGTTATAGCCCTGCAAAGAAGGGGAACATCTCCATAGACTTACAGTACTGGCAGACAGTGGATTAAGATCAGAATAATCCCTGGCAGATAAAGGGTTAAGGTACCAAAACTACCCAAATGCAATATTAGAGAGACCCACAGGGTACACACATCTGCATGGTTTGTTTTTTAATATTTGTTTGAGAATATATTCTTACAGTTGGCTTATTATGGGATTTTGATGATTTTTATCCAGTTGCTTGATAAGTGAGAAACAATGGCTAAAATGTCCTTTTGTCGTTTTGCCCTATGTAAATATCCCATTGTTTCAACATACTTTGAGTACTCGAGGAACATACAAGAAACATCTTGTAAACAAAAATACTCTTGGATGGCACCAGCCTCATTCCAAAACTCAACCTCGCCAGATCATAATATTCGCTCTCCGGTTCCTGCTGTTTGCATGTGGTATGTGTGTCAGTGAATCCGTCTGTGGGTTTATTCTCTGTAATCTTTTAATGACATGCACTAACGACGCGTCAAGGCTCAGAGAGAGCCCAGGCCTCCACACACACAAACACACACACGCACGCACGCACCCACCCACCCACCCACACACACACACACACACACACACACACACACACACACACACACACACACACACACACACACACACACACACACACACACACACACACACACACACACACACACACACACACACACACACACATACACACACACACACACACACACACACACACACACACACACACACACACACACACACACACACACACACACACACACACACACACACAGAGGCCCCCGAGAGGATCCACTGGGAGATTAGCCAAATCAGAAAAGCATTTTAGAGAAAGGCAGCTTTAATGCGCAACAACATAGTGTGTGTGTGTGACACCAGAGAAAGGAGGAGCGCTACCTGTAGATGTCCAAAGCTTTAACCCTTTCACTACCCCACTGCAAAGAGTTAACGATTTCACTACCATACTACAGAAGGTCAGAAGGTTAACCCTTTCACTATCACACTACAAAGAGTTAACACTTTCACTACCATACTACAGGAGGTCAGAAAGTTAACCCTTTCACTACCCCACTGCAAAGAGTTAACACTTTCACTACCATACTACAGAAGGTCAGAAGGTTAACCCTTTCACTACCACACTACAAAGGGTTAACGCTTTCACTACCACACTACAGAAGGTTATCCCTTTCGCTGCCACACTACAGATGGATTAACAGACGGTGTGGTAGTGAAAGGGTTAATTAACCTTCTATAGCGTGGTAGTGAAAGGGTTAACTGTCTATAGTGTGGTAGTGAACGGGTTAACCTTCTATAGTGTGGTAGTGAAAGGGTTAAACACCAACATGCCAGTCTGTTTGTTTGTTCCCCATCATGATCAGATTCACAACGAAGATATCCCAGCTACTATGCCTAAAAGCCCATCAGTGGTCATGTTTTTTACGTTCTGCTATTTGGAGTCCATCCCCTGACAGCTCTCCTCTCTTCATATGGCTCTATATTTAAACCTACATCAAACCCATCAAACTGGGAGACATGCGCTTGGCATGACAGCAAAGCTCCCCAGGGTCTGACACAAGTGCCGTTTCTTATCCTCTTGTCAAAATGTGATGGGCTAGAATGATCCATGGGTTAAAATGGAGCAGAGAACGACCAAATATGGGCCTGTTAAAAAAAGAGCATCAAATATTAGCTATTCAGAATCACCTGAACAGTATTTATTTGGAGGCAGCCATCGGGGTGCTTTGATTGTTTGATGTTGATGTACCGCTGTGTTTTCCCGCGGTGAGCCTTGTTCCTCGTCGGAAGCACCGCGGCCTCGATCTGCAGACGGTTGTTTGGTCCTCGTTAAGTCACTGCCAGGAGATTGTTCTGACAGGAAGCCGTATTGATTTGATGTAACCTTTAAGAGGGAGTGGAGGAACCCAGCAGGAACTCAAGAATCTGTGTCGACACTCTCCCTGCCCCTCTCTCTTACATACTGTACTCTCTTACATAATCTTTCTCTTTGTCTATATCTGTCCCTCTCTTACAGTGTCTCTCTCGCCATCTCTTTCTCTCTCTCTTTTGCACACTCTCTTTCTCATTGTATCTCCCTTAAGCAAGCTCCATACCTTCCGTGCCTGCGAGGGTGTGCTTTGGTCCGTGTGGCATAATTATCACCATCTGCCCATGTCTCTCTCTCTCTCTCTCTCTTTCTCTCTCTCTCTCTGTCACTCACTCACTCACTCTATAACCGAAGGGCAGGGGTCACAAAGAGTTGATCAACAGTGTTGACAGCGACAGGGGGTCAGTGTGATACAGTGGACATGCTTTTTTTTTTTTTTTTTTTTTTAGCTTGTTTCAGTTTATTTTCATTGTTTTAATTGAGGCTTAACACTGGACTGCTTTCAGAGTACTTAATAATAAATGTATTTCCCTTGTGGAAAAATAAATAAATCTGTGTTATTTGAATTTGATTACTAGCACCTACTCTGTACTGTATACTTTACATACTCATAGTATATATTCAGAAGTGTTTATTGCCCATATTTATCGTAACAGTACAGAGTTGATTATATTGTTTACACTGCTTATTTTTGTCTTTACTATAGTTGTATTGCCTATATGTATGTCTTATACTATTATAAATGTAGTGTATGATCAATGTGAAATTTGCCTTTAATCGCCATTTTGCTGCAGCTGGCCACATTTTTGATGATGAGGATCTTGGATTCCCTCCAAATATATCTGTTTACTGAGCAGTTTCATGTACCTACTCCTAATCTTGCATCCCAGTTGTCTCTTAGTTATATGTCTCCCAGTGTGGTGCTTGGAGCTCTCCAAGCCATTAATCCTAAAAAAATCCACTGATGAAGATAATTTACATAGGGGTGGCGCTTTTTTTCTATTGCTAGGTTTTTAGTGAGTTTTTCCTTACCTTCGCGTGGGGTATGTCTGGGAGTGTTGCATTTATTTATTTTACATTTTATTTTGGATTTCATGGTGTTTTTTGTTTTGTTCTTGATTTATTGTGATGTTTCTTCTTGACTTGTTTAAAAAGACGTGTCCGGCCCATGGGGACATTAACGTGTGTTGTCGGGCCTTACAAATACATTTGATTTGATTTGTTGTAGTTCCTAGGGTTGGGAAATCAGGGTGTGTCCATTCAGGATTTTTAACGATAACAAAAGGTGTTCCACAGGGGTCAATTTAGGGGTCAATTTACTATTTACATTACTACAGTATGATATTGTTTCCTCGGTTAGTGGTTGTCAAATTCATCTTTATGCTGATGATGCCATTTTGTATTGTGACTGCTGACCCTGTTGCTGTGGAATTAGCTAATGAAAAATCCCAACTTTCTTTTAACCTCTTAACCTCAGAAAAAGTGGCAGAAAAGTGGCCATTTTTGTTTTTCGTTTTTGAGGACTGCATATATTTTTTGCAAACCAAAATACTATACTTTATACTTATAGCACATGCATAAGCCTGGTCTCTTTTGAAAGATAACATTCTGAAGTTTATGATACAATAAAGAAAGATCAGCAATCTCTTATTGCTAATGAAATAGAGTAACATAGGTCTGAACTTGAGTTGTAGAAAAACTTGTTACTCAAGTTTTTCTGTAGTAGTTAGTAGTCCAGAAGTAGTATTTCCCCAGAAATTCGTATGGCTTAAAAAACTCCAGAGATTCATAGCCTTATGTAGTACATGTCCAAATTTCATAAAGATCCGTTGATTGATGAGTGATTAGGAGTGATTTTGGTAAACTGTGTACAAAAGAAAAGCTCAGTTTTGTCATATACTTCAATTCATTCTGCGGTTTTTCTCTTCCTGTTTTCGCTTGTGGGTTTTTCACCTAGATCCTTGATTCATACATCCCCAGGTGGGGTATCATTGGAAAGCCACACTTATTGGCTACAACCCTGTCCAATCATTGTCGAGATCGCCAAATGATTGACGGAACTAGAGCCCCAAGAGTCGGGAGTAGTATTTGCGCAATATCGTGTACTTTGCGCAACCCTCAAATATCAGCATGTAACTCGAGAATCGCTGAACGGATTTTGTGACCTGAAAGGGTGGACAAGCAACAAATGGGGCTTTAATTCGATATATATATATATATTGTATTAAAAAATATGCACACCCGAGCCACTAGAGATCGCCAAAGTGCCGGTGGGCAAATCGTCCTCAAAAGGGCCCACATGTGTGCAGGTTAAGTGGGCCCGGAGCCCTATTTTCTGAAAATCCGCCTAAAATACATACCTATGTAAATAGAATATTGCTCCACTTCTATTCCATTTGCATATTCTTGGTATCTAGGGACATCTATGGACCTCAGATAATGTATTCCCAGTGTCAGAAATATTGTGTCTATTACTAGGCTTGCTTAAATTGTGATGAAACAAAGGAGAATATGAATTATGATTTTTCTTTGCATCTTTGACAGTGAATAACACCATGCTAAAAATGACCAGACATGAAAAACTGCCACTGATCTAATGATCCCAGGTCCTGGGGGGCCTGGGTTAAGGAGAACAATAACACTGGACACTCTCTACCTCCTTCCAGTCTCATGGCGCCCTCTAGTGGGTACCATCAGATGGTCCATCAAATGGTGCAGGCGGCCATCTTGCCTGTTCTGATAAGTGTAAATAATGTAATCAATTGTTTGTTTAATGTAATTTCATTATGTGTGTTGTCGTTGTTGACGTTCCCTTCCCTGGTGTGATGTTTCCCCTGTCTGGTTGTGTTTTGTAATTATGCTTAAATTATGCTTAAATGTTTGTTTGTTAGAATGGCCTGGCCAGGTGTTGCCAATGTTAATTAGTCAGGGTATATATGTGTGTTTCTCCCTCTCCTCGTCGTGGCGTCATTTCCTCCTGTTACCTGTTTCCTGCCCACGTCGTTGCTCCCCCTTGGTTGTCTAGTAAGTGTAGTGTTTGTTTTTGCCTGTTTGTTTTACGTTCTCCAGTTTATTGTTCTTATGTCAGTTCGTTTGCGCCTTTTACTTTCGTTTGTTTGTGCTCTAAGTCTTTTTGTTATCGTAAAAGCAAGGCTGTGTTGTTATTGTCTGTTTCGTGTAGTGCTTGGTGAACCTCAGTAAAGAGTCATTATCTACACAAATTCTGCCATCTCCGTTTCCTCCATTCACCAGTCATTCTGCAGTTTCGGTGCTCTCCTATCATTCCGCATATTGGGTTCTACTTTTCCCCTCGTAACATTAGGCTTGCTTAAATTGTGATGAAACAAAGGAGAATATGAATTATGATTTTTCTTTGCATCTTTGACAGTGAATAACACCATGCTAAAAATGACCAGACATGAAAATCTGATCTCGTTCAGTACCTTCTTGAGATCATGTGTACAAAACATCTAAGTAGAAGAAAGCAGGAAGCCGGACCAGCACTCTCAGGTTCAACAAGTTTTAATCGCAGCCGAATACAAACATGTTTCGGAACAGGTGTTCCTTCATCTAGGTCGTCCTCGGACGGGCCCTCCATCGGTGCTTCCAGTCATCCCGATCCTCCATGCATCTGGCTAGCTCGCCGGTGCATTCTGTTCCCGCATCTCTCCTGAGTTCGTCCACGTAGGTTAATGTGGGACGTCCTCGTGATCGATGCCCGTGTGTCGGTTCCCACACACAAGTTTGCTGGTTGGCAGCTCATGGTGTCTCTGGCAGTGACCTGCCAGCCTCATTCTCCTTCGTCAGTGTTAATGGCAATGTTAGCTTGTAAAGATGGTGGCTATGTACAAGGTGGGAAGGAAGTGAAATCAATGCAGGTGTGCATTGTGCAGGAAGGACATTATAATGTGAAGTCAACTCAAAATTAAATACCAGAAACAAAATAAACCGTCTTCACCATAGCTAATAGGGCTAAATAATTGAGCAAATTGCAATACTTGCAAACCAAATTTCTCTAAGAAAAGAACAACAAAAACAGAAGGAAAAACAGGAGGAAAACATTTCCTTATTCGTAAAAATAATAATAATAATAATAATATAATCCTAATAATGATGGTAAAAGTCACTTATTATAGGAAACAGGATAACACGTTCTCTTCATTCATTCCCTTTGGTTCTATACAATTAAACAAATTAATATAATAACATTCACGTTGCAATTGTCTCCGCCTTTAGAGGGCCTGTTGACTAGCTCGAGTCCCATATATTTCAGATCGTTGACAGAATGATTGCATTTGGAAAAATGGCGAGCTACGTTTGTGTTCACTGATTCTAGATTTAAAAGCTCTAGTTGTTTTTCCCACATAAGAAAAATTGCAAGGACATTTCAACAGATATTCAAGTATTCAAACCACGTAGAATGTTTTGGCTACCCTCATCTCAATCCACCTTTGGTGGACACTTTTTGCAGATTAGTACAAAGTGATGTCCTCAATTTATGTGAGACCAGTCACAAAACCCAGCTTTACCCTAATTTATTTGAATCAGAGTTTGGAGCGCTTAAGGAACTCATGAAGAATGAGGATTTAATTTTTAGAAAAGCAGACAAAGGTTCTGGAATCGTTCTCCAAAATAAAAGTGCTTATGTTTCCGAGATCAATAGACAATTGAACGACATTGAGGTATATACCCTTTTAAATTCAGACGCAGTGTTTAGATTCTCCACTGAAATCAAAACAGTCCTCAAAAGCCTGAGATTGGCGGACGAAATCTCAGAAAATGTATTTAAGTTTATGTTTGTAGAGTTTCCCCATTACTCCTATTATTTACACCTTACCTAAGATCCATAAGGATCTCCAGAATCCTCCGGGCCGACCCATAGTCTCTGGCATAGGGTCTGCCACAGAAAAAAATTCCCAATTTATTGATGCGCATATCAGAGATTTGGCCTCTTCTCAACCGGGTTACTTAACACTAGCACAGCCGACAAGGGGTCAAATGACCCCTAGGCATTTTCAATAAATGTATCCTCGACACTCGGTCGAGCTCCAGCTCTGTCACTCAATGACTTTTCCAAAAAGTACCTGTTTTATCTGGCACGGTTTCTGACATTTCAAAATGACTACAGGAAAATGTAATTAGAACGTTATTCCACATATGGGCCGTTGGAACAGACGAAAGTCACAGCACTTTGCGAGCGTCTAGCGCAGGGGTGGCCACCCTGTGGCTTGCGAGCCGCATGTGGCTCTTTGCCCGTCAATATGTGGCTCTTCCACCAAAACATTTGAAATAAAAAATGATAATATATATTTATTTTTATTTAAATTATTTAAAAAAAATATGTGATGTCACTCAAACCTACATTTCATTGTGGTAAACCTCATATTTTTATATTCAGAGGTAATTATATAGTTTACACTGTTTATTTTTCTCAAATTTCTCATATAAGCTGTCGAGTCATCTGACCCGTTCCTGGCGGGAATTAGTGACATTTTCTCCATGGATGTGCTAGTGTTAAAAGACACTACTACTTTTTTGAACGGGTTAACGGGCTGCAACATTTCCCCCTCAGACCTATTAGTCACCATGGATGTGGTCAGTCTATACCCCAGCATTCCACACACTGACGCGTTAGAAGCACTCAGTTTTTACTTAAACTTGAGGGAGAAACCACACCCCTCCACAGAGGCGCTAGTTAGCCTAGCCGACCTAGTTCTAACAAAGAACTATTTCAGATTCCAAGATAAATATTTTTTGCAAAACAGGCCGCAGCATGGGCTCGCCCGCCGCTGTGAACCTAGCTAACCTGTATATGTCCATGTTCGAAAAGGACTACATTTTCAATAATAACCCGTTTGAAAAATATGTCAAATCCTATATGCGCTACATTGATGACCTGTTTTTTTATTTGGTCTGGTTCATCGGTAGATCTTCAGGTCTTCCTTGAGTTCCTTACCACTCGCAGAGAAACGATAAAGTTTACTCTTAATTTTGATATGTACACTCTATCATTTCTTGATGTTCTAATTAACAAAGCCCTAGATGGTATTTCATTACACACTGAGGTCTTCAAAAAGGAGACAGACCGCAACTCGTTCCTACATTATTCTAGCTATCACGCTCCTGCATTAAAGAATAGTCTCCCCTTCAGCCAAATGCTACGTTATAGGAGAATTTGTGACACGGACGACAGATTTATTGCCCAAGCAGAAGTCCTCCATGGCAGTTTCCATGATAGAGGCTATAGTGATGCATTGACACTTAAAGCCCTGAATAAAACCAAACAGATTGACAGAACCTTGCTGTTTTCCCACAAAAAGACAAATGAAAACACGGACAAAGTATCATTTGTTTCTACTTATAGTCCCATCACGAGAGACATGCGTAGCATTGTAAATAAATATTGGCACATTCTACAGTCGGATCCCTTTACTGGGGCAGCGTTTCAGCAACCGCCCAATTATTTTTACAAACGACAAGCTAACCTTTCCAATCTTTTAGTCAAAACTGATCTTCCCATAAGGAAACCCACACATTTTATGTCCAACATCCCTGATGGTAATTTACCCTGTCAGGCCTGTGTACAATGCCAAGGCATGATTAAGGATAGATTCTATGCACACCCAAAAACAGGCAAGCGTATACCTGTCAAAGGGCGTATTACTTGTAATCTGTTGAAATGTCCTTGCAATTTTTCTTATGTGGGAAAAACAACTAGAGCTTTTAAATCTAGAATCAGTGAACACAAATGTTCAGTCAGAAATCTAGATGTCAAGTCATCTGTACCTCGCCATTTTTTTAAATGCAATCATTCTGTCAACGATCTGAAATATATGGGAACTCGAGCTAGTCAACAGGCCCTCTAGAGGGGGAGACAGGCATAAGCTGCTATTGCAACGTGAATGTTATTATATTCATTTGTTTAATTGTATAGAACCAAAGGGAATGAATGAAGATAACGTGTTATCCTGTTTCCTATAATAAGTGACTTTTACCATCATTATTAGGATTATATTATTATTATTATTATTTTTACGAATGAGGAAATGTTTTCCTCCTGTTTTTCCTTCTGTTTTTGTTGTTCTTTTCTTAGAGAAATTTGGTTTGCAAATATTGCAATTGGCTCAATTATTTAGCCCTATTAGCTATGGTGAAGACGTTTATTTTGTTTCTGGTATTTTATTTTGAGTTGACTTCACATTATAATGTCCTTCCTACGGTCAAAGTTGACTAGCAATTCCAGGCACACCTGCATTGATGTCACTGCCTGCCCACCTTGTACATAGCCACCATCTTTACAAGCTAACATTGCTAGCCATTAACACTGACGAAGGAACATCTGTTCCGAAACATGTTTGTATTCGGCTGCGATTAAAACTTGTTGAACCTGAGAGTGCTGGTCCGGCTTCCTGCTTTCTTCTACTTAAATCTTTGGGATTGCAGCACCCAGTGTCAAATATTGAGAGCACGGTCTATCTTGACTTACAAAACATCTAAGGAAATTAATAAAGGGAAGATGATTAAACAGAAGGTTTTGTAGATACAGTACTGAATTCTCCCATCCGGACCAATGCAATTTGAAATATTATTATAGAATATAGAATAGCAGGCTTATAAATGACCTTATTATAGCCAATTCGCCAATTCTCCCCTGTCTTGAATGTTGCTCGCATATGCCCCCCACAGGTCGGTCGTAGGGAGGATAGAAGCCTTGCATCACGTGTCCCCTCCGGTACACGAGGAGGCAGCCTGTCACATCTTTTCACCTGCCAGCGCGGACTCTCATTGGCGAGGTGTAACGTGTGGGAGGCTCACACTACCCCCGCTATTTCCTGCCAATTGAGCCAGTATGACGGCCGGCCCAAGCCGGAGGCAATGCCGACAGCCGGATTTGAACCTGGTGTCTCTTTCGTTGGTGACGAGCGCAATGTCCGCTGCGCCACCCAGCCGCCAGATTGTGCCAAATCTTATATTTCAAATGCCAGTTCAATTTGGATTTAGTATCACCAGGCGTGCATAAGAACAGATAATGAAATCTACTGTATGTACAGTAGCTTTTTTATTTTTGCCAGGGTGCCACCATTTTGAAACTAATTTCAAATCTGATTGTTGCTACATGCTAGAAATAGGGGAGACAAACTAACTGCGCTCCCATATATGCCAATAACGTTACGTTTTGTGGTTTATTATCCCGAGTAATAAGATATATTAAAAAGATTCATACAGAAGTAATTTGCTTGAAGCCCCATAGAGGCCTTTGGGAAGTGTCATTTGGAAAAATTCCAACGCTCATCGAAAGCTCTCTGTGTCCTCTTCAAAAAACAACAAATCCCGACGTAAATGTTTTCCAAAATGGTCAACTTTCGCGACCAAAACAATAGAAAAACGAAAATGAAAATCTATCTAATAACACTTTAACCTATTGGTAAACTAACATATTGATGATAATATACATTATAACTGCTGTTGTGACATGGGTATGATGTTTATACTTGAATACGTTTGAAAGATAAAACTATAATTTTGTCAGTCTAGACAGATTGATTTATGACGTGATGTCATTTGCGGTCCGCCGATGAACCGCACGGGTGGAAGAGGTTAATGCCATACAAGATAGACTTGTTAAACTTAAGTTAGTACTCTTCCTGTTTTCGCTCATGACTTCTCACCTAGATCCCTTATGCGTATATCACCACGTGGGGTATCATTGGAAAGTCACACTCATTGGCTACAACCCTGTCCAATAATCTTTGAGATCGCCAAATGATTGACGGAGTTAAAGGCTCGAGAGTCGGGAGTGGTATTTGCGCAATACCGTGTACTTCGGCGCACACCTCACATATCGGCATGTAACTCGAGAACCTCTGAATGGATTTTGTCACCTGAAACGGCTATCGACAGGCAACAAATAGGGCTTTAATTTGATCTATATATTGTAAAAAAATATGCACACCCAAGCCGCTAGAGGTTGCCAAAGTGCCGGTGGGAAAATCATCCTCAAGAGGGCCCACATGTGGGCTGTTGCCTGTTAGCACATTAAGGACCGTCCACGAGTTAACTCGTGTTTCGATTCCACCCGTTGTGGACCAGAGCCACGAGTTAACTCGTGGCGAGTTGTTATTGTTTTATTCCATATTAATAACCGTATTAACGTCCCCGATCGACTCAACGACTCTACCCGCATATTTGATTTCCACAACATGCAATACCAGCCAGATCCTCTTAGGGGCGCCATCGCTCCACTGCAGTATCATTGAGGCCAAATGGGAATTATTTTTTTTACTGTCTATGGGCGTTTCATATGAGCCTGGATCCCAGGCGAACATCCTCCATCTTTGATCACGTTTCGGAACGCAGATTTCAGCCTGGAATAATGGGATTTATGATCAGCCAATGGACATATCGATCTACCAGATGCCGATGAATAATGGGGAAATGCTGCTGGCGATCATATGGGCTGACGGTAGGACACACTTCCCCCAAATTACAGCCGGATTGGACATTGTTGTAAAACGCAAGCGATCGATCATTGAATGTGGCTACTTGAACGCACACTGTATTGCTAATCAATAATACTAATCGGCATCCCCCGCCACCCCCATTTCATTCATAGATGCTCTGTAATAGTCCGGATGCTAAACAGTTTGTTTTATTTCATTCGTATATATACAACAGAAATGGTGTTCGATATAACGTGACTAGCCTTTATCCCTATAAATAGCTTCCCAGAAAAAGAAAAAGGCGAAAACGGCGATAAAGCTTATATTCACGACGCTATAAAATGACAACCAACCGATGGATTTTTATTTTCTTTAAGCCATTATGAAGGCACGGTTTATGCACTCAAGTGACAATGACAATGGACAGATAGCAATACTATAAAG
Organism: Notolepis coatsorum; assembly: GCF_963971535.1. Taxonomy (NCBI): domain Eukaryota; kingdom Metazoa; phylum Chordata; class Actinopteri; order Aulopiformes; family Paralepididae; genus Notolepis; species Notolepis coatsorum. The sequence goes on from NC_140181.1 coordinate 74,630,618, forward strand.
TATATATATAGCTATCCAAAAGTACATCGGTTTGTTGACAAACCCTGGTCGTCTAGAACCATATTACACTGCAAACCGTGGTCGTCAATGTGTTAAGAGGATTTATGAGAACAACATTAAATTCATGTTGTTCTCTAGAACCAGAGACCTTGACCATAATACTCATAACTGCATATAACTGCTGTGAATGGATATATTATTGAGAGAGTAACAGAGTATAAATATCTCTGCATCTGACTTGATGAACAATTTATATTTAGATATCATATTGACAAACTACATCACAGCTTTCCAATGTTTAGTAGAAAGAGGATTGTCGAAGCTGTTTTCTTATCAGTTTTGGAATATGGGGATGTAGTCTATGGACATGCTGCTGCTTCTACTCCTAAATCTTTAAACACAGTCTATCATTATGCTCTCAGATGTGATAGCTATGACACTCACACTCACACCATTGTTTTCTGTATGATAAGGTTGGTTAGCCCTCATTGGTATTTGTTTATTTTCAAACCTTTTGTTAGTAAGCAAGCCCTTACATCAAACTTACAGTACTCAAGTGATCTGCTTATGCTTAACTCATTGACCGCCGGGAATTAGTCGGGCCCCGCTCTAGCACTGCCACGCTTTAAAAGATAGGAGTGCATCACCTTGTTTGTAGAGCTATAACTATATTCTATATTCTAAACTCGTTGTTGGCGGGGAATAAGTTAAGGTTCCCCAAGCTTGTTCTAATTGTGGAATCTTTTAGTGCTCCAAACCGTTGGAATGCCCTTCAATGCACTTTAATGTTTGATATTCTTCCAACCTTTGGACAATTTATAGCTTTTAATATTAACCACTGTATGTAATTTTGGAATTGCCTTTAGTCCTGTTTTAATCTTATTTTAATTGGATGTTATTATGTTATTATATTACACTGATTATGTGTTTTTTATCTTTGTGTTATTCTATCTCTTTAGTTGTATACTCGACGTGTAAATGAGAGAAAGCTCAGTGACCCTCGAGTTTAAAAAGGTTGAATGAGAGAAAATGTCAACACTGTGTCTAGTGCAGTGTTAATTTTGGCAGCTATTTTCATTTGACTTTTAGTCTTATTCATGTGTCAAGTGCTCCTTTTTCGTTTTCATCATATTTAGTCATCTTCATTTATTTTTCGTTTAGTCAGTTTTAGTCAACTAAATGTCTGAGCATTTTAGTCTTAGTCAGTTTTTGTCTCAATTTTGTCTTTTTTGTTTTATCTAGATTTAGTCGACGAAAACGGATAACATTTTTGTCTATTTTTAGTTAATGGAATAAAACTTGTCAGAAGTCAGAAATAGTCAACATGGAACATATTCTGATTTAAATTGCGTATTTATTTTTTAACCTAAGGGAATCTGAGTCGGCGGCACAAGTGATACACAGGAAGGGTGCGCTGTCGATCTGTGAATGGAGAAATAACTTAATAAGATACATTATCTCTTCTTGCCTTGCTTTCACTACCACACTACAGACTGTTAACCCCTTTCACCCCCTATTCATAATTCATGCAAGTACTCAATCTGGGAAAACATTACTCGTGCCCATCCGTGCCGGGTATGTCTGTCTCTGTAATGCTCGGAGGTGGGCATGGATCAGAGGAAGCTGACCGGCTGGCTGGACGCCATGACGGACCACGGTGTCGGTGCAGATCCCACGTTTCCGTGTGGAAGACGGCTTCAGTTAGAGTTAGAAGTGGTCTAGGTCTGGTTAGGGGTTAGAGTTAGAGGTGGTCTAGGTCTAGTTATACTGATCCGATACCAGTTCATACATACATTTTTTTTTAAAGAATTATATTATATAGACTATACATTTTTTTATTTTTTTTTTACAGCTACTGTTTTATATATACTGTTTTTTTTAGTAATAACTAGAAACTGGTATTTATTCAACAACAGGTGATTGTATAGATTAGTATTAGTATCATTAACTGACAACTAAGCTGAATGAGTTCACCCACGGAAAGGTTGTTGGCACATTGGTTCCGCACGGAGGTTACACGTTGTTGCACTTCCTCCTATCCAGTCGGCTCCGTTTAGGTTAGCTACTGTAGTAGCAGAGGCTCTGTTGTGATTTTTAATGCAAAATAAATATTCAACATTCTCTTTTGAGACTCCGC
>NC_140181.1:74642754-74652754 GCF_963971535.1 Notolepis coatsorum
AATTAACCGACACTGAAGGGTAGGGAACACACACCAGATATAGGGAGACTAATTACCAACGAGGCACACATGGGGAGAACACAAGACCAAACACTCTGGGGAAATAACAGGGAAACAAACAAACTAACCACACAAGAAAGGACTGAACACTAGACAGAGTAAACACCATACAAGGGACAAATAAAACAATTACAAAGGGAACAAGACTAGAGATAACACAAGGTTAAAACACATGCCAAAAGTAAAAGCTTGTCCAAAGGTGGGGGCTGGTGCGGAGGAGAGGAAAGTTTATGCAAGGGTGGGGGCTCTTGAGGAGAGGAGAAGGTCCCAGGGACAGGCGAACCCTCACAGTATCCCCCCCTCCAGGGACGGCTCCCAGACATCAAAAGGGACCGTCTGGGAATGGGCAGGACATGGGGCCGGGAGCCAGGGAAGGGGATCACAGGGAGAGTCCGGGGGAAAAAGTCAGGACGGTCAAGGCCGGGACGAGCGACATTGGGGCAGGGGGGTGGCCCATACGAGGAGCCGGGACCAGATGAGGAGCCGGGACCAGACGACGAGCCGGAACCAGATGACGAGCAGGGACCAGACAACGAGCCGGGACCAGATAACGAGCCGGGACCAGACGAGGAGCCGGGACCAGATGAGGAGCCGGGACCAGATGAGGAGCCGGGACCAGATGAGGAGCCGGGACCAGATGAGAAGACGGGACCAGATGAGCCGGGACCAGACGACGAGCCGGGACCAGACGTCAGGACCTACCCGAGAGCTGGAGGAGGAACAGGGGCAGCAAGAGCCGCTCTAGCAGGGGCTAAATTGGCAGTAGAGACCGGGTTAGCTACCTGGCTAGTGCTAGCAGCAGGGGCTCTAGCAGACGAGACTGAGGTGCTAGTAGCAGGGGTTCTAGCAGACAGGACTAAGAGGCTAGCAGCAGGGGCTCTAGCAGACAAGACTGAAACGCTATTAGCAAGAGCTGTAGCGGACAGGACTAGGAGGCTAGCAGCAGGGGCTCTAGCGGACGAGACTGAGGTGCTAGCAGCAGGGGCTCTAGCAGACGAGACTGAGGTGCTAGCAGCAGGGGCTCTAGCAGACAAGACTAAGAGGCTAGCAGCAGGGGCTCTAGCGGACGAGACTGATGTGCTAGCAGCAGGGGCTCTAGCAGACGAGACTGAGGTGTTAGTCGGAGTAACACGGAAATAACCCATCCTGATAACTGAAGGGGCAGTTCTAGCAGGATAGTTAACGCTGGCTGGAGGGCCAGACCAAGGAACCGAGACCAGAGAAACTGTGGCCATAGGGAACGAGCTAGCTGACGGGGCAGTCCTAGCTGTTGAGGCCTGGTTAGCTGCAGAGGCTAAGCTATCAGACAGGGCTGTACTAGCTGTTGAGGCCTGGTTAGCTGCAGAGGCTAAGCTATCAGACGGGGCTGTACTAGCTGTTGAGGCCTGGTTAGCTGCAGAGGCTAAGCTATCAGACGGGGCTGTACTAGCTGTTGAGGCCTGGTTAGCAGCAGGGGCTAAGCTAGCAGACAGGGCTGTGGTGCTAGCAGTAGCTATGCTAACAACTGGGCCATGCTGGCAGTAGGAGCTAACGGGGGTAGCTGTCGAAGCTACAAGGGCTAGGCTAACCACAGGGGCAGGGTTAACTATCGGGCTAGTGCTAGCTTTCCTAGACTTTCTAGCTCTCCGTAACTTGGTAGCAGTAGGGACTAACGGGGTAGCTGTCGAAGCTACAAGGGCTAGGCTAGATACAGGGGCAGAGTTAGCTATCGGGCTTGTGCTAGCTGCCTGAGCAGTGAGATCTGCGGGGCCTAAGCTAACTGCTACAGGGGCAGTGTTAGCTATCGGGCTAGTGCTAGCTGCCTGAGCAGTGAGAGCTGTGGGGCCTAAGCTAACTGCTACAGGGGCAGTGTTAGCTATTGGGCTAGTGCTAGCTGTGTGAGCAGTGAGAGCTGCGGGGCCTAAGCTAACTGCTACAGGGGCAGTGTTAGCTATCGGGCTAGTGCTAGCTGCCTGAGCAGTGAGAGCTGCGGGGCCTAAGCTAACTGCTACAGGGGAAGTGTTAGCTATTGGGCTAGTGCTAGCTGCCTGAGCTACGCTAGCAGTAGAGGCCATGCTGGTGGTGGAGACCTTACCAGCAGTAGAGGCTTGGCTGGAGACTGGACTGGCAGTAGAGGCCTGGCTGGAGACTGAAACTGGGAATAGGCACTCCAACCAGGTCTTTAGGTAAATGTTCAGCTGTGGGGCCGGCTCAGGGTTCCAATCCATGACTGAGTGGATTAGCTGCTGGGCAGCCCCCTTCTCCCTCAATGAGAAGGCTCGGACATCACTCATGGCTAGGGTAGCCAGGGTGCTCAGGGCCTCCCTTGTTCCGTTCGCTGGGTCCAAACATGGTCGGTTCATTCTGTTAGGGATAGTGTTGTCTGAGGACCCAATCGCGGAACAGAATGAGGGGAGAACAGGCAGATAGGCAGACGAGACGTGGAGCCAGGGGTGAATTGTAACAAAAAGGTCTTTACTTCAAAAATAGGCAGTAGCAACAAACAAAGGATTCTCCAAGGGCAAGCACAAAAACTCAGCAAGGCTGGCAGGAAAATGATTACAAAACTAACTACAAATAAATGCTAACCAAAAAACTAACTGTGACGTGAAAACAAAGATGAGCAGCAACAAAACATGGAACACTAGAATACACTTACTATTAAACTGGAGCACGACAGAATCAGGAACAGTGGACATGAAACACAACAGTAACAAATGCAAGCATCAACAAGGAACCGAAACATGAACTCCAAAAATGAACCAACACTGAAGGGTAGGGAACACACACCAGATATAGGGAGACTAATTACCAACGAGGCACACATGGGGAGAACACAAGACCAAACACTCTGGGGAAATAACAGGGAAACAAACAAACTAACCACACAAGAAAGGACTGAACACTAGACAGAGTAAACACCATACAAGGGACAAATAAAACAATTACAAAGGGAACAAGACTAGAGATAACACAAGGTTAAAACACATGGGAGACAATACAAAAGCCAAAAGTAAAAGCTTGTCCAAAGGTGGGGGCTGGTGAGGAGGAGAGGAAAGTTTATGCAAGGGTGGGGGCTCTTGAGGAGAGGAGAAGGTCCCAGGGACAGGCGAACCCTCACAGTTATGTTATATTGTGTTAGGTAGTGCTGCACTGTATTCACTGCTGTCAAGTGAATACATTTTTTTTCCTTTTCGTACTATAAGTAAAAGTATATTCTATATTGTAATATACTAAATTATGTTATATCTAGTCAAATTAATGGAAGAACAAATGTAAATGTAAGGGGGTAGGGATCAATAAGCTTAGCTTCCCTTTACTCCTTTTTTGGACATGTCTGCTAACTAAATGCATTGCTCTTGACTTTTTGTTTATAATTCCTTTATTTTAATGTTTTTTTTTTATGTTTTTTTATTTAACCCTTGTGTACCCCTGGTCATGAAAACTACTTTTTTGAAATATTTTGAGTGTGTGTGTGAGCACAGCGGTGTCTGTGTTTATTATTATTTCATGAAATTGGGTAAATATCTTAATTTTACATATACTGTATGTTCATTGTCTCAAAAGCTTATAACATGAAACACTCTAGAAAAATAGTTAAAGTATTTAGTGCCTTGTTTACCCCTGGTCATGTTTTCTACTCTCCGTCCGATCCCATGTTAAAACGGCCTTTTTAACAATTTTTAAATCTGCTCTCATTCGTTCAATTCTCGATATATTTACCAAACCTTTGCATATTCCACAAGCTAAGAACCCCGTCTAGGTTAGGACGTGCTGTTACCGATGTAAAACACATGGTGGCGTAATCGCTCTACAGATAACTTTGCCACAATTCAGGGGAGGTGAGATAGGCTGTACCGGGCTGCCGGTGATTGAAACTCCGGAGACATGGTTTGGGGTGGTGGGGGGGGAGCGAGTGGATTTTCTAAGACAGAACCAGAGACGAACCGGACCGCGCAGTCGACAGTGCGCCACACGCCGAAACACAAGCCCCCCAAAGCCGGCGCGCGCCAACGAGGAAGTGTCCTGCACGGAGCAGGTCTGGTTCTCTTCCCACCAGCGAGGCGAGCCCAAGATTCCAGCCGCAGTAACCATTGGAACCTCCCGCAAAACATTTGGGTCAGTATGAGCGCTTAGTAACGTTTCGCCTCAAAGCCGTTTCTGGCCGAACTAGTCATCGAATCTTTAATATTTCTTTTGATTCGTATTCAGAGGTATTTCGTCGAGATATTTCGTCGGGTAATGTTTAAAAAAAAAAAAGAGAAATATGGTAAAAAACAACATTTATCCGCTTTTTTCGATGAAAAAAAAATGTGTAACGTTTCGCCTCAACGCCGTTTCTGGCCGAACTAGTCATCGAATCTTTAATATTTTTTTTTATTCGTATTCAGAGGTATTTCGTCGAGATATTTCGTCGGGTAATGTTAAAAAAAAAAAATGAGAAATATGGTAAAAAACAACATTTATCTGCTTTTTTCGATGAAAAATTTTTTTGTAACGTTTCGCCTCAACGCCGTTTCTGGCCGAACTAGTCATCGAATCTTTAATATTTATTTTGATTCGTATTCAGAGGTATTTCGTCGAGATATTTCGTCGGGTAATGTTTTTAAAAAAAATATGAGAAATATGGTAAAAAACAACATTTATCCGTTTTTTTCGATGAAAAAAAACGTTGTAACGTTTCGCCTCAGCGCCGTTTCTGGCCGAACTAGTCATCGAATCTTTAATATTTTTTTTTATTCGTATTCAGAGGTATTTCGTCGAGATATTTCGTTGGGTAATGTTTTAAAAAGAAATATGAGAAATATGGTAAAAAACAACATTTATCCGTTTTTTCGATGAAAAAAAACGTTGTATCAAACAAACACAGATTTGAGTGGTTATAATTCATAAATATGAGTAATCTGTTGAGAGATATATTGAGATTATGCTATTACTGTTAATCATGGGTAAATATTTTTTTTTTTAAATAGTAAACAGTTAAAATTATATGGCTTTAAACATGAGCCATCATTTCATCTCTTAAGCCCAGTGAGCTCAGCCATTGCTAGGGATGCACAAGGAAAAAATAATAATACATGTTCAAAAATAAACTTTTTCATTCATTCATATTGCGCGGATGATATACTAGCGCAAACACGCCCATAGGTGTGCAATTCGCTCCTGATATCTGTCAGTACAGTTGGCTCGCAAAGCAGTTTGCACCTGGCAGTGCTGTTGGCAGATATCAGGAGGGGGAAAGAATAAACCTGAAATGAGGGAGAGGGAAGTATTTTTCACCATTTGTATTTGTATTTGTTTATTTCGTATTGTATTTAGTTTATTTCGTAATGTATAGAGCTTGCTTAATTTGTATTTTCATGACATTGCATCCTTTGTTTTTGTCACTATCTTTCGTCATTGCATTTGTTTGTCATGTCATCCCCAAATAAATTATTTTGAGCAGACCTGTCCATTGTGCTGAATCTTTAGACCGAAGTTATATAGCGTACTTGCATCGCATCCCGCTCTTAAGCCATACTGAGATATACCTCATCTCATGTACCTATTGTACTCCATCAAATAAAATAAAATACACCCACCACCTGCCAGGCCCCGCCCCTTTAGTGGCGTGCTACATAGTACTGGGCATGGCCACCACTCACTCTTCCTCTATTTCGTTTCCATCATAGCGGATGCAAGTCGCCCTATGCAACTAGCTGTTTAGAGAAATTAGGTTGAGTGCTTACCGAAGATTTGCCTACCCCTGAAATATTCGCGGCATGTTCTGGCGGTTCTGCGACTCTGCAGCGGGATGCATTTTCGATGCATCTCAGCGTCGAGTTCGGTAGTTTCCTTGTCTTGTTGACAGCAGACAGGGGACAGCGTGTGAGGTGTAGCTATCGAGCTACCTCACACAAGGTAGGACTTACGCCACTAGGCATTATCGCTGGTGTTAGTAAATGCTGCTTGTTGTGAGTTGTATTTTGCGCCAGGGGCAGGATGTTTGGGTAAACGTCCCTCTAAGAGGTGGACGTTTCCCAGGCTGTCCTGGAGCGCGCTGCTAATACTAAATGCTATAAATGCTGGGTCAATGTTCTACTGTTCCCCACTGTGGGATGTCACTAGGCATGACAAATGCTGGCGTTTGTGATGTGCTCGAGTTGTCCCGAGAGACAACCGAGTGTGTATTGGCGCAAGTGGCGGGATATCTGGGTAAACGTTGTTGTTTTCCCCGTTATCCTGAAGCGCGCGGCTAACGCTATGCTATTTTTGGGCTACTGTTTCTATTCTGTCTCTCTGCTACGGGAATGTCTGTCTATACTACAGTTTTTCCCTCCTCTCAACCATTCATGCTGACGGTCAATCGGTGTCTACTGGGGGAGTAGTGCGGGGGGGAGGGCTTTGTTTACCTTCATGGGTAAATGAGCTGAGGTCTAGGGCTGGTGTGCTGTTGTGAATATTATGAATGAATGCGGGACTGGTTCTCTCTGGTCCGCCTCCCCTTAACGTTGTGTGCATGGGTTTGCCCATTCTACAGTATGTTCGTGGTGTTAGTTCATTTATTCATTAACCCCTTCATGGTGCACACCACAGTGGAGGTTGCTGTTTGCAACCACCACTGGTGCTCCGTGTTAGCATCAGTCCTTTGCTTTTGACATGTTGAAACAGTGCCCCGCCCGGCCGACGCCATGAGGTGGGTTGGCCCGGCGAGTGGCTGGTGGGCTGCTAAAGCCTGTACCGCCACGGTATGGAATTGGCAGCGATTAGTAACTGTGTTCGAATTGCTGTTTTTTCTGAGGGCCAGCTGACGTCGACACATCGCGCGAGGTTGTTGATGTTATTAGCTTTGACCTAGCCGCAAGCTATAACCGCTCAGGGTTCCCCTCTCCACAGAGGATTTTGTTCTTCCGCTGGAGCGCGGGCGGTATTGTCCTAGGCCCCACACCGCCTCACACCGCGCAGCCAGATGAAAAGAGAGCACGGCCTCGTCAGCGGCGATGACGAGGCCCTCGACAGGCGGCCGTGTTTTCCCCCGCCAGAGGTATCCTGGGCGTTGAATCGAGGGATCGGCCATGTTGGATGGGCTCGGCTTAGAATATACAAGCCGTCGCCGTCCTGCCGCGAGCAGCCCGCTCTCCGATCACTCCCTCCCCCAACACCAGCGGAAAAAGGGGGCTCTGATTGTTTCCTTTGGCTGCGGGCCGCGTGCCTTCGTTGAAGCGCGGGCGACCCCACTTTTCGCTTCTCATGGGGACAGGGGCTGACACCCAGTTGATGGCTGAGCCTGGGTCTGTCCGTGAAAATGTTGTGCTGTCAAGCGGCTACCACACCATAAGCTGTGTTGGTTGAGCCTGGTGTTACGTCTGTCAACTATAAGTGTTGTCAGCAGGGGGGCTCGGTATCATGTTGGTGCCTCCCACTCCTGAAAGATTGGCAGTGGTCTCGCAGGCGCGCGTGATTTGGGTGGTAGTAATATCACTGCAGGGCTACGGTGTGTAGGAACCCATGGGTTCCTCACGCCTTGCATGTCCGGCTGCAGAACAACTCCTCAGCATGTTCTGGAGGGGTGTTCAGTGGGGGGGCTTTTGTCACCTAGATTGATGTCAGCTTCCCCCGTATCAAACCGGCCCTTTCTGTCGGGGTCCCCCCTTGGGTGCGATTGCCTCATGGGTAGTGTCAGGTTCCGACCCGACTCCACGGAACGCTCTGCTCGCAAGGGTCCAGGGTTGGCTACGCACAGCGGGTGGGACCGGGCCGACTATCTACAGTTCCTGGCGGACCTGCGCCACATGGCGGCAGGTGCATTGGGAGTGTCATCACATATGACTACGGCAGTACCATATGTCGAGGTGGATGGAGAGAACGCTGAGGCGGGGACTTGTATTTACACAACCCCACCCGTTTTCGGGTTTGGTACAGACCCTATTGTCAGGGTCACCAGCAGTGACAGCTCTGGTCAACGAGATCCAATCTCTGTGGACGAAGCAAGCCATCGTCGTGGCGTTTTCCTCCCGGTGTTCTCTGGTGCCTGAGAAATCGGGAGGGGGGGTGTCAGACCCATGCTGGACCTGTCCCATGGGAAGGTTCAGCATTTTTTGGATCGTCTCCTACCTGTTGAACACTGTCAGGTGGGGGTCTGGTTCTCCTCCATAGACCTGTAGGATGCGTATTCGCATCTCCGATCTTCCATCCTAGGGCTTACCTACGCTTCCTTTGCAGGGTTAGCGTATGAGTACCAGAGGCTGCCGTTCGGTTTTCTCTGGCTCCCCGCATCTTCACCAAGTGTGTGGAGGCCGCACTGGGGCCTCTGCGTCGTCAGGGGTTACGAAGTGTATTCTGCCCTGACGACGTTCTGGGCCTTGGCGGTCAAGGTGGATAGTCGGGTCTCGTTTGCTGTAGACCTGAAGTAGAGTACTCCTCTTCCCAGTCAACGGTTGGAGTGCTATGGGCATCCCTCTCGTTCCGTCCTAGGACGGTTACGGCGCTGTCCGTGATACGCCTGCTCGGTATGATGGCATCTGCTCATTCCGTGGTCCCTCTTGGCCTCCTCTTCACCCCAGGAGGGGGTTACAGAGGTGGGTTTTCCAGTATGGAAATATACCCGGTGAGAGGCAAGTGGAAGCGGCTACGGTTCCCGTGTCAGTACTGGGGGACCTCGCCCTGGGGGGTTCCTCACCAGGGGGGTCCCCATGGGCAGTAGGCTGTCACACGTCACGTTTTTCACCGACGCCTCCCTCGCTGGAGACGCGTCGGGCCAACGCAGTATGGGGCAGCTGGCAAACCATGCCCGGTCTGCGCTACGTTCAATGTGTTGGTATTGAAAGCGGTCCTTCTGGTTCTCAAACGGTGTTGATCAGGACGGACAATACGACGTCAGTGTCGTATATCGACAGACAGGGAGGAGTACGCTCCGGTGTCCTGCCCCCTGGATACTGTCCTTGTTACCTCCAGTCTCTCCTTGATAGACTGTCAGCTTCGACGGTGAGGGTATATGCAGCAGCTATATCCTCTTATCATGAGGGATTTGAGGGTGATGTTTTGTTCAGCCACCCTCTTGTGAAGCGTTTCCTGCTTGGCGCCCGGCGCGTTAAGCCGGTAAAACGCTCTTTGGCTCCGAGTTGGGATCTTCAATTGGTCCTCGGTCGGTTGTCCTTGGCCCCGTTTGAGCCTCTTGAGCAAGCGCCGCTGGAACAGCTGTCGTTCAAGACCGCGTTCTTGCTGGCCGTCACCTCCGCTGAACGCGTGGGTGTGCTTTGTGCTCTCTCGGTACGACCAGTGCCTGTCTTTCGTTCCGATTGCGGTGCCACTCTGCGGCCTAATCCTGCCTTCGTGCCTAAAAATATCCGGAGTTCCTTCCGCTCCAGGGATATTGTGGTTCAGGCGTTTCATCCACCTCCTCACGCTAGTGAGTTGGAGGCGGGCCTTCACCTGTCATGTCTGGTCCGTGCTTGGGGATTTACCTCAGCCGTACTCAGGGCCTCAGGGCTACCGATCAGCTTTTTGTCTGTTACGGTGGTTCTCGTGCCGGTAAGGCACTATCGAAACAGTGCCTGTCCCATTGGTTGTGCGAGGGCATTGCCCTCTGCTACACGTTGGCCGGGCTGGATCCCCCTGGGGGCGTCAGGGCGCACTCCACTCGTGGGGTGGCGGCCTCTGCCGCTCTGCTGGGTGGGGCCTCGGTGGAGGACATCTGTGCTGCAGCTTCATGGTCCTCCCCGGGTCCCTTCGTAAGGTTTTACCTCATGGACATGACCGGGGGTTCTGTCTCCCAGGAGGTTCTGAGGTCTGTGGCCTCTCCTGCTTCCTGTCCTTTGGTGGGGTAGCAGGGGTGTGTGGGTATGGGCCACAGTGTGTTGTGTCACACGTGGTTCCGCCTGTGCTGTGTGTTCAAGGGGTTCTAGTTCCCTCTTGTTCGCACTCGGGTGGAGTTGACTGCGCCCCCTCTTCATTAGGAAGGATGGGGTGACAGGACTCCCCT
>NC_140181.1:74657754-74780254 GCF_963971535.1 Notolepis coatsorum
CTGAAAGTAACGTCAACGTCCTCTTATCGTTGGGCGATGAGACTGGAGCAAAAATATCCCAGTTATTTGATGGGGATCGAGTCGATCCATTTCCGGTTTGTATAATAATAATACACGCCCAAATCATGTAGATTATTGAGTTATGGCAGCGATCCATATCTACGGTGTGTGGCTAGAGTCCTGCAACGATATGCGAGTGGCCGGACGCATTTCGGAGACGCACCGAGATCCAACCGGCCATTTCCGGTTTGGCAACTCGCCGATCATCCACCAGGGGGCAGTATTGAAGCGTTGCAGAGTTGTGCCGGCTCACACAGCATCACACCAGGCTCCGTGAGGGAATTATGGATAACATGGCAAAAAAATTAAATATGATCTCAATAATAAGGTACGCAGTGGAATGGCAGAATTAGCATGAACTTGAATCACGTTGTACGACGTTTTTGGCGCAGGATGTGTTAAGAAATCGTCAAAACAGAGAAATTAGATGAAATATCACATTATTATAAGAAGGCTGTTGTGTTTTTTATACTTGCTTATGCATTTGTTGTGCTTGATTGTGAAACTGAAAGTGGGTTTTATTGATTGATTGAAAGTAGACATTTGGTCCTTCTAAAGCAATCACAATCTTTGATTAATAGGAAGAGAGTTGTCGAAGCAGTTTTCTTATCAGTCCTCTCCCCTCATCATTTTAAGGCCCTTATTGGTAAGCTACCTCCGTATACTACATCATTATTGGAATGGAATTTTGGTACCTATGGAACCCATTCAAGGTGCTGGCTGGTCCTTAACACTTTCGCGGCCAACCACGTATATATATACATTATTGGGCGCCAAAGATTAACGGCCAAGTTTTCCCTTTTTTCGATTTTAATATCCTATTCAATGTCAGGGACCTGTATGTTGCCGTTAAAAGGCATACTGGGACTCCGAAGGTGCAGTACCGGCCAGATCCTGCTAGTAGGCAGTATCGAGAGTGCAGTAAACCCTGTTCCAGACCGGGTGCTACGTTTTAACCACTCCGGGCAGACTTTTCTAGTAATGGGAAACCTAGTGATTCACCCGATCGCATTGAATAGTTTTCGGGACCCCCGATCCATATGTTGTGGTGGGTTATGTACTCAGGTACCCATGTACATGTCAAAATACTTCCCAAAGGTCAGTGAATACCACAACCACAACACCAGAGGAAGCTCAACAAATCATGTTAAACCCAGATTCGGCTCAAACAAGGGACTAAACACGTTTAGCAATTATGCCACATCAATGTGGAACGCCCTACCCAAAGCTGTAAAGGAATGTGAATCCCTACCCACATTCAAAACCGCTCTAAAAGAGCACCTACGGGAGGCTGCAAAGTAAATGTCCAGACCCCCCCACCCCCTCCTAATAGACAGTCTCCTCCCCTCCGTATGTATATATTCTCTCCCCACCGTATGTATATTTCTCTCCCACCCTCCCACCCCCTCCTAATGTACAGTCTCCTCCCCACCGTATGTATATATTCTCTCCCCACCGTATGCATATTTCTCTCCCACCCACCCACCCCCTCCTAATGTACAGTCTCCTCCCCATCATATGTCATGATCTATGGGTAACAGTACTGTATATTTGCATATCATATATGTCACAAATGTAACAGTACTATATACCTGTATGTCATGTATGTCCCTATGCCATAAATGTCATGATTTCATGTATGTTGTGTAATGTCATAAATGTCACTATGAATTGAAAATGAGGGACCCTGATGTAAACAAGACAAACGTCTTTCTCTGGTCTGCATCCCCTTAACAATTGTATGTATTGAGCCGTACTGTATTGTACCCATTCTGCAATCTGTTAAATAAAGTTTTCATTCATTCATTCATTCATTCAGTCATTCATTCATTCATTCATTCATTCATTCATTCATTCATTCATTCATTCATTCATTCATTCATTCATTCATTCATTCATTCATTCATTATGTCGTGGACCAGATGGACATAGGAAGGACCAGATGGCGATCAAATAATTGAAATATTCTTTTTGGAATACCACCGACCACAGGTACAGATGAAGCCTTTAGTTTTCATGGACACTTTGCCGCGACGGGCACATGGTGATGTCACGTCATTAGAATTCATTAGGAAACCAGGCTGCTGTTCTGTTTTATGCCGCCAGGAGGCGCAAAGTCGACGGGCGGCGGTCTGTTGACTTCCTCATTCATCACTGTGCCTTTGTGTGGATAACAGACGAGCCACTGTCAACGTTGGGACGGCGCGAGACTGAGAGAGACTTTATTGTGAATAAAAAATACGCTGGTAAAGTGGGGAGGGATACTTGTTCATTCAAGTAAGCTATAATACAGTATTATATGGCCACCAGACATATTCTCTCCGTGAAATTGCATTTATCCGTCGCGCAAAAAGCTGTTTTCTTTAACTTTGAAAAATTGTCACTTCCGCCTCAGTACTGAGCTACAGTTGAATGAAAATACGTTGGTAAGCTAGCGAACATTGCATTCCTTATTCATTTCAGTAATGTTATGTTTTCAAAGAATTAAGGACATGTCAACAACAGGGTGGATCTGGAATGCAACTATGTCTGGATTATGCATTGAAACTCGAAAGACAGTAAATAAACTACATTACACACATGTGTCTTGTGAAAGCCAAGGTAGGTGATTCAATAACGTTACTAGATCAACTGATCTTTACATTTAGGAAACCCCCCTCTTCAATCAATTGATTAAATAAGTAAATTGATGAGAAGGCTACTGTATATTTGCATATCTCTGTTAGGATCTATGGGTAACAGTACAGTACTGTATATTTGCATATCATATATGCATATCGTATATGTCACAAACGGTCCCCAAACAGTGGTTCCAGGACTATTTTTGGCTTCATCTGTAAGGACAATCTGACGTAAATTTCAGCTTGATCATGCAAGGTTATCATACCCATCCCCCTGATCGGCGTGTGTTGTGGTAATAACGAATGACGTTACAGGCAATCAAATAATCAGAAACGACCCCCCCCTCCTTTCATGCATTCATGATGAAACATAATACCTATGATATAGATTTGATTTGGAAATAGTAGCGTGTGCAGGGACGAAACGCCAATGGTTTTAGTAGAATTCACGTTGCGTCCTGTAGCCGGCCTCCCAGGAATTAGCCCGGATCATTCCGAAATTATACTTATATTCACCACGGGATAACGCGTGAACATATTCATGAAAACATTTATTCTTTTTTGCATCTTTAACGGAAGAAAGTGACTGTCAAATGACCATGGTATTGTATCCATAGCTATACCTAATATAAAATATAGATTTAGCTCTACAAACAAGGTGACGCACAGTGAAACTATGTAATGGAAACCTGGCCCAGCTACAGCTAGATGGAAATCGAATGGCCGTGAATGTGTTAAGGTCCCTCGAGTTTGCTCAGAACAGGGTAAATCTGCATTTGGACTCTAGCTCATGGAATGAACTCCAACAGTCCTTAAAGCTTGAGATTATCCCCCCTGTTGCATAATTTAAAAACCTTGATCTCCAACCTTTGTCAATCAAGTTGTGTGATTTCTTATCCATACTTTTGTCTCACCCTGTTGTCTTAATTTTTTATTTTTTATTTAAATAAAGGTTTTGAAATGAAAGGAGAACCCACATTTCCCACAACCTGCCTTTTATGAACTGCTTTTGTCTCTACACACGCACACACACACTTTATGATAGCGTTACGAGTATGTTATCATATTATTATCGACATTAATTGAATTAATCCAGCAAGACACACATTTTTACAGCTCAGGATATGATTTAAAAGCTTTAGCAAGCATTATCATGCAGGAAATGGACAAATTCAAGAAATGGTTTAAGGAAAATAAACTATCATTAAATGTGAAAAAAACAAAGTTTATGATCTTTCGCAAGAGAAAAAAAGAGGAAAATGTTGTATTGTCTATGACTTGACTTAATCCTCTTTACCCCGTTGGGGGGCATAGGGCGTCCACCAGAGCTCTCCATCTCACTCTCTTCTGGGCCAGGGCCTTTGCTTCTTGCCAGCTCACTCCGATGTTCTTTAGGTCTTGGAGTGTGGAACGTCTCCAGGTGTTTCTCGGCCTACCGGCTTTCTTCTTCCCCTGCTGGTTGTAGTCCAAGGCCTGTGTAGTGATGTTGTTTGAGTCCTTCCTAAGGGTATGCTCTATCCAGTTCCACTGTCTCCTTTTATTATTATTTTTTTTTTCTCTTTCTCCAATTTTCTGTTTTTCTCCCCGTCCCAATTTAGTCGCCATGCCAATTCCCCCCTCCCCTACCTGGCTGCTGTATGCATGTTCTCCTACGAGTCGGTACAAGGGCGTCCCGAAGCTGACCGCACGCTTCCTCCGATACGTGCGGCGACTGCCAGTGACGTATTTTCACTTGGCACCGAGGACTCTCATTGGTGAAGTGTAACGCGTGGGAGGGCACGCTATCTCCACCAAGTCCTGCCCCCGCTGAGCAAGCACCTAGACCTGACCTGTAGGTGTCGCTGTCCACAACGGCAGATTCCCACCCACCAGCTTCCTACCCCCTAATACTGCCAATTGTATTAGTATGAACGACCAGCCAAGCTGGTAGCAACGCCGAGAGCTGGGCTCGAACCCAGCATCTCCTGCGTTGGTGACGAGCGCAATCTCCGCTACGCCACCTGACCGCCTCCACTTTCTCCTTTTGATGGTGGTAGCTATGCTGTCCTGGTTGGTTAACCTCCACAGCTCTTCATTTGTGGTTTTGATGGGCCACCAAATGTATTGTCAATAGATATTGAAAAGTAAAGCAGACTATCCAGAACACACCAACATATTATTTATTAATTCTGGATTATTGAAATTGCAAGAGCTAGTTAAGTTACAGACATTAGTAGTTATGCATAAGGCCAAAAGTAAAGCATTACCAGCCAATCTACAAAACAGGTTTGTCCTCATATCACAGAATGGAGAGCATAGAAGGGAAGGTCATTTTAAACATCAGTGTGCACGGACAACCCCGAAACAGAGGTGTATATCAGTGGTGGGAGGCAAACTCTGGAATTCTCTTTATAATGAGTTGTAGTATTGTAAAAACTAAAAAAGACGTTTAAAGACAGAACAATGAGAACATATGAACAGCAGGTATACATTTCTCTGTATCTGATTTTATTTATTTTTAGTTTTTTTCTCTTTTCCATGCATCTGAGGCTCGTGACGCAGGTTTTTTTTTTTGTTTATTGGTATCTAGTAGGGGTGGAACGGTTCACAAAATCGACGGTTCGGTTCGTATCACGGTTTTAGGTTTACGCTTGAAACGTTGATATTTGACCTTTGACCTAAAATTCTAGTATATTATTAGTATACGTTTTTTTTTTTTACACTCCAAAAATACCATACATCAACAAAAGATATATAGCCTAAAATTAATCCAACTTTTCAGTTATTCTCAAGGATGTAGTCATTCAAAAACTGAAAAAAATTAGGCCATTTGACATCAGGCACATTATTTTGTTAATAATGTTTGGCACACAAAGACCGAACTGACTGAAAAATATAGGCAACATTTGTCAAAGTATTAACACTTTAAGTGCCGGAAACGTGTTTAGGCGTCTTTCCTAGCCATGCTCAAGTAGCCTAGGACGCCGTAACTCGTCTTTGATATCAATATTTCAAAAATCTGTGATCGGAATCATATTTCCCCTCTGCAGCCTTCACACACAGTTCTGATCTCCTCTTAATCCTCTAGCGGTTCAAGAGCGCCATCTGGTGGCCGATCGGCAGATCGCCCAACAGGAAGTCATGTGGATGAAGTGGTGATCACCCATATTACTTCCGGGCACTCGCTATAGGTCCCGGGACTCGAGCTCGACACAATACATAGCGATCCGTTGCCAATAACTCGATAAACAACATGATTTGGACGTATATACTATTATACAACCTGGAAATGGACCGGGTATTTCGACATCCCATAATGGAAAACTGTCTACCCCACGCTGATCGCCCAACGGCCCGAGGAGACTGGGGTGAGTTTTAGCGTGTAATATTACCGCGTTCGATACTAACTGATCTGATGAACATATGACCCACATTAGATGAATGGTATAACGCTGCCCACGGAATTATAAACGCCCCCTCGCCCATCCGGTCAACATCAGATGACGTGTAGTAACTTCCAGAAGTACGTCCAGTTGGAATTTTTTATATCGCGCCGATTGCTATCAAACTGTATTTCATCATCAATATAATGCATTTGGGGCTATACGTTCTGGAGAAAGCTGCAGAAAGAGATGAAAACATACTTATACTTTAGACCATATTTTAGTATGAATATGTGAATGAAAAAGTTTAACGTTGCTACACCATGAACAATACATATAGGACCTTGAATGGGCCCTAATAATGGCAATCTAGCAATATAATTTAAAAAGTTATAGCCCTGCAAAGAAGGGGAACTTCTCCATGTTAAATAGAGCTGGCAACGGATGGTATATCATGAATTTAGCCTTAGGCAATCAAAGTGTTAACTTAGTGCAAACAAAAAATTATTAAAACTTTCAATTTTTGTGGCCACATTATAGACAAAGGCCAACATAAAGTATGCATGATGCTCAACCAGCACTAGACTTTCTTATCAAAAAGTAAAAGTCACAGAAAAGATGATTAGGGTTTTAAATAAGGACGTTTATGGGGTTTCTTGTATTAATAATAATTTGCACTAAGGAATGTTGTAACTGTTGTTATCTTAAAAAAAAGGGAGATGTTACAAGGGAATGGGGAATATAAATCGCCCAGCAGGGACCAGGATGTTATGGGTTGCAGACGCAGTTGACACACACGCTCTAGTCTCCTGGCTCGTTATTGAACACAAACAGTTCTGTTCCGTTAGGGGCTCTGCTTGGCATCACTACTGCACTCCCTCGCGTACATGCACGCGTACTGAATAAAATTCCACAAATATACCTTTAATACCAGTATTAGTCTGACCACACCCCTCATCAGCTTACCTTCATAAGCAGGTGTGTGGTCACCTGCTCTCCTTCTCGCTTTCACCACAAGGAAGTGCCTCGGTAGTACCCCACTTGACGTGTTGTAAGTTGAAAAGAGTTGTGACTGGTTTACATTGTGCTTAATCTTTTCTTCTCTCACATCTGTTGTACAAGAAAAGGTTTGGGTCATAATGTATTCCGCGGAGAGTAGACCCGCTAGACCTACTCTTCACCACCGGTTCTCCATTCCCGCCTCCGTTGTGCGCCTCGGTGCTGGGCTGTTGCCACTCTCGTGGTTGCCGACCCAGCCCGGGAGACTGCCGGTGGATAGTTTTCCTCACCGAAGAGTCGAGGGTTCGGTGCCGTCGCTCTGGCGATGGCCTGATCTCGACTCTGGTTCCTCTGGTTCTGGGGAATCGCCCGTTGGTGAACGGGGGGTTGTTTTGGAGCCGGAGGATTTGCGACGCAAACTTTTCGCGTCTGCTCGCTCGCGTCGCAAGATGGTGGCGTGCAGACGCGAACGGCCTGGGTTTGGGGAGCTGCTGGAGACCAGCGAAGATGCGTCCGGCTCGGGATTTCCGATGGAGACTGAGGACTTCATGGACGAGGCGGACGGATTTTTGTTTGAGGGCCCCGTGGAGGGGAGTATCCCTCCTCAGGAGACCCCGGAGGAGGGGGAAATGGCTCCATGGGGCGCCCTGTTCGAGGATGTCGAGGAACCACCTTGGCCTCAGCGGCAGGATGCCCTACTGTCGGCCACATCGGATTGTGGCTCCTTGACCAGTCGCAGCCTGCTGTATGTGAGAGATGCGGGGTCGGTGGAGGAAGGTTCGCAGGGGGAACTGCGGGCCTTGTTTCCCGAGCTCATGGCGGTAGCCGCCACCGCAAACGGTGTGCCGCTGCCGCTGCCATTGCCTGCACCTGTCCCTGATGACCTCATAGGCCATCCCTGGCAGCGTCCCCCAGTGAGAGGGGTGGACGTTGTCTACCCATTTTTCCCATCGATGGGGGCCTATGTTCGTCGGGGTCAGGCGGTGGCCAACATCATGGGACTAACTCCTACCTACGTACCAGTTACGCGGGTAGCAGGGTTGGTCAAAGGTATGGGGGAGGGCGTGCCTCGGCTTGACAGTCCGATGGCCGCGCTCCTCTGTCCGGATATGGTGTGGGAACCACTATGCAAGCCGGTCCTCCAGGGGAAATCGGCTAGGCGATTGGCTTATTGGGGTGACCAGTCATTTATCGCTGGTACACAATCGCTGGCTGCGGCCTCTAACATCGCCCACCTGGCTAGATTTGTATCGGGGATAATGACGGGCGGCACGGATCTGACCGAGGTGAAATGCGATCAGATCACCCAGGCTGCGGGAGCTGTCCTGCATCTTTCCCAGGTGCTGGCCATAGCCATGGGGAAAGTGCGCGCCCTGGCCACCCTGGGCCAGCGTCACCTTTGGCTGGAGCAGGCCCGTGTGCCAGAGAGGAAGAGAGCTCCTCTTCTGACGGCCGCCCTCTCCGACGCTGGC
The DNA here is from genome assembly GCF_963971535.1 of Notolepis coatsorum. Classification (NCBI taxonomy): domain Eukaryota; kingdom Metazoa; phylum Chordata; class Actinopteri; order Aulopiformes; family Paralepididae; genus Notolepis; species Notolepis coatsorum. Next base: position 74,666,269 of record NC_140181.1, read on the forward strand.
CTGTTCGGGAAGGCCCTGCGGTTGATGACCTCAACGTGCAGAGAGATGGCAGAGGAGAGATCCATCCTCCAACCCCATTTTCCGCCTCCCGTCCTTGCCGGTGGAGGCAGAAGGCTTCCGCGACGTCGAGCTGTCTCCGTCGCCGCTACCACTGCCTCCGCCGCCGCTGCTGGCCCTGCCAAGAGGGCCAGGGGACAAAACGGCGCTTCTGCCACTGCCAGCCCATCCCAGACCGGAGGAGACGGTAGGGAACGTCGTGTCCAGCAGACTGTAACCTACCGTCCCTCTGGGGCTCCCCGGGGTGGCAAGACTCGAGCGCCGCGAGGTGGCAGACGCCGTTAGGAGTGACTTTTTCCCCTCTGTGTCCCCTCTCCTACACCCTCCCCGGCCCCTCTGTGATTTTGTGCCTTGACATTATTTAATTAGTAAATAAAAAAAGTTCCCCGATGGAGGGGGACTGTGTTTTGGCCGAACAAACTGTGTGTTTCTTCAAACAAATCATATGGTGGGGTTGTGTATATATGAATCTGCCCTTTTTTACGTTGTGGGGTGAGTTGTGTTGTGATTACGAGGTTAAGCAAGGTCTGCAACGTACACTCGGTAATAGGTTCTATTTAGCTTGATGCTCCACATGCAGTTAGAACTGGTGTTATTCCATTGCTTTAACTAAGTATATGTGTTTTCACAATGCTGTGTTGTTTAGTTGCAGTAATACTCGTACGCACACATTTCACGGCCTAGCCGTTTACTCTCGTTCAGCGTTTTTTCCTATGTATGACATAGGCAACGGGTATAGGATTCACGCACAGGCGACTTGTGTTTTGTTGTAAAACCTTTTACACTTTTTGTGGGTAGCGGGCATTGTATTAGCTTCGCTATGCTTTGCTTTCTACCGGAGGTTTTTCAAGATGGCTACGGTTGTTTTTCTGTGTGTAGGGATAAAGGGTGTGTTTTCGGGAGGGGGTGTCGAATAAACCCCTCCTTCCCCACTTGATTGGTTTAGGGGATTTTTGATATTTTCTGCTGAGCCAGTCAGGGCCAAGCCAGTGCTTGACAGGGGGGGGGGGGGGGAAGGGGTATTCTACCGACTCCTGTTACATGACAGGATCCGGTAGGTTTTCCCCGCCCGTTGTAGCGTTGTTGCTATGGCGACGCCTTCCATGAGCTGGTGTCTTAAAGATGTCGAGGTTGGGCGCAGGGCTCACAGGCCTGCTGCGCCCGGTTTATGTGTCAAACTTGAGTCTTTTGGTCACGTGTCTCACAGTTTACATATCTTTTTTCTTGACCATAGTCTCATGTGGGAAGGTGTTTCTGGGAGGGTCTGGTCTTACACTCTGATTAAAAGGAGTGACTGGATTGAAATCATGTGAAAAACAGGGTTTTTACTCCCAGCTGTGCAGTTGGGTCATACGGGTGATGCCTTTTCTTTATTTTTATAAAGAGTTGAATGTGTTTTGATGGATTGGAAATGAGGGTCCCTGATGGAAACAAGACTAACGTCTTTCTCAGGTCTGCCTCCCCTTAACCTATTGTGTGTATTGCCGTACTGGGTTGTACCCTTTTCTGCAGTCTGTTGGGTAAATTTTTTCATTCATGGAGTTGATTGCATCTCGCCCCTCTTGTCGTTTCCCTGGGCGTCTTGGGGATTCAATATGGTGGTCTAAACGGCCTATTGTTGATGTGGGTATGTCCAAACGCACACATAGTGCTGGCTCAGGATGTGCTTTTTGGGCCATTGGCTGACTAGCGCGCCTTGATTGCTTGGGTGAAACAGCGTTTTTATGGAGCAATTGGGATGGGGTTTTTTTCCTCTTCCGACACCCTGTGTGTTGTCGATGGGTTCCCGTTCATGTCAGGGGATGATGACGGAATGGGTCTGGACATATGGGGAAGGGTCTCACGCCCTAGGGGTGGGCCACCGGGCGCGGTTCATACTGACACGTCTGGGTGGCGCCTTCTTTTTTATGTTGGGATCAACACGCATATCTGCCCCTTCTCCTGGGGTTGGCAGGTCGGCGTGATTAGGGCACGGGACTGGTTCTGGTCGCGCTGGTCCAGATCAGTTGCACCCGTTGTCCGCTGGGGATGCAGATCTGCTGTTCTGGTACCCTGAGGGACTTGGGGTTTTTTTCAGGGGGAAAGATGCTAGGTGGATCCGGGTGTCACAGGGTTGAGCGTTATGGGACCCTTGTTAGGTGCGTTGTATTCTGTAAGTCGTAATGGCTTACGGCCGTGCCGACCTGTACGCGTCCGATCTCGTCGGATCTCGGCCGCTGTGCGGGTTGGTCTTGGTTGGTACTTGGTTGGGTGACCTCCTGGGAATACCGAGTGCGGGGTGCTGGGGCTGGTCTTCCATTTTTACGCTCTTCTCTTGCGCTTGGCGCTGAGGGGCCTGTTGGGGTGGTTTTAACCTCCTCGGGGGACCCTGTGCTCCCCGTATCACCGGGCCCGGTCCGGGGTGATGCTCGTTGACCCGTAGGCCCAGGATAGCCCTGTTGGAAACCGGAACACGGGCTGCGGCGGTGCCGCAGATGTGTTTTGGGGTTCTTTCCTGAGGGGTTATGGGACCAACCATTGCATGGGGTAATGCCTGGGTGGTTGGTTCTCTGGTGTGTTGCTGCAGTGTCAACTCCCGGTTCTCCGGTTGAGGGTGCCCCTGCACGTTCATGACGTCTGCCGATCGTATGGGCTTTTTCTGTGGGCAGCTGTCAGGGGTCGAGTGGTCTAAGGATCCCACTTCTGACATGCTGTTTAAAGGCTTGGTTATGCGACAACGCCAGCTTACGCCCCTTCCGCCGGGGCGGCTGTTTTCAGCTGTCCTTTCTGGCGCCTGCCTCGTCCGCAGTTTCCAGGCTTGGGTTGACAGTCTGTTGCCTGGTCTTTTTCCCCGGTGCACTGCCTGCTTCCTTTGGTTAACTCTTGTGTGTTATGACCATGCTGTCTGCCTGTTGCAGGGCCTGTGTTCCAGGCGGTGTGCTGTTGGGGAGGACAGGGCCCGCTCGGCTGAGGGGCCTTTGTCCGAATACGCTGGCGATGTGGGGGGCGGGGTCACTAGGTGCCCACCTGGTGGGGTCTTGATGCTGGCATCATGGACTTCTCCGGGCCCCCATTCCAGGGAGTCCAGTCCTTTTGGTGGGTCTGGGTCTTCCTTCGCGCTCCGCTGCTACGGCCTTGCCACGGGGTTGGGTTTGCCCTTGATCCCGTGATTCTGGGGGCAGTGACGAGGTTGTTTCCTACGTTCGTTCCCGGGTGGCATGCGGGTTGTGCGTGGGTGTAGTCGTGGGGTCAAGCCACGGTCTGCTCACCCTGTGCGTTGGGTTGCTTGAGTGCCTCTTCGCACGGTCGGGTCCGTCGCCCTCCCGTGAAGCCCCTAATAGGGGGGATGCCCTCCATTAGGGGGGGTCGGGGGGGCTCGGCCCTCCCTGTTCTGATGGTTGTGGGGGGCTGTCAGCGGGGTGTATTTGTCAGCCAGCGGCTCCGCTTGGCCTCCCTTTGTGCAGTAGTGATGCCAAGCAGAGCCCCTAACGGAACAGAACGTTAGGTTATGGCTATAACCAAGTTCTGTTAGTTAGGGGTGACGCTTGGCATCAGACGGCCGCTGCAGCCCTTGACCTCACCTTGTGGTGAAAGCTTGGGTAGGAGGAGAGCAGGTGACCACACACCTGCTTATGAAGGTAAGCTGATGAGGGGTGTGGTCAGACTAATACTGGTATTAAAGGTATATTTGTGGAATTTTATTCAGTACGCGTGCACGTACGCGAGGGAGTGCAGTAGTGATGCCAAGCGTCACCCCTAACTAACAGAACTTGGTTATAGCCATAACCTAACGTTATCTTTGAACCTCTGTTGTCAAGCCTCGTCAATATACCCCCCTTCCCGACTAATGTGTACCGTTCCACCCCTAGTATCTAGCAATATTATTATTATTATTGTTATTATTATTACCGTTATTATTGTTATTATTATGCATGGTCATATTATCATTATTATTATTATTGTTATCATAATTATGGTAATTATTATTATTATATGGTATGAAGCTGTACGGTGCACTTGAGCTGACCATTATGTTAAAATTAGGGCTGTCAGTTTATCGCGTTAATTAGATTAATTAATTACACAGCAAATTATCGCGTTATGAAAATTAACTCAAAATTAATTACAATTTTTTTTTTTTTTTTTTTTATAATATTTTTTTTGTATCTCATTCATTCCATAAGAATGTAGAATACACATTTACAGACTTTTTATTTTTTAATATGGTCCATTTGCATGTTCTTGGTATCTGATTCTAGGGACATCTATGAATCTCAGGGAATGTATTCCCAGTGTCAGAAATACTGTGGGCTAGATCCACAAAGAATGGATTGCACGGTGCAAGTTGCACCCTGGTCTGCATCCCCTTAACAATTGTGTGCCGTACTGTATTGTACCCATTCTGCAATCTGTTAATAACATTTTCATTCAATCAATCAATCTGCGCGGTGATTGATTGAATGAACATTTTATTTTGAGTAAATTGTAATGAACCAAATGAGAATATCAATACATTTTTTTGTATCTTTGACTGTGAATAACACCATGCTCAAATTGACCAGACCTGAAAAATCTAAGCAAATTAATAGATGGAAGATGATTAAACAGAAGGTTTTGTAGATACAGTACTGAATTCTGCCATCCGGACACATGCAATTTGAAATATGATTATATAATATAGAATATCAGGCATAAAATGGTTATGCGATTAAAATGCGATTAATTAGATTAATTAATTACAAATCCTGTAATTAATTAGATAAATTTTTTTAATCGCCTGACAGCACTAGTTAAAATAGATATGAAGTTTGGAAGGGGGCAGGAAACATACGTTTTCTTCATCCTGCTCCTTTTCGGCCATGGGTGTATCATGTTAAAAAAAAAGATGTTGGTGATATTGTGCAAAGATGAACTGTACCCCCATGTACGAAACAAAATAAAATGAATGAATGAATGAATGAAAGTCCCTATTAATCATGAAGGTACTACTCAATTCAATTCAATTCAAAGGGGCTTTATTGGCATGGGAAACGTACGGTTATGTACGGTTAAGCTCAGCGTCATTACTGCACATCCTTCACTCCAGTACTTGTGCACTGAATAAAAACTCACAAATGTACCTTTACCTACCAACATCCGTCTGGCCACACCCCCATCCGCCATCTATATAAGCAGGGGTGTGGCCATACACTCACCTCCTTCTCAATCTTTCACCACAAGGCAAGATCAAGGGCCACAGTGGCGCCTTGACGCTGAGCGTCACTACATTCATGTAACTATGGTTATATACATAACCGTACGTTACATATCATGTAGCTCTGCTCAGCGTCATTACTGCACCACAGGAGCTGAGCAGAGCTTATGCCCGACAAATGTACCCCACTGAGGCCCCCCACAACCATCAGAACCGGGGAGGACCCGAGCCCCCCCGACCCTCCCTATTGGAGGATGGGAGGGAGATGGATCCGACCGTGCGAAGAGGAACTCGAGCAACTTAACGCACAGGGTGAGCAGACCGTGGGGCGTACCCATGACTACGCACACGCACAACCCGCATGCCACCAGGGAACGAACGGAAGGAACAAACCTCGTTACCACCCCCAAAATCACGGGGTCAAGAGCAAAGCTCAACCCCATGGCAAGGCCATAGCAGCGGAGCGCGAAGGAGGACCCAGACCCAGAAGGGACTGGATCCCCCCGTAAAAAGGGGGCCCGGAGAGGTCAATGACGCCACAGCATCGAGACCTCACCAGGCGGTCACTAGTGACACCGCCCCCCACATCGCCAGCGTATTCGGACAGGGCCCATCCAAGAGCAGGCCCGTCCCCCCAATAGCACGCTGCCTGGCTCACTGACCCTGGCCTGGCATACTCAGGCAGTCAGCATGGCTGTAACTCGAAGCACTCAAGAGGCTACACCTACAGCAGGAGCAGGCAGCGCACCGGGGAGACAACCTCCAGAAGAGGCCGATCCTTCAATCCAGGCACTTGACCCGAGCCTGGAGCACTGCGGACGAGACAGGCGCCAAAGGGGTCAGCTGAAACAGCACCCCGGCGGAAGGGGCGTATGCTGGCATTGTTGTGCACCATGTCAAAGCCTCCACAAAAAAAAACCCGACTCTCTAGAGGGGCCGAGGCAGAGAAGGCTGACACAATTGGCAGACGTCATGAACGTGCAGGGGCACACTCAAACGGGTAACCCGGGAGTTGACTCCGCTCCAACACACCAGGGAATCAACCACCCTCTTGGTTCAACATGAGGTGGTTGCTCCTATAACCCCTCAGGAAAAAACTCCAAAACACACTGGCTATACCGCAGTACAAGTGTTTCAGTTTTCAAAAAGGGGTTATCCCAGGCCTACGGGTCGACGAAACAACTTCGGACCGGGCCCGGCGGACCAGGATGTACACAGGGATGCCAGAGGAATTCCAAAGAATCACCTCAACAGCCCCCTCCCAGCCATGCTGAACAGGAGAAGAGAGGGGCGAAAAGAATGGAGAGAGACCAGGCCCCCTTAGCCTTAACAGTGAGGGGTAACACGCAGTAACACAACCACGAACATCTCCATAACGTCAAAACCCTGTGAGACCCGGGCCGACCCGGCATTTTTCCCCCTGAAAAAAGCACAAGTCCCTCAGGGTACCAGAACAGCAGATCTGCGTCCCCGGCGGACAACGGGTTAACTGATCTGGACCGGCGTGACCAGAACCAGTCCCGTGCCCTAATCACGCCGACATCCCCGACACTAGGAGGGGGGTAGGTACGCGTGTCGATCTAAAACAATATAGAGGGCGCCACCCAGACGGTCCCCTATGTACCGCGCTCAGTGGCCCACCCCAAGGGCGTGAGACCCCTCTACCTATGTTTTGATCTATTCCGTTAACATCCCCCAGATATGAACGAGAATTCGTCGAGACAACACTGGTTCTCGGAAGAGACAGACTCCATCCCAGTTGCCCTATAAAAACACTGTTTTAATGATGAGGAACCAGGGCGCGCAGGCCCATGCGTGATTCCCATGAGAAGCACCCAGGGCCAGCACTATGTACACGTCGAGACCCAAACACATCAATGGATAGTCACAAGACACCAGACATTGTTCCTCCAAGCCGCCTGGGAGAACAACAAGAAGCCGTTGCGCTTTATTTCCTCTTTTTTATAAAAGAGAACAAGCAGACTGACATGGATCCCATGTGACGAGGCTGAGGGGAAAAAATCTTTTTATTTTTACACCCCGTCAACCTCTCCAAAAGGGGGAGACGGGAATCCTCAGAGAGACTTCCCACGTGAGCCACAAATTGAAAAGTCAACGTAACATTGAGCCATGTGACCAAAAGGCTCAAGTTACACATATATCGAGCGTAGCAGAACACCAAGTTCCTACGCTCTGCCACGACAACTTGACAATAACAGAGAACCACACATGGGGCCTGTAAAGAACAAAAGTCATCGTCCAATAGAAACGCGCCCAGTGACGTATTCTATGGCGGGGGGAATCCCATGACTCAACTCCCCGTGATAGGTGCGGAGTCAGAGAAACCCTTTTATTTGGACAAAATCATATGTGGGCCGGGGAAGGGAAACAGGGGAAACAATAGGGGAAAAAGTCACTGTTAGCGACGCCTGCCACGAGCCGCTCGTGGCTTGCCACCCCGGGGAGCTCCGGAGGGACGGTAAAGGGTTGCCTGGTCTCGACGATCCCTACCGTCACCTCCGAGCATGGATGGGCCGGCTGCAGTGGACGAGGCGCCCTCTCTCCTCCTGGCCTTCTTCGCCGAAGGGCCAGCAGTGGCGGTGGTAGCGGCGGCGGCATCGGACGCGGATCCCCGACGACGAGCCTTCCGCCTGACTCCACCGGCGACATCGGGCGGGGGGAAGTGAGGCTGGAGCATGGACCGCTCCTCCTGCATATCCCTGCAGGTTGCAGTCATGAGCTGCAACGCCGACCCGAAGAGCCCAGCATCGGAGAGGGGTGCTGTCAGCAGGGGAAGCCTCTTCCTGTCCGGCACTCGCGCCTGCTCCAGCCGAAGATGGCACTGAGCTAGAGTGGCCAGGGCGCGTACTTTCCCGGCGGCGATGGCCTGCAGCTGGATCAGATGCAGGATGGCTCCGGCCGCCTGGGCGTGTTGAACATGTTGTTCCTCCGTCAGCACCGTACCGCCCGTCATCATCCCGGACATAAACCTCGCTAGCTGCGTGATGTTAGACGTAGCAGCCACGGTTTGAGTACCGGCGATGAATGACTGGTCGCTCCAGTTGGCCAACCGCCACGCCGATTTCCCGTGGGGAACCGGCTTCCGCAAAGGCTCCCACACCACCTCAGGACAAAGGAGAGACGCCATCGGCCTATCAAGCCGAGGCACCCCCTCCTTCATACCCTCGACCAGACCCACCACCCTCGTGACTTGCACGTAGGCGGGGGTGAGGCCCGTGATGTGGGAGACCACCTGTCCCTGACGGACGTATGCCTCCATTGAGGGGAAAAATGGGCAGACAACGCCCGTCTCCCTCACAGGACGACGTTGCCATAAGTGACCTATGAGATCATCAGGGACAGGAGCAGGCAGTGGCTGCGGCAGTGGCATGCCGTTTGCGACTGCCGCCGCCATGAGCTCGGGGAACACGGCACGTAGTTCCCCATGCGTTCCTCCCCCCACCGAGCTCGCGTCCCTCACATACGACAGACTACTGCCCATTGCAGAGCCACTTTCCGATGTGGCTGATAGCAGGGCATCTCGTCGCTGAGTCGGAGGTTCTAACCTAACACCAGAATACGAGAGAACCCAAGGTCACCCCCTGCCATGTCATCCTGAACGGGAGGGGGACATGTCTCCACCGGAGTGTCGAACAAAAGTACATCTGCTTCTACCATGTAATCCTCTGTTTCCATCGGGCACGGAGAAACAGACGCACCGTCATCCGGCTCCAGCAGCTCCCCGAAACCAGGCCGTTCGCGCCTGCAAGCCACCATCCTGCGTCTCAAATCCTCCGCCACGAGAGGAGCCGGCCGCCCATCGGAGCCGGCCGCCCATCGGCAGATGACTCCCCGGTGGCGGAGGAACCAGAGCAGGAACCAGGCCATCTCACAGGAGACGGCGCTGGTGCACCAGCTCCTCGGAGAGGCAAGCTACCCACCGGACGCCTACCGGGCGCGCATGACGTCCACGACAGCGGCGTCAAACCCGCCCCAAGACGCACGGCAGAGGAGGCAATGGAGAACCGCTGGTGAAGGGCGACGTTGCTAGCGCGACCCCCCGAGGTAAACATTATAGCTTAGCTCTTTTCTTTTGAAGTTATGAGAGAAAGAAAAGAGCAAGAAATAATGTGAACGCTTTACTCAACTTCCTTCAGCTAATAAACCTCGTCAAAGTGATTGGTAGACAGGCACTTTCTTGTGGTGAAAGCGAAGAAGGAGGTGAGTGTATGGCCACACCCCTGCTTATATAGGTGGCGGATGGGGGTGTGGCCAGACGGATGTTGGTAGGTAAAGGTACATTTGTGAGTTTTTATTCAGTGCACAAGTACTGGAGTGAAGTATGTGCAGTAATGACGCTGAGCAGAGCTACATGATATGTAACATACGTTTACATTGCCAAAGCCAAACAAAGCAAAACAATACTACTCCCTGCTTACCGCTACACTCTCCTCCCCCTGCTCAATCTGTCCCTCTGCCCTGTCATGCTCACACGCCTGCTCTGAGTGGCATCTGATCTGAAGAAACAGAGAGGTCTGTCCGAGGGAGGGGGTGGGGCTTAGTAAGAGATGTGATTGGGCCAGCCCAGTGTCAGTATAGAAAATTAACCAATGGGCCGCTGTCCCTGCTTTATGGCCTGGGCCCTATTCCCCGTACCTGGTACCTAAGTCGATCAAAAGTCCCATTATCCAGATTCAATTAACCCGATGTTTGAATCCGGGCTTTCCCTGTTCCTTCTCGTTAATTCGAACCAGACTTGATACTCAGGATAATTGCAAGCGGCCACCTCACCTGAAAAGACAGCATGTGGGTCGATCGCAGAAATCCTGATTTTCTAATGGCATTGATTGATTGATTGATTTAAAACTTTATTAACAGATTGCAGAATGGGTACAATACAGTATGGCTCAATAGCCTCACCGACAAGTTAAATGCATAATCTATAGGCTAATGTTAAATCCCTCATTACCCCAATCAATCAGATTATATTTCTTTAAATGTGCCTGCTGGCAGTAGGCTCCGCTTAATGGAATGAATAATAGAATGAGATCTATTGCTAGCGAAAATAATTAGTTCAACTCTTTCAGAATAAGTAGATACAAACAAGCCCAAAGAGTATCTAATTGATACGAAATAATAGATACTTATGATGATATCTGTACTGTATGTGCTCGTCTTAGGTATCATGTACTTTATATATAAATACATGGTTCCCAAAGTTTTCAAGGCGCGACCCCCGAAATAACGGTGTCAGAGAGGCTTGGAGGGAGTCTATACAGTTTCACTATTAATAAGGTTTTAATCAGTTTCGGACATCATCCATACATGCATTGAATTGATTAACCTTCGGTTTATACCAGTGACACCTCATGTTCATCATCAGATAACAGTGCTTGAACAGATAAATGCATTTTCTCAAATTCATTCTTCAAAACGTCAACGGCTCATTCAATTTCTCAAATCCGTCAAACAGCGCATCTCATCAGACATTTTAATCCCAGTTACAATATCACAATAACGTGTGAGTGACAGTGATACAATTCAACAATCCACAGATTCAGATTCCTCGTAATTCATATCCACAGTCCACGCATAAAGACGCTTCAATTTATGCTTGAATGAAACACAATTCAGGCGCTCCGCCGCAGATACATCCACAGCGAAGAATATGAAACTAATCAGAGCCAAACGCCCGGTTTCATTCATTAAAAATATCCTGCGGGATTCACATTCGAAATGCTGCGTGTTATTAAAATAACCACGTATGTGTCGCGACGCGCGAGCGCCGTATCCGTATAAATATTACGTGCATTATTTAGGACAAAGTAAATCTATAGGCTGAATATGATTTATTATCAGCATTTTAGGTATATTATTTTACATTTCAAAAGCCCCCTCCAGAAAAACGAAGCACAAAAACATAATTCAGAATGGTATAATGGGATCTAGACTGAGGATTATTTCAGGAAGGGAGCTGCATTTCTTTGAGGGTGTGGCCATGCAGGTTATCCAGCTAACTGAACTAAACTCTGCCCTAGACCAGGTTCAAACTTTCTGATATGTTGCCATGGTGATTTAGACAATCCGACTTCGGGGAACGGAAAGGTCTGGCTTAAGTCAAGCTATGCTGAAAATTATCCGGCTAACTCACTTAGCCAGGTACGAGGAACAGGGCCCTGGTCATTGACCAAAAAAAGAGAACGATTATAAATCAAATTATATTGGCCCCAAGGTGCGTCGGCCCACCGGGAAAATGCCCGGTATGCCAGATTACCAGTCCAGCCGTGACTGTCGCCCCAGTGCGCGCACACGCACTCACGCACGCACACACACACACACACACACACACACACACACACACACACACACACACACACACACACACACACACACACACACACACACACACACACACACACACACACACACACACACACACACACACACACACACAAACAAACATAATGAAAGTCCACGGTCATGTCATGGACAAAGCAGAGTATATAAACTATACTAGAACAATTACTGCTGCAGTCCCAGTGTGCCGAGAGATAGTTAGATAGCATGGCAGTATACAGCCAAGCAGTATTGATTGATTGATTGATGTGTTGGTTTATAGATTGGTTGATTAGTTGGTTGGTTGATTGGTTGATTGGTTGATTGGTTGGTTGGTTTGTTGGTTGATTGATTGATTGATTGATTAATTGATTGATTGATTGGTTGGTTGGTTGGTTGGTTGGTTGGTTGGTTGATTGATTGATTGAATGAATGTCAAATAGTCAGCCTGGAGACTAGATAATGTGTTAAAAGTGTTAATTTAGAACAAGTTACATGTCAGTTACAGGGGGGAATAGAGATACAATAGTCTAACCAGTTCTGTCTATCCAGTGCCCATTAAAATGTTATAGGAAAACCGGCTTTTGTGGACACAGTGATGATACCCAGGGAACATTTACAAGGGGATATGGTCACATTTTCTGGTTTAGAGCTGTCAGCAGTACTCTGAAGTAAAGCCCATTTATGTGTAGAAGCTGAAACAAACTGTCTGACTCCACCAAAGTCAGCCCTCTCATTCGTTGTCAATGGTGCAGCACAGAGTGAAAGTGCTGCTCTCCGCAGATTGTGGTCTTGGTTCTCTGGTTTCATGCTCTGGGAGAGAGTTGTTAAAAGTCCAATGAATACTCGCTGAACTAAGATGAAGAGAAATAATGAAACGTGTGGATTCTGTTTTGGGTTGTATAGTCAACCCTTCAGCCGCTAATTATGAGTCATTAAATGCTCACTCCCTTCTGCTGGCCTGTCTGTTGAAATAAGTTGTACATTAGGAGAAAGAAAAGGTATTCAGGTGCTTTAACTGCTCACTTCACATATATTGAATCTATAATTATATCTGAATTTTAAGTTTACATGGCCTTTGCACGTGCTGAGAAAGTTTACATACTTCTAAAATGAAACTAATTCAAAAGCGTATTGTAGAACTTAAAAAATTGCTTGGGTGTCAATCAGAAAATAATCTAGTTTACGTTTTTGGAGATAGGAGGCGTGCATCTGTCAGCAGTGATATATTGTGTTAATATCTGGGCCATCATTAGACTGGCTGGTTGATACAACTGCAGATTACTGTTTGTGTAGGCTACTGTACACACCGACACTGCTTCTCTGCTCTTTCAGGGTTATTTCAGGGTTATTTTTTAGTTCTTCCAAATTTTCGAGGTAAGTTATTATCAAACACGAAGGGCAACGTTTGTTATTTTTAAAGACGATTAACCTAAATGGACCCATAAACTACATGGAGACTCGGAGAGGAGCACCTCATTGACCTGTAAACCAGTCCTCTATTCAGGAATATTTAGATGAATAATTCACAGAGGAGACTCTAGAGACTCTAGAGCAGTTTTTATTTAGTAATATTTAGTGAAATTCTCTTTACAGCGAATTAATCAAATGCTCTGAGATGAAGAGCCCAGGGAGCCTGAATCTGTTTTTTTCTCCCCCAATTTTGTCATTATGTCAATTCCCTCCTGGCCGTTGTGCTAGACTGGGGAGGGTATAGACTACCACATGCCTCCTCTTCCGGTGCCAGTCTGGGGAGGGTATAGACTACCACATGCCTCCTCTTCCGGTGCCAGTCTGGGGAGGGTATAGACTACCACATGTCTCCTATTTCGGTGCCAGTCTGGGGAGGGTATAGACTACCACAAGCCTCCTCTTCCGGTGCCAGTCTGGGGAGGGTATAGACTACCACAAGCCTCCTCCTCCTATAATGTGGAGTAGCCAGCCGCTTCTTTTTCATGTTCAGTTTCACTGGGAGAGCTTAATGTGCGCAGAGGTTTTCCCCCACATCCCCTCCCCACCGGCTTCCCACCCGAAAAACAATTGTGTTCCTCGGTACCGCTGCCGTGAATTGAACCCGGGTCTCTGCGGTGGTAGGCGAGTGCTGTATAGACCTCTACGCTATCCAGTTACCCCAGGGAACCTGAATCTTAACCAATCAGAGTTCTGGGCCTGCCGAGTGGGGTTCTTGCGGGTAAAGTAACACCACCATTGTGTTCCTCGTCACCAAAAGTACCAACATCACATTTAGAAAATTCCAGCTTGAAGCTCTGGGCGTCTGTGGGAAACCTGTCACTGTGCTGGTCTTGAAAAGTGATCCCGAGCTCGCTCTATTCCTGCTGGACACGTAAGCTCACTCTTCAGCTCATTTCTCCGAAGTTGCCTACCCAAGCTTTAAGTTAAGTTTGAATTTATTAATCCCAGTGGGGAGATTATTCCTCTGCATTTGATCCATCCTCACCACTTAAGAGCAGTGGGCAGCCACAGACAGGTGCCCAGGGACCGATTACAGGTCTAATGCATTCCTTGGTCAAAGGCAATGGCCACTGTACCTAACAGGCATGGCCATGTTGGAAATCCCTTAGTACCGACACAATCTAGATTCAGAAGTTAGTAACGCTACTACCCACACAGTTTTTAGAAGCTACTGTTCTGTAGCTTCACCCAGCAGGTCAAACGGCTGCTCCCACTGTGCATTAAGGGAAGTTACATCATGGAAAATAAAGTCACATTGCATATCATTAGTGTCAACAATAGCAATATGCCGCATCTAACTTGGTCGTGTGTTACCTCATGTTGTGATGGACGGACGGACAAGAGCAAACGGTTAATCTGTCTACGCTTGAAACTTTGATATTTGACCTTTGACCTTTATCAACCTTTGATTGGAATGAAAAGCACCAGTGCGGTTCCTAGGATGAGCATCGACCTATCTGCAAAGTGTGATCTGAATCAGATAAGAAATGCACGTCCGTGATGGACTAACGCACGGCGGACAGGCCTGAATCAATCTTTCTCAGCCAATATTGGCATACGGTGCACATTCAAATGAAAGGTATACTGTGTTTTCATTAGGCTTGCAAAAAAAGGAAAAGAAACACGTCATAAAACAACTCAAGAGTGCATTGTATCATTATAGCCTATAACTTAGGAGAGAACGTGTGCATAGATGGTGCAACCCAATGCTGGACACAACAGCATCACCCAGCCATGCATGGCGGCCACAATACCACAGAGACACAAAGACACAAAGACACAAATACACACACACACACACACACACACACACACACACACACACACACACACACACACACACACACACACACACACACACACACACACACACACACACACACACACACACACACACACACACACACACACCTCATTCGCAAAACACACACACACACACAATACCCTCCTCATGCTGTGGGTGTGGGTGTAATAAAGGGTAAATGGTCCAAGCGATGTTGATGATGGCTCATTAATTTTAAGTTCCTCTCATCAGGCAGGTCAGAAGTACTGGGACTATATGAAATGCTAGCAGATCATTCACCAGGATCGCACGGCATGGAGGCAACGCATGGACACGGTTTCAGTCGTGTCTCTTTCTTTTCCATCCACGTCTGTTCACTATACAGCTGCACTACAGTTCCCCCTCGCCTGCCAGTGAACTGACATCTTCCTGAGGGGCTTTGACATCACTGTCTACTCCTGCCTCGTCTCAGTCGCCCATCCCAGATCGTCTGCTTTATCAGACTAGATGGATGTGGCAAAGAGTGAAACAAAAGGACTCAATGTGTATGAATCTGTCTCACTGTATGGTTGTTTTTGAACACCCCTGCACCCCATCTCTGTTCTTTCTTTCTTTCTTTCTTTCTTTCTTTCTTTCTTTCTTTCTTTCTTTCTTTCTTTCTTTCTTTCTTTCTTTCTTTCTTTCTTTCTTTCTTTCTTTCTTTCTTTCTTTCTTTCTATTTCTTTCTTGATATTCCGCGACACTAAAGACAAAGGCCGAGAAAGCCTGGAGGTGTTGAGAGAGCATTACATCGGGCGAGGAAGACCCCGAGTCGTGGCCCTCTACATAGCACTAATGGCTCTGAGGAAGGGGCACACCGAGACTGTGACCGAATACGTCAACAGGGCGGAGCAGATCACAACGCCATTGAGGAGTGCCGGAGAAGCACCAAGCGATGGGCTAATGATGGCGATGATGATGAGAGGACTACCAGAGCTGTACAAACCGTTCACACTCCTGGTAACACACGGTTCAACGGACATGATGCTGGGACAGTTCAAGGCCAAGTTAAGAAACTTTGATGCCTCAGAAGATACCCACCCAGCCGCCGCGGAGGCGGGAGAGAGGGTGCTAAAGGCCCGAGCGACGCCAAGGGAGAGGACCAGGACCACGGCGGAACTGGCGTGTTGGCGATGCGGAGAGAAAGGCCATCGGAGAAGCGACTGCACAAAGACTGTCTGGTGTAGCTTCTGCAAATCCACAGGGCACACAGACAGAGCGTGCATGAAGAAACACGACCAGAGCGCGCGATACGCGCATGGACAAGATGACGGCCATGGACGAGACAGCGGCCATGGACGAGACAGCGGCCATGGACGAGACGGCGGCCACGGACAAAATGGTGGCTACGGACAAGATGACGGCTACGGACAAGATGACGGCTGTGCTGGAGCTTAAAGGACTGTATATAAATTTCACCTTAGGGGGTTGGTCGGATGCCTTAACTGCTAAACTAATTGTACCAAATTACACAACTGAGTAAATAACTTAAAATGGAGTCACCTAGACTAGAAAGAGCGAGGAAACTGTTGAATCATAATGTCATTTTTATATAAACAAAGGGGGAAAAACATACATACAAATATTATTATTACTTTATACAATTCCTAATTAAAATACTATAGCTAAATTTAGATGGGCGCCCAAATGGTTCTATTAAAGTGTTCTGGCCAACGTTGCCGCGGTTACCGTTGCAGCAGAGGAACAATTCCCTCTGCAGGACAAGAGAGGTGGAGAGAGTTAGTAATCCTGGTGGTGAGAAAGAACCCGGATGGGTTCTGTAGCGAGGAGTAGTTGACCGCTGCGTGGTGATGAAGGCGGGAAGACGCTGCCCGGTCCGATAGCGCTACCAGTCTGCTCCTGCAGACCAGATGCTCCGCTGTGGTGTATCCGAGTGTCTCCCTCCGCTCAGTAGTGAGCATGCAGATAGCCAGACTAAAGACACGCTGGTCGCCTCTGTTCAACAGGCTAGTGCTAGTGGCTACTGTGCTAGCAAATTACTTTTACAGAGTCCCTTCGGCACAGACCCTAGCTAAATGTCCTCCGGTCTGTGCTATATATCGTCTGATATGGCCAGTACCGAGCAGCTAGCAACGCATGAGCATCGGGCTACGTTAGATATTAGCTCCGAGCTAGCTAGTTTATGCTAACTGCTAACGATTATGGGAAATACTATAGTTAGCTGTAATCCGCTAATCCCTGACGTTTACTAAACATCTAATTAGCTGATTACTAAAACTCACACTCTCTTGGTGGAATAATGTCCGCGTGGTAAGCAGCTTTTACATCCCTGGTCAAAATATATGTGACTTTCACGTTGGGTGCACCTCTCGTTCTCCATACAAGTCTGGGCAAGTTCAACGTCTACTACAGGAAGTGACGACACTTTGACGACACTTTCCACCCGGAGAGGCACAGCATGGAGCTGGCAGACGGGAGACGCACCTACGGATTGGCGCAAGAGAGAGGAGACGCACAGATATGCCTCACGGACAGTAGGGGGCGCCGGTGTACAGTGATGTTAAAGAACGCTCTCTACGTACCATCGTTCCCACAAGGACTATTCTCTGTAATAGCTGCTACTGCAAACGGTGCCAAGGTATTCTTCGATAAAAGGTAAAATTTTTCTTGTAGAACCTGACGGTACACGGTTTGACATAAAGATGTACCAAAGAATATATTATCTGCAAACGGAGTGTAATGACGACAAGTGTAATGATAATAATGATATGTGTAGCATGACGGCCAGTCACGATATATTTTTTTAGCTCCGAGCTAGCTAGTTTATGCTAACTGCTAACGATAATGGGAAATACTATAGTTAGCTGTAATCCGCTAATCCCTGACGTTTACTAAACATCTAATTAGCTGATTACTAAAACTCACACTCTCTTGGTGGAATAATGTCCGCGTGGTAAGCAGCTTTTACATCCCTGGTCAAAATATACGTGACTTTCACGTTGGGTGCACCTCTCGTTCTCCATACAAGTCTGGGCAAGTTCAACGTCTACTACAGGAAGTGACGCACGATATTAAAACACTTCCACCTCGGCCCAGTAGATGGCAGCACTGTCACATAACATGAGATGCCAACAGTAGGCAGACGGTGTAAACAGTATGTGGTAAATAATAACTTAGCTCCCACATATTAAACAGGTCTAATGAACTTAGAGGGGGGGAAATCTTAGGTCTATTTCTACCTAAATGCAGACCCTTCAGCACAAGGGCTGTGGACAGGATGACGGCAGCGGACACGATGGCGGCGACGATCGACGTGAGACGGATCGAGACGACGCCCGGAGAATAATGGGACAAGCAGACTGCGCTTTCAGGGCACGGACGGCGTGCATCGCCGGACCGGCCCAGCTGCAGCGGGCCCAGAGGAGGGGACTGATCGTGGACACAGGTGCGTCGTCCCATGTCATCAACGACAGGAGTTGATTCAAGAACTTTGACGACACTTTCCACCCGGAGAGGCACAGCATGGAGCTGGCAGACGGGAGACGCACCTACGGATTGGCGCAAGAGAGAGGAGACACACAGATATGCCTCACGGACAGTAGGGGGCGCCGGTGTACGGTGATGTTAAAGAACGCTCTCTACGTACCATCGTTCCCACAAGGACTATTCTCTGTAATAGCTGCTACTGCAAGCGGTGCCAAGGTATTCTTCGATAAAAGGTAACATTTTTCTTGTAGAACCTGACGGTACACGGTTTGACATAAAGATGTACCAAAGAATATATTATCTGCAAACGGAGTGTAATGACGACAAGTGTAATGATAATAATGATATGTGTAGCATGACGGCCAGTCACGATATTCAGACATGGCACGAGATTATGGGTCATTGTAATTAAGAGGATTTACTGAAACTGCAAGCAGTGACAGAAGGCATGCACATTGAAGGTGAAAAGCGTAGACCTGACAAGAATTGTGCAGTGTGCAAAACGGGGAAGTTTACTCAACCAAGAAACAGAAATCCCACAGAAAAAGTAAGAGTATCCTTCACTATCAGGAGGATGCTCAGAAACTGACAGATGTAAAAATGTACAGAGAAGCTGTGGGTAGCCTCATTTATTTAACAATGTGTACCCGCCCTGACCGATGGTTTGTAGTGAGTAGACTGTCACAGCATTTTGCTGACCCCACAGAGGAGCATTTGGATTACAGCCAAACATGTCTTTTGTTATCTTAAAGGTACAGCAGATAAACAACTGTGTTTCAGAAAGAGCAGCGAGGGTCTAGGACTTAAAGCCCACAGTGATGCAGACTGGGCAGCTGACACCACATGTAGAAGGAGTACCACAGGATATTGTGAGAGTCTGAACACAGACAGCTCACTGGTTTCGTGGAAAACAAAGAAGCAGCCCACAGTGGCACTATCAACTTGTGAAGCCGAATATATGGCTCTAGCTATGACCATACAGGAGTGTATTTATCCAGAACAACTGCTAGAAGTGATGGAGATAAGATTATGAGTATATTGCTTAATATGTAATAGGTAATTGGAATGTATCCTCTAGTCTATACCAAATATGGTGTTTTTTTAAGATGAGGGGCGTTTTGTCAACATCATTTAAAAATTATGGACACTGTGTATATATGAAGGCTGTTGTTTATGAGGGCAACCAGGGAACCATTGTGATTGCTGGGAACCCAGTGTGTCGACATAGATGTAAACATGTCAATATAGAAAATGTCATCTCATCAGGTCTGTCATCAGAGAAGAAAGAGTGACACTGGTTTGCTGTCCGGCGGACGACAGGGTAGCGGACACTATGAGGAAACCTGTTCCAAATTAGAATTGAAGGGATTTGCAAGGGTCATGTTTGATGTGTAAATATTGACTGCCATACCCTGTTGATGTTTTGGATTATATTATTTCCTTTGTAAAGTGTTTTTCAAAGAAGTTATCCAGTATGCTAATACAAACCCTAAGTGGGAGTGTTGAAGTCAGAGGTTCTGTGTAGGATTGTTAGTAACTGTCTAACTGCACATATAACTGTTTCCACTGGAGGGCGCTCTAGGCGGAGCCACTCAGGAACACCACCAGGTGGCGAGTATAAATATAGATGTCTCCTCCCACTCTTTCTCTTTCCCCCCAGCCTCTCAGTGAGAGGAGAACTCTAGAACTGCTGCTCTGCCATGACTGCTGCTCTAGCTATGACCATACAGGAGTGTATTTATCCAGAACAACTGCTAGAAGTGATGGAGATAAGATTATGAGTATATTGCTTAATATGTAATAGGTAATTGGAATGTATCCTCTAGTCTATACCAAATATGGTGTTTTTTTAAGATGAGGGGCGTTTTGTCAACATCATTTAAAAATTATGGACACTGTGTATATATGAAGGCTGTTGTTTATGAGGGCAACCAGGGAACCATTGTGATTGCTGGGAACCCAGTGTGTCGACATAGATGTAAACATGTCAATATAGAAAATGTCATCTCATCAGGTCTGTCATCAGAGAAGAAAGAGTGACACTGGTTTGCTGTCCGGCGGACGACAGGGTAGCGGACACTATGAGGAAACCTGTTCCAAATTAGAATTGAAGGGATTTGCAAGGGTCATGTTTGATGTGTAAATATTGACTGCCATACCCTGTTGATGTTTTGGATTATATTATTTCCTTTGTAAAGTGTTTTTCAAAGAAGTTATCCAGTATGCTAATACAAACCCTAAGTGGGAGTGTTGAAGTCAGAGGTTCTGTGTAGGATTGTTAGTAACTGTCTAACTGCACATATAACTGTTTCCACTGGAGGGCGCTCTAGGCGGAGCCACTCAGGAACACCACCAGGTGGCGAGTATAAATATAGATGTCTCCTCCCACTCTTTCTCTTTCCCCCCAGCCTCTCAGTGAGAGGAGAACTCTAGAACTGCTGCTCTGCCATGTGAATAAATAAACCATGCCAGTTAAAGGCTAAAGATAGAAACCATGCCTCTTGACCACATTATTGTCGTCCTATAGCCGGATTCTGTCAACACTTTATTTATTTATTTATTTATTTGGTTGGTTGGTTGGTTGGTTGGTTGGTTGGTTCTTTCTTTCTTTCTTTCTTTCTTTCTTTCTTTCTTTCTTTCTTTCTTTCTTTCTTTCTTTCTTTCTTTCTTTCTTTCTTTCTTTCTTTCTTTCTTTCTTTCTTTCTTTCTTTCTTTCTTTCTTTCTTTCTTTCTTTCTTTCTTTCTTTCTTTCATTCCCCCCCCACCCCCTCCTAAAGACCAGGGGTCTCAAACTCGCGGCCCGCGGGCCAATTGCGGCCCGAGGGATGATATTTTGCGGCCCCCTACTTGACATCAAAGTTTAGTGTTAGTGCGGCCCGCGCGCAACTGTTTGCCGAGTCGTTGCGCAAGAGTTGGAAGTTTTATTTATTTTATCACTTGTAGGCTACCATAGTGCAGGCTCATGACAGCAACGTTATGTTAGTGACTTGGTTGAAACGTGATTCCGGAGTGATATCAAGTAAAGTGGAAGGCAAATGCATCCTCGCTATCTCCTCTGACTGTGAGCAGTGCTCTGCATGTCCGGCTGCACTGCCACACTGTCTGTCTGTGTCTGTGTACGGGTCTGGTCCAATCACATTCAGCATCCCCTTAGCGTTTTCCCCCCTCACCCACAGTCTGCGAATCAGATGCAGAGTAGGGGAGTAGGGCGGGTCTTCACGGAATGCAAGTCGTCTCTCTCTTTCAGTCAGAGCAGAGTTGACAGCGCATCTACAGTAAACTCGCTCCCAGTTTTATCTCTGAGATAAATGTAGCTACTAGCCTAGTTTCGCCAGCAGGCAGCCAGCAGAAAAATATGGCATTTTCAAAGATGGTCAGTAAAAGAAAAGTCGACTGCAATTCAAAGGTGAATGGACTGAAAAATATGCGTTCATCCTGAGTCCCAGCACCAAACCAATGTGACTATATGCCAAGAAACGGTAGCTCTTGTGAAGGGTGGCAATTTGAAAATAATGTATGACTGAGTGATGGAGACCATGTTTGAAGGCAAACAAAAGCAAATCCCCCTCAGATCGCACAGCAACCAGAATAACTGAAATACTGGCTGGTGATTTTATTAAACAGCTTTGTGATAGAATACAAAAAAATGCACAGTGCATTTCCATAGCTGTGGATGAGTCCACTGACACCACTGAACAACCATTCATGTTCTGAAGAACTGTTCATGTTCTGAAATGTTATTGCTAAAGATTGAGATGATTGGATCAGTTGTACTTTTTTTTTGAATACTTGAAACCCTTTTTTTGTGGAATATTTGATGCGGCCCAGCCTCACCCAGACTCTACCTCCAGCGGCCCCCAGGTAAATTGAGTTTGAGACCCCTGTAATAGACAGTCTCCTCCCCACCGTATGTATATATTCTCTCCCCACCATATGTATATTTTTTCTCCCACCCACCCACCCCCTCCTAATGTATATTCTCCTCTCTGTCTGTACGGTTGTTTTTGAACACCCCTGCACCCCATCTCTGCTCTTTCTTTCTTTCTTTCTTTCTTTCTTTCTTTCTTTCTTTCTTTCTTTCTTTCTTTCTTTCTTTCTTTCTTTCTTTCTTTCTTTCTTTCTTTCTTTCTGTCTGTACGGTTGTTTTTGAACACCCCTGCACCCCATCTCTGCTCTTTCTTTCTTTCTTTCTTTCTTTCTTTCTTTCTTTCTTTCTTTCTTTCTTTCTTTCTTTTCTTTCTTTCTTTCTTTCTTTCTTTCTTTCTTTCTTTCTTTCTTTCTTTCTTTTCTTTCTTTCTTTCTTTCTTTCTTTCTTTCTTTCTTTCTTTCTTTCTTTCTTTCTTTGGTTGGTTCTTTCTTTCTTTCTTTCTTTCTTTCTTTCTTTCTTTCTTTCTTTCTTTCTTTCTTTCTTTCTTTCTTTCTTTCTTTCTTTCTTTCTTTCTTTCTTTCTTTCTTTTTTCTTTCTTTCTTTCTTTCATCCCCCCCCACCCCCTCCTGATAGACAGTCTCCTCCCCACCGTATGTATATATTCTCTCCCCACCATATGTATATTCTCCTCTCTGTCTGTACGGTTGTTTTTGAACACCTCTGCACCCCATCTCTGTTCTTTCTTTCTTTCTTTCTTTCTTTCTTTCTTTCTTTCTTTCTTTCTTTCTTTCTTTCTTTCTTTCTTTCTTTCTTTCTTTCTTTCTTTCTTTCTTTCTTTCTTTCTTTCTTTCTTTCTTTCTTTCTTTTCTTTCTTTCTTTCTTTCTTTCTTTCTTTCTTTCTTTTCTTTCTTTCTTTCTTTCTTTCTTTCTTTCTTTCTTTCTTTCTTTCTTTCTTTCTTTCTTTCTTTCTTTCTTTCTTTCTTTCTTTCTTTCATTCCCCCCCACCCCCTCCTAATAGACAGTCTCCTCCCCATCATATGTATATATTCTCTGTTAGGACCTATGGGTAACAGTACTGTATATTTGCATATCGTATATGTCACAAGTGTAACAATACTATATACCTATATGTCATGTATGTCCATATGCCATAAATGTCATGATGTCATGTATGTTGTGTATGTTATAAATGTCACTATGAAATGAAAATGGGGGACCCTGATGTAAACAAGACAAACGTCTTTCTCTGGTCTGCATTCCCTTAACAATTGTGTGTATTGAGCCGTGCTGTATTGTACCCATTCTGCAATCTGTTAAATAAAGTTTTCATTCATTCATTCATTCATTCTTTCTTTCATTCTTTCATTCTTTCATTCTTTCTTAATTTTTTTCTTTCTTTCTTTACACAGTACTACTAGTGTACCTAGTACCTAGCTGAACTTCTCCATGTTCGCACCCGAGTTAGAGCACTGAGGTCATTGAATGAGGTACTTTTAGATGTTCCAAGGTCTAGGCTAAATGCTAAAGGTCAGTTAGAGCACTGAGGTCATGGAATGGGGTACTTTCAGATGTTCCAAGGTCTAGGCTAAAGGCTAAAGGTCAGTTTCAAGCACTGATGTCATGGAATGAGGTACTTTTAGATGTTCCAAAGTCTAGGCTAAAGATTAAAGGTCAGATAGAGCACTGAGGTCATCAAACTCATCAAAACTCACTTGTTTTCATTGGCTTTTTGAGGCTTGTTAAGCCATACATCCCTAGTCCTGTTGTGATTATTTAGTGTATTTATTGTATTGTAATTGACTTGTGCATATTTATTGTATTTTGTATTTGTCTGTTTCTTTATACGGTAAAGCACTTTGGTGCAACTTCGGATGATTTTAAATGTGCTATCTAAATTCGGATGATTTAAAATGTGCTAACTAAATAAAGGTGACCGTGACCTTGACCTTGACACAGACAAACACTGACATACATACACCCACACACACATACAAAACCACCAAAGGGACGTACCGTCGACACAGGATGGCATGGCCCTGGTGGTGCCAGCCACCTGTCCGGGGAAGCAGGAGCATTTCACTGTCTGGGACCTCTCCTCAATCTTGTTCTTGTTGCAGCAGCGATGGGCAGCGATCACCTCACACGTCCCAGCCTTCACATGCACTGCAGAGACACAGAGAGACACAGAGAGGACAGAGAGACACAGAGAGGACAGAGTAAATACTATGTCACATTTTGCTCTATAATTTCTTAAGACGGAAATCACCTCATAGTCCAGCGGTGTCACTCACTCACTCACTCACTCACTCACTCACTCACTCACTCACTCACTCACTCACTCACTCACTCACTCACTCACTCACTCACTCACTCACTCACTCACTCACTCACTCACTCACTCACTCACTCACTCAACTCACTCACTCACTCACTCACTCACTCACTCACTCACTCTGCGGCACTGTGGTGTAGTAGTTAACACTGTCACCTCACAGCAAGAAGGTCCTGGGTTCGATTCCCACTTGGGGATGAGGTTGCCAGGTTGCCAGTTACCCAGGTGGGGAATCTTGCAGGCCTTTCTGTGGCTCGCAAGGGTTTCCCCCCAAAAAGTGATAAACCCAATGGAAAAACATGCAGAACAGAACAGGAGCACATGGATTGATCGCGGATGCTCTTGGGGGTTAGGACGATGTGTGTGTGTGTGTGTGTGTGTGTGTGTGTGTGTGTGTGTGTGTGTGTGTGTGTGTGTGTGTGTGTGTGTGTGTGTGTGTGTGTGTGTGTGTGTGTGTGTGTGTGTGTGTGTGTGTGTGTGTGTGTGTTGAGACTGCAGGGGAAGATTGCGTGTCTCCCTGCTGCGGACCATTCTGTGTTAAAAAAAATAGATGAGTGCATTGTTATCTTTACTCTGAAAGCGAGATTACAGGTCTTACCATCTAAACTGAATCTCTCCATCTGGTTTCCAGGCAGTCATGCTCCTCACTGTATTCATCATGACAATAACCAAATAGCTGAAACCATGTCCCACATCTTAAATGGTTGCCATATATACAGGGGCCTCTACATAAGTAGGCATAACAGAATAGTAGATTTGATAGCGAAAGATATCTCTCTTATTTTTAGGTCCTCCATCACACTGTATAAGCATTCTACTGTGAAGCCAAGCATGTTCAACCTGTGCAATAATGATTCCATGTTCTCTAGTATTACAGCTAACACCCCTGATGTATTTGTAGTATAATAATTAATAATAATTTAGGACCTGCTCCGAGGTCACCATTTGGCACACATGCGAACCATGCATACAATGCGTATCTGCGATTAACCCATCCCGTCGTCCTTCCCCCCCAAGGGCAGCCGGGAGCAGACAGGCGCCACGTGAGCCGCGCCAGGGGACCAATCCAAGTGCTCCTGTCCGTCTTCGTCAAGGACGCCACAGCGTTAGCGATCTTGTTGTTGTGCATGTTTTTCCATTGGGTTTATCTTATCGGGGGGGGAAACCCTTGCGAGCACGGGGAGAACATGCAAACTCCACACAGAAAGGCCTGGGAGATACCCCACCTGGGTAACTGGCATCATGGAAACCTGGTCCCCAAGCGGGATTCGAACCCTGGACCTTCTTGCTGTGAGGCGACAGTGTTAACCACTACACCACCGTGCCGCTTAGGGAGGTGTCCATTCTTGAGGTTGGCTGTACTTTTGATTACAGCTTAGAAGAAGTGTGGTAAATATTGACGTTGAATTTCATAATTAATATGTGTGAATAAATTAGAGAACCATAAATGTAAAGCCAGATGTACCTTTCAATAGCAGAGTGGACTCAGTGGCTAAACAGTCTCAACTGTCAGTTGAGACAGCTGCATCAGATAACAGCTGCAACAGTTATTTCAACCCCCACTCAAGCAATGACTAAATTAGAGAACAAACGACACCTTCTCGAACTGACTGTATGTAAATGCTGATCAGAGACAGCTGGGTTGACCACAGGGCAGACCAGTTTAGACTTGTTGAAGCATGGACACTAACTCACAAACAAAGCAATCTATTAATCAACTGTTTAGTATCAAAAGGTATCATATGATGTCTGGTATCAGTCTTAGAAAGCACTGACTGTACTTGGATGATATTAGACATCTATAGCCATATAGAAGGAATGTTAAAGTTATATATTATTCATTTAAGAGGAGATTTCTGTTGGGACAGACCCAATCAGGAAGACACTGACGGGGGCCACTAGCGTCCCCCTCTGGGTATTGAGTCAAGATCCACACAGGAGATCAAAGGGGGGGGGGGCAGCCGGCCTCCCCCCAGAGAAACCCAGAGGGAGGGGCTGCCAGCGCCCACCGGACACCCCCACAAGAAGACGCTGGATTGGACCAGCCATATGTAGTATTGGCTAGAAATGATAGTATATAGGAAGGCCCTACATAGGGTTATTCAGGAGCTCTCAGGCCGGAACCACCCAAAGGGGTCTGGGGGCTCCCCCACCGCTTCGAAACCACCCAGAAACTACTGTGAGCTGATGCATTTTACGTGAGTAAAATCATGGGAAACGCCAAATGGTTGTTTATAGATTAGAGTAATGTACAGATCCCTGATCTGTAGACCAGATTTACTCATGTATAATGTGTACAGTAAACCATGTATGTTCAAATTATGTTAACCAAGTGACTGTTTGATGTGCAGTATTGAGGTTTGAGATGCAAACCTGATTGTGATATTTCTGTACAACAGACAGCTGTTAATATTCTCTGATCATCTGTTGTATGTAGAAGTCAACCTTCTATTCACCTTGGACTCCTGGCTCTGATCAAATAAATCAGCTGAGTTGAACTACAATTCTGGTTTGTCTGGCGTACACGTTTTATTCTTCATCTGCATTAAGCCAGATGAGGAGACCAACCATTCTATCAAGTATGAATCTTTCCTCCTCCTTCCAGATAATCAATCTCATTGTATTGCGCTACAATAACCTCAAATTATTGTATAAAGTCTGTGGGAATTTACTACAGAAATGGTGCCGTGCTGCCCTACCCTTTGTGTCTCCCCCTGAAAAGGTGCGGTAGGGTCTTGTTATATGTATCATATCTGGACCGTGCGGTGTGTTGGGGACACGGGGCAAAAGAGCTGGGGTGTTGCTGCGTTTGAAGTGATTAACGATGGGCTTGTTGTCTGAATGGAGGAGGGAGAGAGGAACAGAATGAAGGTTGGTTGTGTACGCCACTGTTTGGGGCCCACGGTGAATATGGCTTCGGCATGAGTGGGTTGGGGATTGCGGTGTCTTAGGTAGGATGTCCGGAGGTATGACGATCGCGCTTGTTGTGCAGTGAACATGCAAACGTAGGCTTTTTATGTTTGTATGTTCATTCAGACACATGAGGCCGGTCTCGGCCCAGCGGGCCACGGGGGTTGGTTAACTCGTATGGAATATACTTTATGAACTATACGGGGGAGTTGCACCAGGAAGGTTGGTGGCGCACAGACTATCTGGTCATGTTGTAAAGGAAGATAGCGTCGCATGACGGCAGGTAAAAGGCTTTTCTTGCTAGGAAGCACGGTTATTCTGTTGTATACGACAGGAGCGCGTTCTGAGTATGTAATTGCCCTAAAATTATTCTCAGGAAGGGGGCGCAGGTAAGACGAGGAGATTTGACTGTTCTGAAATGGAAGGGGAGCTGGGTCCAAGGTGCATTGTGTCCCTGCTTGTAGCCACAGAATAGGCGGGACGGGGACCGTGAGTGGGTCAGTATGGGCATAAATGCATCGGGCTAAGGGTTCTGTTACTATTTCAGAACATGTAAAGTCAAGTATGGTGAAAGGTTGTTAGACCCTGGCATGATCAGCGCAGGGGTCTGTGCGATTGCAGGATTAAAACGTAGTAATTAATGGAAATGTAGGGTGCCGGCGTGTTCAGGGTGCGTTGTACGTTCTATGGTAGGATTATAGCACAAATTAAATGTAGATATATTTGCCGTCCTTAGGCATAGTATCCTTTTTAAGCTTGAGCGAAACCGGCCTGTTGATTAATTACGTTCGCTGTGATACAAAAACGATTCGGTCGAACTGACTGATAAGTACTTAATGGTTTTGTTGTGATATTTTAGTGGCCAACGGACATATGTTTGAGGCGGGTCCCTACTGTTGGTTGGGGCTGGCTTAGCTCTGTGGAAAAGTCCGCGGTGAAGCTGGGGACGTTACGATGGCGTTATGAGAGAATTGATTAAACACTGTGGCGGCGATTACAAGTAAGAGGCGGTTGAGACGCAGGGTGGCAAAATTATGGCCGTTTTGAGGGTTATTATTAATGCGGTAACGTGGTAAATGATATTAAGGATTCGCTGCTTGGTGACGTCATGGTGTTGTGGAGAGTATGTAACGTTCGCGGTGCTATGGAGTGAGGCGGAGAAGGTAGGAGAAAGGGTTCGTGTTGAACTATGTGTGCGGCGTTGGTTGGTGTGAATGTTTTAAAAATTATTTTCTGTTAGAGTGGTTGGCTATTTTGGGCTTGTGTGAATTGTTTATGCTTTGGATGGTACTGAGCGAATTGCGTGGATGAACGGATCTTGAAAGGCACGGCTCCCGTGAGGGCCTTGAACGTCGCATTAGAGCTGGCTAAAGCTAGTTAGCTTGCATGCCGTTGTTTTGTGGCGTTTGGGGGGCGGCATATGTTACGTTTCGAGTTTTGAGAAAGATGTTGGGGAAGGGGTAAAGAAACGTGATAAATGTCGTGGCAGTTTATGAATATCGTGGCAGGTTATTATGAATGTCGTGGCAAATTTTGGTTGTCGTAGGCAACGTTATAACAGCCGCATCGGTTGCCACTGCGCATGCGCGGTACAACGTGGATTGGGTCTATTCGAAGTAGTTCGCTCAGGGGATAGAAATGACGGGTAAGAGGATGTTCTGCATTATGTAATATGGCGGTATTTGTATATTGTGCATTGTATTTTTGTGTGTGCAGGGGAAGGGATGTAACATGTATAGTGGTTAGGTTAGGGGAGATGGTTTGCTTAGGGTGCAAACAATACAGTGAGCCTATTGGGGAGGAATGAAATAATGGATACATTGCCTATGATAAATCTGGGGTTCGCAATCCGGCTATACTGGGTAGATTTATTATTGTCTTTGATGCACAGGGGTATATTTTTAACCAGGGGGGAAAGACTAGGGATTGATTAAAAATAAGTATAGCTCAATACACACAATTGTTAAGGGGTTGCAGACCAAGGAAGACTTTTGTCTTGTTTACATCAGGGTCCCCCATTTTAGATTCATCAGATAGTCAGTACTGCTACAACTATACGTTTATGACATACCAGATTTGCAAATTCAGTCACCCGTGTTAAGATACATCATAACTTTTATTGCATACATGATATAAACGGTAGTTTGAGAGTAGTTATAGGCTGAATTTGGGAAAATGCTCTACACTAAAGTTACATGTTGCTTGCAGTAAAATCACTTTAGGACTAGCCACTATAAATGTTATGCTGAGATGAAACATGCTTACATGTAAAATGTTCTATAGTTGATAGCGTATTTCCAGTTTTTTAATTTGTGTAACGTGTACAATGGTAAGCTTGAGGGTAATAATGTTGTGTTTTATGTAGCTTGATGTAAGATGCTTGTATAGAATTTACAGTGATCGAAACGATTATTTTTATTGATCCTTAATGAGTTTCATTGCTATGTGGAAATACTGTTAGAATGTTATGCTATTTTGATGACTGTATGATGGTGTACTACGTTTAGACTCTAGGGGACAGCTGCCCCTGGGGGATGAAATGTGTGAGTGTTACCCTTTTTGGTGTTTACAGGAGGGCCCGAGGGGGGTCGTGCATACAGCTGTTGTTTACAATGGCTGTTTGTTCTTTTATGACAGGATGACGTGAGATTAGATGCAACAGGAGAGAGAGGTGAAGATGCAGGAGACAGTTGTAGAGTGAGAGAACAGTTGGCAGTTATTTTTATGACAGGGGAAATGTTGAGACAGGAAGCGTGCTAATACAGAACACAGCTGATGGAGGAGTGAGCACAGTAATTGAATTAGGATAGCCAGCTCAGATGAGGTTAATTACATTGGGGGGCTACCTGTTTGATTAGAAGGATTAGCTTTGGCTCTCAGGACACTGGGTATGTTTTGGGGTCTATCGCTGAGGGGGTTCCCAGACTTCCTCTGGATGTGAGGAGTAGAAGATACAGTGAGAACTGTATGGTGAGAAAGTGTGTATTGTATTAGCCAGAGATGAGTGTAGCCTGGAGACGGCTGAGAGCAGGAAGGAAGGGTAACTAACGTTGTCTGTGGACCTGAGTGATGATTAATGAGTTAAATGTGTGTGTTGAATGAGAGAGTTTTTGATGCATGAGTGAAACAAGCGTGAATGGCTTTGGTTATGAGTGTTTACCTAGACATGTGAGGATGAGCTGAGTGTCTTTGGATTTCAGTGGGTGCTTGAGCGGGGGATGGGCCCCATGTTCACCTTGGACTACCCATACACACACACACACACACACACACACACAGACACACACACACACGCAGACACACACACACACACACACACACAGACACACACACACACAGACACACACAGGCACATTCACACAATTTGATCACACATGCATACACACACACAACTTAGCTTTCACTTAAGGTGAAACTAGTCTTAAAAATAACAAAATGTGTTTAAGTAGGGAGTGTATCGAACCACTTGGGTTATACCATTATCATTTGTTTCATATCATTTGTTTTACTGAAGGAGTTTGTCTTTATTACTTTCATTTTGATTTGATTTCTGTTGAATGTGTTGTAGGGATGAAGTATTGAAGTTAAATTTTTAGATTTCTTTTCTATTTTTGATCTATGATTGTGTGGCCTGAATGGGTGTGAATGGAGACTGTAGAGAGAGAATGTGCTGGCTTAAGAGGTGTCAAAGTCACTGACATGTGTGAATGGGACGGTTAGGGAGGGGATTAGGCACCCCGAACCTCTAGCCTTCAACAGGCGGCAGTGGGCTCGCAAGAGTCTGGGCGCACGTTAAACACATTCTATAGTGCTGGGGAGAAACTGAAGGCCCTCGTGCGTAACGAGGTATGAAATAACATACCACTGTGGCACCGCCTAGTCGGCCCAGGAAACGTCGCACATAAGTTGGTGTGGGCACTGGGTGGTACGTGGGCGACAGTCCACACCTAGGAGCAGGGCGGTGCACCGTAGGGGGCACAGCTCCTGCCATGAACAGGCAAGGCTGGCGAAAACGGTCAATATTTCCATGCCCAGAGCAAGCGGGGTGGGGACAAGACCGTCGGTTTCTAAACTGAGTGGCTGATAGGTACTACGGACAGTCAGCTGCTTGGGGTCCTGACTTGATGACGGACTATGAGGTCGCTATCGACTGGGTCGCCAGCCGGTCAGGAGAGCGTTATGACCCCTGCTTATAGTCACAGATAGCGGGACGGGGACCGTGAGTGACTGGACAGTATGGGCATAAATGCACTTGGCTCAATGTACAGTCAGGCCACGGTAACCTTACTAGCCGATACAGGGTTAGTAGGCGAGCTGTGCTTCTGTGATCAGTGTTTTTGAAAAGAAAATGCTGGGAAGCAGAGGGATGAGGGGTGTCAATTCAGAGGAATCTGAATTGTCTCTCCTAAGATTGGAAAGGGACCCAGCCTTAAACTGCACCTGAAGGTAAAATAAGGGGACTTCTTCTGTTCATGTGAGGAGACCTTAGCCTGGAAGTGGAGGCCTGTATCCTTGGTTGGGTGAGAGGGGGTCCAGTGTAGGCGGCAATGCGGCCCTGAAAAAGCCGGTTTCCCCACACGTGGTATCTCCTGATCCTGGAGGGGAGAGGTGCATCTAAGTAGGGCAAGGAGTGCATCCGAACGGGAGGAGGGTACTCTTAACTGGAAGGAGGTTAAAAGGGTCAAAGCGTGGGTTTTGGAAAAACCTGGTTTTTATTTTATTTCATTGATTGACTGTTATGGTTATGAAAGCGTTTGATGTAGAGTTTTGATTTCTTTTCTTTTCTTTCTAAATAACCATTAAGGTGGTCTGCGGTTGGAGCTGGTTAATTTCATTTGATTTTCACATCTGTTGGAATGTTTTTTTGATTATTTGCGTTTTGTTTGTTGTTTCTCTATGATCTGGTGAGAGGACGGTTGAAGCGTGAGGATACATTGGATCAGATCGATGGCAGTTAAGTGGTCCCATTACGTTTTGCATAATGATTAACCATTTGGCGTCTCTTGAGAAATATTTGACATATTGTATAAGGAAAATTTGTTCTGTGTTTTTGTTCCCTTGCAGTTCAGTCGGAAAGGGAGGATGGACCATCACAAGTGGAGGGATCATGGGGAAAATGTGTAGGAATACATTTCATTAGATTATGACACGATGGTGTGACCCGTTCTGTCAGTTCCTGTGGGAGATTGTTGGATTATGAAGAGAGGTCGCTTGGGACGCTACCCCTCCTTCAATATAGCCCCGGGTACGAAGGCCGAGGGTTTGAGATAAACCTCCAGACTGACAGAGTCGTTCATCTGTAGATCCATGGAAATACAGTCATGGGACAGAATATGACAAGATCCAGGCCTAAAAACAGTGGCTTCAGCTGAGGCTGGCCGACATGGGGTGGAGGGGGGGGGGGGGGGCGAAAACGGTCGGAGACTGTGCAACCAAAGCGTTGAACAAGGGCCTCTGTGTGATTGATTGGTGTGTTGGACGGGAAGTGACTGAACGGTAACAACTGGTATAGATTATGACACAACGCAAGAGTACTAAACTAAACACATACACATAGGTAGAGTAAAAAGTAAGGTGTAGGTTATGGCCGACATGGTGAAAATTTTTTTTCCTTGCGTGATGCTCCTCCCTCCCTGTCCGTCTGTGCGCAGAGGTGGTAAGGTTTATGTCCATAGGGATGTTCATAAAAGGGGGGAGAGGTGAGAAGACCAACTGAGTTGATTGTGCAAAATGTGATTGGGCTGACTTGGAAAAGGAATTAACAGGAGAGGAGAAGCAAAATGTATGAAAGAATGAAGAATAATCTCTGTGTCTCCACAGATCATGTCAACGGATACCATAATTTTAAAAAATTGTGTTTTACTTTAATGTGTAATGTTTAGATTACATTGTTTTAATTGTTTTCAACAAATAAGCCTCTGGCTGTGAGCCCAGAGGAACAAAGCCTGATGATAGTAGGTGGTAAACACTGTTTCATTAAGGCAGAATAGGTTAATTGGGGATCTGGATGAAGGGGTCACCAGGATTCCCCGGGAGGGGGCCATAGTCAGGGGAATGTGGGGGAGAAAAGAAGAAGACAAGAAGAAACTAATTGATGATATGTACCAAAGAATAATGAAAAAGAAATGTGAGAAAAAAGAAAAAATTGAGAAATTTGAAAAAAAAAATATGATATTATTATATTGTATGGTTAGTATGTATAGAAAATCAAGTCAATATACAGTATGTGACAATGAGAATTGTCAAAGTGGGGAAATGTGGTAAATATTGACGTTGAATTTCATAATTAATATGTGTGAATAAATTAGAGAACCATAAATGTAAAGCCAGATGTACCTTTCAATAGCAGAGTGGACTCAGTGGCTAAACAGTCTCAACTGTCAGTTGAGACAGCTGCATCAGATAACAGCTGCAACAGTTATTTCAACCCCCACTCAAGCAATGACTAAATTAGAGAACAAACGACACCTTCTCGAACTGACTGTATGTAAATGCTGATCAGAGACAGCTGGGTTGACCACAGGGCAGACCAGTTTAGACTTGTTGAAGCATGGACACTAACTCACAAACAAAGCAATCTATTAATCAACTGTTTAGTATCAAAAGGTATCATATGATGTCTGGTATCAGTCTTAGAAAGCACTGACTGTACTTGGATGATATTAGACATCTATAGCCATATAGAAGGAATGTTAAAGTTATATATTATTCATTTAAGAGGAGATTTCTGTTGGGACAGACCCAATCAGGAAGACACTGACGGGGGCCACTAGCGTCCCCCTCTGGGTATTGAGTCAAGATCCACACAGGAGATCAAAGGGGGGGGGGGCAGCCGGCCTCCCCCCAGAGAAACCCAGAGGGAGGGGCTGCCAGCGCCCACCGGACACCCCCACAAGAAGACGCTGGATTGGACCAGCCATATGTAGTATTGGCTAGAAATGATAGTATATAGGAAGGCCCTACATAGGGTTATTCAGGAGCTCTCAGGCCGGAACCACCCAAAGGGGTCTGGGGGCTCCCCCACCGCTTCGAAACCACCCAGAAACTACTGTGAGCTGATGCATTTTACGTGAGTAAAATCATGGGAAACGCCAAATGGTTGTTTATAGATTAGAGTAATGTACAGATCCCTGATCTGTAGACCAGATTTACTCATGTATAATGTGTACAGTAAACCATGTATGTTCAAATTATGTTAACCAAGTGACTGTTTGATGTGCAGTATTGAGGTTTGAGATGCAAACCTGATTGTGATATTTCTGTACAACAGACAGCTGTTAATATTCTCTGATCATCTGTTGTATGTAGAAGTCAACCTTCTATTCACCTTGGACTCCTGGCTCTGATCAAATAAATCAGCTGAGTTGAACTACAATTCTGGTTTGTCTGGCGTACACGTTTTATTCTTCATCTGCATTAAGCCAGATGAGGAGACCAACCATTCTATCAAGTATGAATCTTTCCTCCTCCTTCCAGATAATCAATCTCATTGTATTGCGCTACAATAACCTCAAATTATTGTATAAAGTCTGTGGGAATTTACTACAGAAGCCTTCCTAACCAAAATG
Organism: Notolepis coatsorum; assembly: GCF_963971535.1. Classification (NCBI taxonomy): domain Eukaryota; kingdom Metazoa; phylum Chordata; class Actinopteri; order Aulopiformes; family Paralepididae; genus Notolepis; species Notolepis coatsorum. The sequence continues at coordinate 74,701,255 of NC_140181.1, forward strand.
CTGAAATACCAACAGCTACAGCAGACCATCTCACAGCTAGGCAGGCTACAGATGTAAACTCCTAGTTTTTATCTTTGGCAGCCTAGGGCATGTGCACAAGTTGGTTGTGAGGGGCTTACAAATAGCCGGTCTCCCCAAAAGGAAAGCCAAGCAGTTAGCCAGGTACTGCTCAGTATCAGCAATTATAGGAAGCCACTCAATTTGGAGGAGGCGCTGTTACCTTTACCCATGATTCTGCCGCCCATGCACCTTGTACCTGACTGTTCTTCATTATTTTCTGATTGCACTCGCATTGTTTATGTCCTTTGTATGAGGCTTCCTTGTACTTCTGTTTATGTGGACATAAATAAACATTTCAAATGTGTGTGTGTGTGTGTGTGTGTGTGTGTGTGTGTGTGTGTGTGTGTGTGTGTGTGTGTGTGTGTGTGTGTGTGTGTGTGTGTGTGTGTGTGTGTGTGTGTGTGTGTGTGTGTGTGTGTGTGTGTGTGTGTGTGTGTGTGTGTGTGTGTGTGTGTGTGTGTGTGTGTGTGTGTGTGTGTGTGTGTGTGTGTGTGTGTGTAGACTTCTTCTTCACTCAGTTAGCCACTTTGCCCCTGGTGGTGACCCACATGCATAGCACTTTGACTCGTTTAGAGAATCTGCCCAGCATGCTTACATCTATGAAACAGTGTGTCCTTGTTACTGTCACATTGCCCACTAGCAGTTTTATACACTGTTGGAAAGAGGAGGAAGACAGCCTTTATTATTTTATTACTCCTTATATAAAGCCAAGTATTTTCCATTTAGTAAGAGTTTCCAAACCATGTATTTGAGGAAAAGAATTGCCTCACAGCTACACAGGTTAACACACTGGAATACAGCCATTGTGAAGTGCCAGTGACTAGATTAATATTCTGCATTTATAAATAATGCATACATTATAAAAGCCCTTATAAAAGTTTTAGTGAAGTACAACAAAAGCCCCACAACTATAAAAAACACTGTGAAGAAGCATCGCTTATCTGCTTATCTGTTATGGCTTTCAATTAAAAACGATAGAATAGTTCACATATGGTCTCTGTAATACACTGCTTTGGTCCAAGGTCTTGTCCTAAGGTCTCTAACACTGCGTTGGTCCAAGGTCTTGTCATATGGTGGATCTGAGACATGGAAACAATATTGGAAACAGATCAAATCACATCCTTCATCCATTTCCATGCGTATGAAAATAAAAGCACTTCGAAAAGTTTACACACACAAACACAAAGACACAAGAACACAGTCAAACCTGCATACACACACACACACACCCACACACCCACACACACACATACAGCACCCACTACCCCTTCCCATAAACACAAAGACATATCCATTAGCCAGTTCCATAGTTAATTAACAGAGTCCAGCCTTGAGGCCGGTCTCTATAGCGTAATTAACACAGCAGGAACAAAGACCATCCTCTCTACATAAAGACATGACGTCGACACAAAGCCTTTTCACAGCTTTCATCAGTAGCAAGTCCGTACAGTACGTGCACAGTATGGAAGTGTCAGACTGCTTTCAAGTACATACAAGTATGTTTTGTCAAGTGTATTTGTATTTACATGTGTGTGTGTGTGTGTGTGTGTGTGTGTGTGTGTGTGTGTGTGTGTGTGTGTGTGTGTGTGTGTGTGTGTGTGTGTGTGTGTGTGTGTATTCCTTTGTGGTGAAAGTCAAACCTTAGCAGTGCGCATTTATGATGGTTTTCCAGAGAGTAATTGGAAGCAACTGTTATTTCCATTACAAAAGAATCCACCCACAATACAACAAAGGCTGCGAGCTGCAGGGCAATGCAAAGTAAAGCAGCTAAACAGCAACTGTGCGGCGTCTAAAGACGAGTTCAGAAGGGAAGCGCGTGGCACTGAAAGGCCCTTTCAGTTTGTCTTAATAGTTTACGACGTTAATGAGAAAAACACACTTTGACAATCCAGCAAAGCATTATCCAATTAATATCTCAACTAAAGGCACATTTCAATATCTGTCACCTCTTGCTTCGGCCCCTCTCTCTCTCTCTCTCTCTCTCTCTCTCTCTCTCTCTCTCTCTCTCTCTCTCTCTCTCTCTCTCTCTCTCTCTGCAGCAACACCTGCCCTAATTGACTCTGCATTTTTTCGTCTCCTAATAAGCTTGACAGCTTCGCTTGCAGATATACAGCTCAGGAAAACCAACACGCTAAGTAAATAAACAATCCCCCCCCCCCCCCCCCCTCACACACGCACGCACGCACGCACACACACACACACACACACACACACACACACACACACACACACACACACACACACACACACACACACACACACACACACACACACACACACACACACACACACACATACCGAGGCCCCACCACCTGCAGTAGTAATTGATTCAGCATTAGTAAGAGCAGTGGTGCACGGCACTGAGCCTTGAGGATGGAGGAATGCAGAGTGAAGCCTTACTGGGGGAAAGTAAATGTTCAATGAGGATTGATTACATATATTAATGCTAATAGATGGCAGTAATGGCTTTGGTGAAGGCCAAGGAAAAAATATGGTCTGGAGCCGGGCACAATGGTACGCAACGCACAAGTGATTATAATTTAACATGTACATGATTGAGGCGTGTGTGTTTGTGTGGGTGTGTGTTTGTGTATTGTTTGTGTATCCTTGTACTGTATGTGTGAATACACATGTGTTAGTGAGGGTGGGACCTGCATATACAGTATGGTTTATTATTGTGTATATGATTATATAGTATACATAACGTAATGTACGTATGTCTGTGGGAGAGTGGTGCGCTCAGCAGAGCGTACTACGGGTATTGCACTACCACCCCTGCAGGACTTATATAACAGGAGGTGCAAATCCAGAGCCGATATAATTTGATTTATATATATTTTTTTAAGTTTGGTCAACGACCGGCCCATAAAGCAGGGACAGCGGCCCATTGGTTAATTTTCTATACTGACACTGGGATGGCCCAATCACATCTCTTACTACGCCCCACCCCCTCCCTCAGACAGACCTCTCTGTTTCTTCAGATCAGATGCCGCTCAGAGCAGGCGTGTGATCATGACAGGGCCGAGGGACAGAGTGAGCAGGGGGAGGAGAGTGTAGCGGTATAGGGAGTAGTATTGTTTTATTATCTTTATTTTGTTTGGCTTTGGCAATGTAAACGTATGTTTCCCATGTCAATAAAGCCCCTTTGAATTGAATTGAATTGAATTGAATTTAATTGAGTAGTACCTTCATGATTAATAGGGACTTGCAGGGAGGTAGTGTATGTGCCATGCCATGATGACGATGATGATGATTAATTAAATTAATGTCGATAATAATAATATGATAACATACTCGTAACACTATCATAAGATGAGACCATCAACTACTGCTGGTGGTCTCTCAGTCAGTCAATGTAAAATAGCGCAGCATAAGCTATTGGCATTGTTTTTGTAGCTAGGATAGTTCCCTAATGCAGTCGCAACTCCGGCTGACTATTCTAAAGTTAACTAGGTAACGTTATTTTGTCAGCATCGCGTTGGCTAAGCCCACATTGCTGTGAGTGACCTAGGTCCATATTGTATCGTCATAATATTATTAAAATCATTAGGACAAGGGTTCCCTTGATAAAGATGCACGAAAAGGATGTATAATATACAACACCTGTAGCTCAGGGGAAAAACAAAACAGGCAGCAAAGTTTATTTTCAGCCAGGTATGGTGGTAACTATTAGGATTATGTGACCAGGCACAGATAATAGGGTCATGTTAAGCAAGCTGCAATTTGTTTTGTTTTACATTATATAAAAGTACAAGTTCTTACCTACAAAATAAGCCATCACTTGTTCAGATCGGGCAGATACTTTTCAATCTGTTTTATGAACCATGACACTAACACAATTCCTATTTGAGAGCCAGAGGGGATGAAAAGAACTGAGCCATTATCTTACCCATGCATAATAAACTACTCTACCCAGAAAGCAGTGCTATTATACTATAACCCCCCTCCCCATTTAACCCCTCCCCTCTTACAGTAACACCTCAGAGTCTGAGGGCAGCCATTTTGGCTTTGGTTATTCTGATGAGAGTATTCTTCCAATGAGAGAGAGCTAGTCAAGATAATAATCAAGATTCAAGATTTTATTATAATAATAAGTAAAAAAGAGGTCAAAACAAATACAATAAAAAATATATTATACACAACTGTACAAAATTCAAAAATGAGGTAAAAAAGCGTTTGCTTAATGTGAATAGATTCAAGAGATGTATTCGTCACATACATACACGAGACATGTAGTGAAATTAAGGTGCCCTGCCCGCCTTGATTGTGCAAAAAAATACAAATATTCGAATAAAATAGACATGATAAAAAGTACTAAGATAAAATACAACTAAGCCCTAGCCATATTTTCAGAAAATACATACCTAAGTAAATGGAAGATTGCTCCACTTCTACAAGGTCCATTTGCATGTTCTTGGTATCTAGGTATGGATCTCAGTATTCCCAGTGTCCGAAATATTGTGTCTGTTGTTACTAGGCTTGAGTAAATTGTAATGAACCAAAGGAGAATATACATTTCTTTAAAAAAGAAAATGAATCTTTGACGGTGAATAACAACATGCTAACATTGACCTTCTTGAGATCAAGTGTACAAAAAAAAATTTAAGCAAATGAATAAAGGGCAGATGATTTATAGTTTTTTTGTAAATACAGTACAGAATTACTTTGCCATCTTTCTGCAATTTTAAACATGAATATAGAATATAGAACATCAGGCCTATAAATGACCTTATTATGGCAAAGTCACACATCTATGGATCGGGCCAAATCTCCTCCTTCCAATGGCAGAGTTCAATCTGGATTCAGTACCACCAGGCACCCCTGACAGGGCAGCAAAAAACGTGAATGAAATCTACTGGCGTGAGCTGGGACGTGTAGTTTTATGAAATTCTAAATCCCATCTAAAGCCGTGGTTCTCCTCATTCATAGGACTACACACACTTATGACAGCTTCCTTTATTTCCGCTTTCCGATGCAATGTGCAGAGATTTTTATAAACTCATATATCACTAATAAAACGTATACAATATATATTTTTAAACGCAACATTAATTAATACGTTCTGTATTTATGGCGTGATATGAATCTCTGCCCTGTACCGGGCCCGTTGGGCTTAAGGGGATAAACACAACACTGCTTTGCTTACACAATCTTGTAACTAAGAGATTTGCTAGGAACAATTATTGCTTTCACTAGATTCATAAGCTTACAATAGCGAATGTTAAACACTTAACCTACAAACACAAGACTCATCTGACAGCACAATATTGACTTCCACAGCTAAGAGATTCTCTGGGGGCATATTTTTTAATGCATAGGTATATCAGCGACAAATACAAGATTCACGTTGTGGTGAAACCGGATTCGTCAATTATGCTCCTGGACAGATCTTCATGATCAATATGGATTTAATAGTGAAACACATGGTTCATAGTACATGCAGGTTAAATGAACTTGGCTGAGAGGAGTGGCCACTGGAATCCCTCTGTGAGAGGTCAAGGGACCCAGCTCTCTTGTGTATGGAGGAGGGTGGGGGCTAGGGAGGCGAGTGGGGCAATTAGCTCTCCTAGGTGTGATATATATTTGTTACATATTTTTATGTAAAAAAAAATATATATATATATATATATATATATATATATATATATATATATATATTTTACATCACTTCATTGTACAATACAGGGTTTAGGTTTTACAAGTAGTTTTATAAAAGTTGACCAGGCGAACCTAAAATAGCTGCAACCTCAGAGGGTTTTAACCCTCTGTCGTGTGGCAGTGAAAGGGTTAACCATCTGTGTATTGTCGCAGTGAAAGGGTTAACCGTTTTGGTAGTGCGGCGGTGAAAGGGTTAAGCTATTGTCTTTGAATAACCAGAAGGGATTCTTCCACAATGTCCATAATGAAGCTCTGTGCTGTGCTTTTAAAATGTCGTTGGTTTTGATGCTCTCCATAATCCCGCGCCCAGCCTCTGACGTGAGTGGCTCTTGGTTCCAGACCAGCAAGGTGCCACACTGGGAACCAGTTTTCGAAACGCGAAATAACCGGTTACAGATTAGGCGCTGGCCCAGAACCGGGCCTCAAAATGCCTTGGTGGAAAAGCGTTATTTGAGGCAGTACAGAGTCAAGCTGTTAATAATTAACACGCTGGCTGATAGTGACTCTGACACACAGCCTCCAATAAACTCTGATAAATGCTCAGCTAAATTAGACCCCGCACACCACATCACACACACAATGGGACAGGCGCACACACACACACAGACAGACACAAACACACACACACACAAACAAACAAACACACACACAAACACACAAACACACACACAAACACACACACACAAACACAGAGACACACACACAAACACACACGCACACACGTAGACATTTTGGATTGCCTGCTCACGTACGCAGACACTGAGGAGGACCATGTTTATGTACTACTGTGGTGTGTGTGTGTGTGTGTGTGTGTGTGTGTGTGTGTGTGTGTGTGTGTGTGTGTGTGTGTGTGTGTGTGAGAGAGTAATGATGCTCAGCACCACTAAAGAAGCACTCAGCTCCCTCCTACTGGGTGAGGAGGCTCCTCACTCCACAACTAACTCATAAACAACAAGCCGCCCTCCCCCACCCTGCCGTCCATCCGCTATTTCCCAAAGGGTGCCCACCTTCCTCCCCGGTCTCTCTTACACACTCCAGCTAACATTTCTCCACCCCTCGACCCCCCCCACCCTCCTCCTCTACCCTACCGCTATTTCATATATGACACCTGCCTTTCTATATTTCTCTCACCCACTTGAGCTCCACATTTCTCCTCTCCTCTCTTCTCCTCTCGTCCTCTCCTCCCTCTGCTCTTAGCGCTGCTCGCTCAGAGGGGGGGAGCAGCCATTATCCTTATTCGCAGTCTCTCTCTCTCTCTCTCTCTCTCTCTCTCTCTCTCTCTCTCTCTCTCTCTCTCTCTCTCTCAATGGCGAGAGGACTCGTTATTCCTGCCACTCCAAGAACAGCGGTAGCTGTTAACCCCATTTACTGAAGGTGACGCATTACAAACAGGCAGATGGACACTTGGACAGATGGACAGGCTGGAGGAGTGTGCATGTGTGTGTGTGTGTGTGTGTGTGTGTGTGTGTGTGTGTGTGTGTGTGTGTGTGTGTGTGTGTGTGTGTGTGTGTGTGTGTGTGTGTGTGTGTGTGTGTGTGTGTGTGTGTGTGTGTGTGTGTGTGTGTAAGTGTTTAAGTGTGCGTGTGTGTCATTATCTCTGGTCCTCAGTAGTAGAGATAGCATGTGAAAGAGGTCCCCTACTGAGATGGAGAGGCTGTTTCCTGTGTGAGCGATGACTACACACATATGCACAGATCACCCCCCCACCCCACCCCCCATATAAATACGCACTCTCACTTACAGTCACACACGACATGTCTCAATGGCAGTGATGACTATCCATCACTGATACAGGGCAGGTCGTGGCCCACGTATAAAAATATTAACTATGACCTATGCAGTAAATGTAGTACATAAAATGTAGAATATTAACTATTTATTGGATAAGTACGAGTATTGAAATACTTCCACACGGCATATACTGTAGTTTTATATTCGGGTAGAGCACCTTTGACATGAATAATAATTGGGGAACCATAGTCCATCCTATTAAATTGTGAAATGACTGTGTGTAGGCCTATTATCTGTGTGTGTGTGTGTGTGTGTGTGTGTGTGTGTGTGTGTGTGTGTGTGTGTGTGTGTGTGTGTGTGTGTGTGTGTGTGAGTGAGTGAGTGCATGTGTGCGCAAAGGACATACGTGCATGCATATGTATGTTAATAATTGGATTAAATTGCCCTCTGATATGTGAGGCGTAAACACAGAAAATTCTAGCTAAAGACCCAATCAGTGATCCAATCTAAACAAAACCAATGAGTAACCCCACCAGCAGGAATGGAGAAGGGAAAAAAGCAACGCAGGCATGTATTCCCTCTAGCTGACTCAGCTCGAGGACTAACAGTGCAAGGACTGACATTGATTATTAATTAGGGGTCTATAAGCGCCGAAGCTGCTGGAACCGTATTGTATCTGGATTATTCTGCTAGTTGTCCTCCACTAAAAGTGTCTGAGGCTCAGAAACCATACGTCCTGGACGAACCAAATGCCGTGAGTGGGTTCCTATGTATAATATACTGGACTTTTTGAAGAAGTCTTTATTCATTGCACACATTGACAATGTCGCCATGCAGCCACACACACACACATGCGATGGGCGGCTCACACAGGAACACAAACATGCAATTTTTGGGTCGCCGATAAAATTTTGTCTCCTTCCCCCCAAGAGCAGTCGGGAGCAGACACGGGCTGCGGTGTGGGGCAGAGCCCAGGGACCAATCCAAGTGCTCCTGTCCGTCTTCGCCAGGGACGCGACAGCGCTTGCAATCTGTTCTGCATGTTTTTCCATTGGGTTTTTTATATTCTGGAGGGGAAACCCTTGTGAGCCACGGGGAGAACATGCAAACTCCACACAGTGTATCTGGCAATGCGGCGACCTGGTCCCCAAGCGGGAATCGAACCTTGGACCTTCTAGCTGTGAGGCAACAGTGTTAACCACTACACCACTATGCCGCCTCTATGTGCTAGGCCTACTTACTACTAAGGCACTACACATCACCCATGTCATTGTACTTTGTGCTACTTTATCCGTGTGTTGGCCTACTGTTGTCCTATTCTCTAACTGTACTGTCTTGTCCTACTGTGCCTTTTTGTAATTTTGTATTATGAATTTTATGCTTTGACTGTACAGCAGTTTGGTTGGCTCTTGAGTTTTTAAACGTGCTTTATAAATAAATGACTTTACTTGACTTGGCTATAACAAAGGCTCAAGCAAGGCCATAACCTCCATACCACGTATCGGATAAACACAAACCTTCATACACCTATGTAGCTGAATGTGCCCTAAATATTTGCCATTGGGACCACCTATGTCTGCCATATTGTTTTTTGGAATGAATTTTGTTTTTGGAATGAAATTTTTTTCAGGGTAAAGGTCAGTTATGTGATCATAACTCTACATATATATATATATATATATATATATATATATATATATATATATATATATTTTTTTTACTCCATAATATAAAAGAAAATATAATAAAACTGCCTTGAAAATGTACAACATTTTGTCACGCCACCATTAGGGCTATTCACACCATATTTTAGGGGGCTTAGTTGGTCATTGGACTGGGTCAGTGTACACAATTTTGTACATTTCAGATCTTTGGACATTTATAAAAAATCAATGGTATGTGCTAGAGGTCTGTAATTTCATTTCAAACCTTTATTTTACCAGGTAGTCACTTGAGATCAATGATCTCTTTTTTGAGTAAGACCTGGCCAAAATGGCAGCAAAACAAAAACAAACATACAAGACACAAACACAGACAAAGACATAAAATGCAAAGTGGGCAAGGGGATACATTTGAGCTGCAACAAACAAGATTGAATGGGATTGGGGGAAGATTGGAGGGTAGGGGAGAAAAAAAAGGTAGGGTAGAAAGAGGAGGGAAGGTGAGGCTTTGCAAGAGGTTGCTGGCGAGAGAAGGTCAAGTTAATAAATATAAAATATAACACCACATTATACAATGAAGCATCGACATTCTCCCATCTCATTCTTTAAAATGCCCATAATTTGAACTTTTAAATCAGATATGGTAGTGAGGGCCTGCAGTTTCAAAGTGTTTTGAAGTCCATTCTAGGCAGAGGGAGCAGAGAACATGAAGGCCCTTTTCCCAAACTCTGTGCAGGTTCTGGGTACTGAGGCATATACATAGTCCTGTGATCGTAGGCTGTAAGATGGGTTTGATGTGATGGTGAGGTATGAACCGAGGTAAAAAGGGAGTTGACCAATAATTGCTTTATAATGTTGAGGTTGTCTGCCCGAATGAGATGAAACGTTCATACACTGATACCTATGGTCAATTATGAAGGTTATTGCAGTTTTCTTATTTTTTTTTTTTTACAAAACTAACAAAAAGTCATGCAGATTTAGTCTAAGAATTTCACCACACACCAGTGACAGACCCCCATAGTGAGAACCTGGAAAGGGATGTTCCTTTGAACACAGCATAAAAACATGTCTCAAAAACATCTGTCATGTTATTTGCACAGACATTGTCAGATGATTCGGCTGGACTCTCGACGTGAGTGTTGCCAGAGAGTGAAGATTGCTCATGACTCTAGATGAGTGATCAGCCTCACCTGTGCACTCAGAGAAGGAGTTTGCAAACATTAGACATGTAAACGAACTGTTTACAGCCACAGAACACATTGAACAATTATACAATTACAATTATAAACTAATATTTAACTGCTCCCCTCTACTCAGACCAGGCCATTGCAGTTAGCATAGTACAGTACACTACCAGGTTAGCATGCTACTAAACTATGAATTCTCTACTCTATTGCCTATACTCAATCAATACTTGCAGTCTGGTCTACAGCCTTCACTGCCTACAACTGCTTTACACTGTAATCATTACAAACTACAGTACTTCAATAGTCTATCCATATAACACTCTATGATAGCTATGTATAATAACACTGTATATATTGTATACATGTATCTGTATCTGTATGAATATATCTCCATATATTCATGTTTACATACCTGTATACATACCCACTCTTTAGTTTAGTTTATTTTGACAATAGATAACAAATGCACAGCTAACAGTCATGCATGTTACAGCCACAGCCAGGGCTTTTCTCTCCCCTGTCTGTCAGCAGGTTCCCAGGCCCATACATGGTCCCCTTCCTGTACCCGCCTCACCATTAATCTACCTGTGCCAGACGACACACCTGCCGGCTATCACCCAATCACCGAACCTGGATAAGAGGCCTGCACTCCTGCCACTCCTGGTCCGAGTGTTGTTTACACCTCCCGTGGTATAGAACTCTCTTCAAGACCTCAGCGTTCATGGAATTATGTTTTTGTGTGCTCAGTGACTTTGCTCTATACTAACCCTTGTTCTCTGATATCCAGGACCTCACCTCTCCAGCCTACACCTCGACCACAGATCCTCACCAGCCTGCACCTCATGAACCCTACACACACACACACAGACACACACACACAAACACACCATCGGCCAGTCACTCCTCCACTCCTTCTTCTCTAAGCTCCTCTCACGACCCTTGGACCCTGCCTCCCCAAACTCAATGAACATTCTAAACCGCTCTATTCTCCTGTGCCTGTGTTCTGCTCCTGGGTTCTAGGAAGACACCTCACCCTAACACATGCATACATTATGAAATCATTGAGGTTAACGCAATAAAGTTTTAACACATGCATACATTATGAAATCATTGAGGTTAACGCAATAAAGTTTCCATTTTGGTCCTTGTTTTAACACTTTCTATGCCACTCACGAGTTTTCTCGGAATTATTAATATCTCGTTGAAAGCCACTCACGAGATTTCTCGGAATTATTATTATAATTGTTTTTTAGCGATCTGAAATCATATTGCATCACGCGAGCCTACCCTAGTATACCCGAGCGCCGCCGGCGATCAGATGTGGAAAAAAGCACCCCCTATCGTCTCCCAGATGACATAAGGGATTTTGGAATGGACTCAATGAAAATGGATGGGGAAAAAAATCCTGTACTCTACATTTTCCAGTCCACTGATGCAGCCGGGGTTATTAGAGTTCATTCTGGAGCCTCTGAACCCCGCGGAATCATGTGTGCTACTGTACACACGTTGGATCTAACACTTATCGATTTTTTCCGAATGGTGATCAGGAATTGGAATATACCAGTTGGATACCATCTGATGTCAGGTAAGGAATCTATGTTATCAGTGTTAGGATAATCAGACTAATTTTGATGAAGATATACTGTAAGCTGTTTTGTGAAATGGGCTCTTTCGGTTTCACTGTAAAAATCCAAGAGGAAATGAACACAGTGATTATCCGTGCGCGGCTTGAATGGGCGTGCGTGTATGTATAATATTGATCATCTAGCGTTTATTTGGAAACGATTCATAAATAGGCCGACAAATATCAACGTTCTGGAATATTCCAGTAAAAGACGATTATCATAGAATGCCCCAGAATGGACTGTTTTTTACCTCAAAACGGGTGCTTTTCAAAATGCTCTCAAACGGAAATGAAGCGATAAAAAACCAATCTGCCTTGACAGCACTGACTGGAAAAGGATTCTTTAATAAGCGACGGGCAGATTAGACACATAATTAGACACATAATTTAAAACATAGATTAGGCGATATTAACGATAACATTGGCGCCGATGGTGGCATTGAAGCGCTAACTCTGGCGCCACCTCGTGGCACTGAAAGTGTTAAAAGACAAGATGAATAGGCAGACATGACAGTGGCTAGATACAGTATATATTATATATAACATGCGCTCACAGATCACATCAGCTCACATAAAGATACTTGTCGACCTCCTGAGTGTAAACAGAGTGGTTTACTCTGCCATGTTACTCAACATCCTCCTCTTTACCTTCAGCTTGAAATACCTCAGGCTGACTGTTTATTTAATTTGCAATTCCAACGTATTGCATTCCCAGGCTCCCTGATATGCAAATGTGTATTTTCCTATTTTTAAATCTGTAGACATTGGCTATGCTGCCCTTGGTGTTATGATCATGTCAATCTCTTACAATATGGAAAGTAACTCAGGTCCTGTAGATTGGAGCATTGTTATGAATGATTATGTAAACCATGCACAGTATAATTTGTGTGACCCCTCCTTCAACAGGGAGCCAGTTAAGCACTGTATACACTGTATATACTTGATCTATATCTGTATATATCCCATACCTCCTCTAATTAGTTATACCACTGGCTAGTATGACTTACTACCTTGGTGTATCACTGTACAAAATAATACTGTGCCTACATTTGATTAGCATATTCACTCAGTAGCCTCATTATATATACTCCATATAATCACTCGTTACACTGTATATTGTACAAAGTACGAAGGTTAGTGTTTTTTTGTTCATTTCAGATATTGATTGAAGTGTGTTTTTAGTCGACGGCAGAAAATCGCGTATTTGGCGTGTAAAAAACTGTTGGCAGAAGGCTTACATTGTTGTGAAAAACACTGGCAGCAATTGAGCATAAGTGCAATTGTGAAAAGTCACGTGTGATACATTTTCAGTCATGCCTCTACAGTCATGCCTCTTCAGTCTTGCCTCTTCAGTCTTGCCTCTTCAGTCTTGCCTCTTCAGTCATGCCTCTTTAGTCTTGCCTCTTCAGTCTTGCCTCTTCAGTCTTGCCTCTTCAGTCTTGCCTCTTCAGTCATGCCTCTTCAGTCTTGCCTCTTCAGTCATGCCTCTTCAGTCTTGCCTCTTCAGTCATGCCTCTACAGTCATGCCTCTTCAGTCTTGCCTCTTCAGTCTTGCCTCTTCAGTCTTGCCTCTTCAGTCATGCCTCTTCAGTCTTGCCTCTTCAGTCTTGCGTCTTCAGTCTTGCCTCTTCAGTATTGCCTCTTCAGTCATGCCTCTTCAGTCTTGCCTCTTCAGTCATGCCTCTTCAGTCTTGCCTCTTCAGTCTTGCCTCTTCAGTCATGCCTCTTGCCTCTTCAGTCATGCCTCTTCAGTCTTGCCTCTTCAGTCTTGCCTCTTCAGTCTTGCCTCTTCAGTCATGCCTCTTCAGTCTTGCCTCTTCAGTCTTGCCTCTTCAGTCCTGCCTCTTCAGTCATGCCTCTTGCCTCTTCAGTCATGCCTCTTCAGTCTTGCCTCTTCAGTCATGCCTCTTCAGTCTTGCCTCTTCAGTCATGCCTCTACAGTCATGCCTCTTCAGTCTTGCCTCTTCAGTCTTGCCTCTTCAGTCTTGCCTCTTCAGTCATGCCTCTTCAGTCTTGCCTCTTCAGTCTTGCCTCTTCAGTCTTGCCTCTTCAGTATTGCCTCTTCAGTCATGCCTCTTCAGTCTTGCCTCTTCAGTCATGCCTCTTCAGTCTTGCCTCTTCAGTCTTGCCTCTTCAGTCATGCCTCTTGCCTCTTCAGTCATGCCTCTTCAGTCTTGCCTCTTCAGTCTTGCCTCTTCAGTCTTGCCTCTTCAGTCATGCCTCTTCAGTCTTGCCTCTTCAGTCTTGCCTCTTCAGTCCTGCCTCTTCAGTCATGCCTCTTGCCTCTTCAGTCATGCCTCTTCAGTCTTGCCTCTTCAGTCTTGCCTCTTCAGTCATGCCTCTTCAGTCTTGCCTCTTCAGTCTTGCCTCTTCAGTCTTGCCTCTTCAGTCATGCCTCTTCAGTCATGCCTCTTCAGTCTTGCCTCAGGTATTCCATGTTCAGCTGCAGGATATTTCCTACCTACCCGTAGTTTGGGAACAAATGCCACCTAACCCCTGTTTACTCCCAACGTTTGGATCACACATCAGTGCGGATGACTTCATGCCAGTCTGATGTATACCAACATTCTGCTTTATGATTGGATAAGGAAAGACTTTATCACACAAGCATACACACAAAAGCACACTTATTACACTCAGTTTTTTAACTTGTACCTTGTAGGGTTGTGTCCACATGCAGAACAGCATGCCGATGTTGTGGGATAGTAAAGTAATAATACAATATGTACGAATAATGGGTTACATAATGTATCAAGCCATGGTCTACATCTACATTTTTTATTTATTAACTAATTTCGTAAAAAGCACAGTAGGCTAAGTAGGTCAAATAGGCCAATTGGCTAAGCAGCAGACACACAGAACAGAACAGAAATCATAGGCTGATAGAAATTATGTCTTCATTTTACTGGGCCATAATGATACCGCTCCCAAAACACACATTTGGTAAATCCAAGACAAAGGTTTCAGAACCATGGAGAGCGCAGTACGCCATAGGCCTTTCGAGGAATTCATATTTTTTGCTGGACTGTGCCGCTTAGAGTGTTTATAAAACTCTTCGGCATGTCAGAGAGAAATTTGACTTGAATATCGAAGCTTTTCACGAGATCTACGCTGCATCAATTTATCTGGTCCGTTTCGCCCGCGGGTCATGATGGAGAGCAGCCTCTCCACAAAGGCATTTGTGACAGGGACGCTTAGCAGACGAGATCAATATCCTTCAGTAGGATCCCAGACTTCACTCTGACAGTCGCTCCCATCTCCGCCACTTGCCTTTGATGCCATAGAACACGTCCACCGCTGTGGCAGGGAGGCCGACAACACGACTTGCAGTAGGCTATTATGTCAGCTATAGTGTGTCTCTCTGTCTTGGTGAGAGGACAAGCAGGCAGTATGGAGCAAGCAGCTGATGTGTAGGTTCAGGTTGCTGATGATTTTGAGAAATTCAATGTATTTGATTCAATGCTGGAACAATAACGTATCAAATGACCAAAGGTAGGGAGGTAAAAAGCAGAGGCATATCGCACCCTGGATAAATGGAACGAATTAATCTTACATAATAATCGTTGAATAAATTAAATGTCCACTGAAAGATACTCAGAAAAAGCTGTTTTTAACACCTCTGCTAGTAAAACGCAATTTCTTTCTTTCTTTTTTAAATGAATCCCATGTACTTGAGTGGAAGAGTGAAAGAACGAGGAGACGTACAGTATTTGGGGGTTTCCATCTTCCCTGGCCCACTTTCAGGGATCGACTGGAGTCAACGCAGCGGCCGGACATGATGGAGCGGATGGGGATCTTTCCTCCACCATGCGCCTTCAGCCCCAGGCGCGCCGCATGGCGTGTGTGTGTGTGCATGTGTGTGTGAGTGTGTGTGTGTGTGTGTGTGTGTGTGTGTGTGTGTGTGTGTGTGTGTGTGTGTGTGTGTGTGTGTGTGTGTGTGTGTGTGTGTGTGTGTGTGTGTGTGTGTGTGTGTGTGTGTGTGTGTGTGTGTGTGTGTGTGTGTGTGTGCATGTGTGGACTGATCAATCGCAGCCCCTTGGGGAGCCTGGCTCCTCTCACACACACTAATGTTCCTCTCTGTTATCACAGGCCCTGGGAGCAGGAGAGGAAGGAGACGAAGAGAGAGGAGGAGGAGGAGGAGAGGAAAGAGACGGAGAGAGAGGAGGATGAGAGGAAAGAGACAGAGAGAGAGGAGGAGGAGAGGAAAGAGACGGAGAGAGAGGAGGAGGAGAGGAAAGAGACAGAGAGAGAGGAGGAGGAGAGGAAAGAGACGAAGAGAGATGAGGAGGAGAGGAAAGAGACAAAGAGAGATGAGGAGGAGAGGACAGAGACGAAGAGAGAGGAGGAGGAGAGGAAAGAGACGAAAAGAGAGGAGGAGGAGAAAGAGACGGAGAGAGAGGAGGAGGAGAGGAAGGAGACGAAGAGAGAGGAGGAGGAGGAGAGGAAAGAGACGAAGAGAGAGGAGGAGGAGAGGAAAGAGACAAAGAGAGAGGAGGAGGAGATGAAAGAGACGAAGAGGGAGGAGGAGGAGAGAAAAGAGACAAAGAGAGAGGAGGAGGAGAGGAGGAGGAGAGGAAAGAGACAGAGAGAGAGGAGGATGAGAGGAAAGAGACGAAGAGAGAGGAGGAGAGGAAAGAGACGGAGAGGGAGGAGGAGGAGAGGAAAGAGACAGAGAGAGAGGAGGAGGAGAGGAAAGAGACGAAGAGAGAGGAGGAGGAGAGGCAAGAGACGGAGAGGGAGGAGGAGGAGAGGAAAAAAGAAAGGAGGGAGACCCACTGGAAACCGACGCAAAAGGACAAGAAGATAAGGCATACTGTAGGCAAATGGAGAAGTGAACATTTCTCTTGGAAAGATTGTGCCTTTTTTCCCAAAACGCTCTGAAACACATTCCGCTACGGTCGCCCAGACATTCGGATACGCCTATCGCATGAGGAGCAAACACAACCTCCGCGTTATGAATTACTCATACTTCTCGCTCTCTTCTCTTTCTCTTTTTTCTCTCCCTCGCTCTCTCTCTCTCTCTCTCTCTCTCTCTCTCTCTCTCTCTCTCTCTCTCTCTCTCTCTCTCTCTCTCTCTCTCTCTCTCTCTACTTTTCTCCCTCTTTGCATTTTTCTGACAGGCCGATAATACGCCTCTCCCCGTTTTTCTTTTGCCATCGACTGGCTGGCTTTGGGAGAAGACGTGTGACAAGTCACGTCATTAAGGACGCAATGCGCCTCCCCAGCTGTCCATCTGTCTCCCGCAAACTAATCATCACCCCTGATGTGGGCCCGGTCCGCACCCAGTGCAGTGCCGAGCTTCATCACGGAGCTCCGTGCTGCTTTAAAGGGAAAGTCCACCCTGAAATAGAATTCACATTATGTGATTGCTGTTCGGATTTGTGAATAATGAACTTCACTTAAAGGGGAAAATCCACCCTAAAACAAAATTCACGTTGTTTCTGGGATGCTCCGTTGCGATTTGTGAACATGACCATGTCTCCTGAAGCTGAATATCAGAGAGAGGATACTCAAGTGTCAAATGATGTCATCAAGAGACAGATCATGGAGCTGCTCCATAGACAGTCCCTATGGTGATGTCATCAATAATAATAATATAATAAACTGGACTTTTGAAGAAGTCTTTATTTATCATGCAGTGACACATGCGATGGGCGGCACACCGATGAAATTGAGTCTCTGCGCTTGACCCATCCCGTCGTCCTTCCCCCCAAGGGCAGCCGGGAGCAGATAAGGGCTGCGGCGTGGGGCCGCGCCCCGGGGACCAATTCAAGTGCTCCTGTCCGTCTTCATCAGGGACGCGACAGCGTTAGCGATCTGTTGTGCATGTTTTTCCATTGGGTTTATCTTATTGGGAGGGGAAACCCTTGCGAGCCACGGGGAGAACATGCAAACTCCACACAGAAAGGGAGACACCCCACCAGGGTAACTGGCAACACGGCAACCTGGTCCCCAAGCGGAAATCGAACCCTGGACCTTCTAGCTGTGAGGCGACACTACACCACCGTGCCGCCTTATCAAGAGACAGATCCTGGAGCTGCACCATAGACAGTCCCTATGGTGATGTCATCAAGAGACAGATCCTGGAGCTGCACCATAGACAGTCCCTATGGTGATGTCATCAAGAGACAGATCCTGGAGCTGCACCATAGACAGTCCCTATGATGATGTCATCAAGAGACAGATCCTGGAGCTGCACCATAGACAGTCCATATGGTGATGTCATCAAGAGACAGATCCTGGAGCTGCACCATAGACAGTCCCTATGGTGATGTCATCAAGAGACAGATCCTGGAGCTGCACCATAGACAGTCCCTATGGTGATGTCATCAAGAGACAGATCCTGGAGCTGCACCATAGACAGTCCCTATGGTGATGTCATCAAAAGACAGATCCTGAAGCTGCTCCATAGACAGTCCCTATGGTGATGTCATCAAGAGACAGATCCTGGAGCTGCTCCATAGACAGTCCCTATGGTGATGTCATCAAGAGACAGATCCTGGAGCTGCACCATAGACAGTCCCTATGGTGATGTCATCAAGAGACAGATCCTGAAGCTGCACCATAGACAGTCCCTATGGTGGTTTTACTGGGATGGTGGACGTACATTTTCTGATGCAGAGCTGTAAGCCGTGATTAACGTTTAAAAAAAGAAAATAAACATTTTAATATATATATTTTTGTACTAGACTTCAAATGTCAAGATAGGCCGCGCTCTCAAAATCCGACACTGGGTGCTGAAATCCCATTAAGTGATATATAAAAAAGAAGCAGGGAAGCTGGACCAGCACTCTCAGGTTCAAGTATTTAATGGCAGCCTGAAACAAACATGTTTCGGAAATTATTATTCCTTCGTCAGTGTTATAGCTAGCAATGCAATTGCAGTCAAGATGGTGGTTATATACACAGGTGGTTAATGACTTGGCAGGAAATGGCATCACGGCACAGGTGTGCCTGAGTCTATTGGTCCTCAATGACCAAAGGAAAGACCTATCAAAATAGAGTCCGTTAGTAAATACAGATTATACAAATATACAACAAAACAAAAGCAAAAGCAAAAATACATTACATTACCAGAAACTTGATGTGTAACATGCCCGTAGTTTATAGGGATAATTGAGCCCCTTTACTTATTTAAAGGGGAACTATTTTACAATTTCTTTCACTATTTGGGCACTTTTACACAATTCCTGTAAGTCTATGGAACACCTCTGTAATTTTTATTTTTATTTTTTTTCATTGTTTTGTATTTCTAATCAAGTCCTCAAAAACAGCATTTTTCTACCTCAAGATCTTAAGCCGTTTTGAGCCTGGGCACCAACCACAATGGTAAACCACTGCCTCGCCTGAACATTATCATGCAGCGGTGTCTCTCTGACATCACAAATCAGCACATTTTCAGACGACTCAGTTCAGTGAGGGTGAATATTGTGAGAGGAGAATTGGAAGAATGCGCCAATATGAGAATTAGAGACATAGATCATATTATTATAAGTTCACATAGCTAGGAAACAATGCTAAACACTCAAAAAGGCCATTTATAAGATAGTTCCCCTTTTAAAAAAAATTCTCTATTGAGAATCATAGGATAAACATACCTCATGCGTGAATACAACCACATGAATTAAACCAAAATAATAATATTATAGGTAAAAGGTACTTAAAGGAAACAGGTTAACACGTTCTCTTCATTCATTCCTCTAGGTTCTAATTCTATGCAATTAAACAGGTGGATATAATAACATTCCCGTTGCAATAGTAACTTGTGTCTGTCTCCCCCTCTCGCGGGCCTGTGGACTAACTCAAGTCCCATGTATCTGAGTTTGTTAACGGTATGTTTACACCTGGAAAAATGTCTAGCTACTGACGACTTTATATCTGAATTTCTCACAGAACACTTGTGTTCACTGATTCTTGTTTTAAAGGCTCTGGTTGTTTTCCCCACATAAGAAAAATTACACTGGCATTTTAGCAGATACACCAGATTTGATGAATTACACGTGATACGCCCTTTAACACTTTAACTGCCACACACAAGATATCTCGGGTTTATTTTTATGTGGTTGAAAGCCACTCACGAGATTTCTCAGATTTTTTATTTTTTTTTTATTTTGCGATCTGAAATCATATTGCATCACGCAAGCCTACCCGAGTATACACGAGCACCGCCGGCGATCATATGTGGAAAAAAGCGCCCCCTATCGTCTCCCAGATGACATAAGGGATTTTGGAATGGACTCAATGAAAATGGATGGGGAAAAAAATCCGGTACTCCACATTTTCCAGTCCACTGATCCAGCCGGGGTTACCACAGTTCATTCTGGAGCCTCTGAGCCCCGCTGATCATGGAGTTCTACTGTATCGCGTTGGATCTATACACTTATCGATTTTTTCGAATGGTGATCAGGAATTGGAATATACCAGTTGGATACCATCTGATGTCAGGTAAGGAATCTATGTTATCAGTGTTAGGATAATCAGACAAATTTTGATGAAGTTATAAGCTGTTTTGTGAAATGGGCTCTTTCGGTTTCACTGTAAAAGTCCAAGAGGAAATCAACGCAGCGATTATCCGTGCGCGGCCCGAATGTGCTTGCGTGCACGTATAATATTGATCATCTAGCGTTTATTTGAAAACGATTCATAAAAAGGCCGACGAATATCAACGTTGTGGAATATTCCAGTAAAAGACGATTTTCATAGAATGGTCCAGAATGGGCTGTTTTTTTATCTCAAAACGGGTGCTTTTCTAAATGCTCTGAAACGGAAATGACGTGATAAAAAACCAATCTGCCTTGACAGCACTGACTGGAAAATAGTATTTGATAATGCGACGGGCAGATTAGACACATAGCCATAATTTAAAACATAGATTAGGCGATATTAACGTTAACATTGAAGTGGATGGTGGCATCAAGGGGGTAAAAAGGAAAACCCGGCGTGGCACTCAAAGTGTTAACAGGTCTACTTTTGCCCGTTTTCGGGTGCGTGTAAAATTTCTCTTTGATCATGCCTTGACACTGTACACAGGCTTGACAAGGAAAATTTCCATCAGGGATATTCGACAAAAAATGTGTAGGTTTCCTTACGGGCAAGTCGGTTTTGACTAAAAGGTTAGATAAATTATATATAATAATTATAAGATAATGTAATAGACTTCACTCAGGTGTATTATTGATAGTCTCATTGATACTATGTTTGTTTCTGACTCAAAGTGTGTGTGTGTGTGTGTGTGTGTGTGTGAGAGATAGAGAGAAAGAGAGAGAGAGAGGGGGGGGTGAGAGAGATGAGGAAGGGGCAAGAGAGACAGAGAGCTGGGAGAGTGTGTGTATGAAAGAGAGAGAAAGAGAGAGAGGGGGGGGTGAGTCCTCAGCCCTTGTGTGGGTGAATGTAACACGTTCCTAACATTTTCTTTCCCCTATTATTTCATGCACACTTTATTCATTGTTTTAAATTATTATTTTCTTTTAAGTTATTTTGTGCATCACTCTGTTTTGAATTTGATGCAAATTTGCAATGCATGAGGGTCATCCTTTTGTGTTAAATGGCTGCATAAAGCAAGCATTTGTTGACTCTCATGTTGATAAGAGTATTAAAACTTGAAAAAGATCCGTTTAAGGTAGATACAAATGTTCTTTTATAAAGAATTTGATTAATTTGCGATTAATCGCGAGTTAACTATGGACAATCATGCGATTAATCAGATTAAATATTTTAATCGATTGACAGCACTAGTTGTAATGCCTTCAGCAGAAAGTCTGCGTCCAACCCGGTCCCATACACTACCAATACAAAATAGAGAAATTATATTGTATCAATGGACTCGTCGCGGTCTCCGCGATTGTCTTTCATTCTCATCTGTCTCAATATGTTTCTGCAGTGATCCTGCCAAGGTGTGGATAATTCAATTCACAATAATAATATATTGAAGTCAAGAGTAGTGCCTTCAAATAAAACGCATTCAGATGAGCCCTGCAGTCAGTCACTGGACCAACTCCAGAGATATTCCATAGATTCAAGCTTGGTGCTCTGAATAACGGTCCACGACCAGTGGAACAGAACCATGTTCTGTTTTAGGGTGGATGCTCCCGATAACACTGCACAGACAAGGGAATTATCTGCACCCCCCCCCCCCCCCCCCCCCCCTCTCTCTGTCTCTCTACCTAAATCAAGTAGGACGTGAGCTCACGCGACGGGAGGACAGAGATGTGGTGACGCATGGTATGTCCTGACGTCTCTGCCTAGCCCGGCACCATCACCCACCGCAGACCATTTGTACTAATTTGTGCCGCAGGCAGGATATTAGGGTGGCGAATTGGGTATAAATTGTTAATATGCTTCAGATGTATTAACACAGCATTACCACTCAGCCATTAACCTGTAGCAGCAGGAGTGTGTGTGTGTGTGTGTGTGTGTGTGTGTGTGTGCGTGTGTGTGTGTGTGTGTGTGTGTGTGTGTGTGTGTGTGTGTGTGTGTGTGTGTGTGTGTGTGTGTGTGTGTGTGTGTGTGTGTGTGTGTGTGTGTGTGCGTGCGTGCGAGTGTGTGTGTGTGTGTGTATGTGTGTGTGCGTGCGTGCGTGTGTGTGTCTGTGCGAGTGTGTGTGTGTGCGTGCGTGTGTGGTGTGTGTGTGTGTGTGTGTGTGTGTGTGTGTGTGTGTGTGTGTGTGTGTGTGTGTGTGTGTGTGTGTGTGTGTGTGTGTGTGTGTGTGTGTGTGTGTGTGTGTGTGTGTGTGTTTGTGTGGCCCTCATGTTTTAAGCCCTGTGTTAAGCGGTAATTGCTGACTGGAGGTGACTTTTCATTGGCCCTTGGGGAGTGTCCAGGTCCCCTTACTCGTCTGAATTTCGGTCTCCCTCCCTTCGTCCCTCCATCCTTCCCTCATTCCAGCCTCTCTCTCTCCCAGATGAGGTAGATATCTACTGTAGCCTTTACTCTTTACCTTTCAGCTCAGTTCAGCTTTATTGTTCCACCAGGGGAAAGTAGGGTTGCAGCCACGATAAACCAAGCAGTCCACAATTACATCTATTATAAAAACTAAACACAACATAGCAATACAGTCAGACACTATAATATTGGTGCTGTCAGGCGATTAAAAAAATAATCAAATTAATTACAGGATTTGTAATTAATTAATCGAATTAATCACATTTTAATCGCATAACCATTTTAGGCATGATATTCTATATTCTATAATCATATTTCAAATTGCTTGTGTCCGGATGGCAGAATTCAGTACTGTATCTACAAAACCTTCTGTTTAATCATCTTCCCTTTGTTCATTTGCTTAGATTTTTCAGGTCTGGTCAATTTTAGCATGGTGTTATTCACAGTCAAAGATAAAACATTTAAAATATATATGTAATTGATATTCTCATTTGGTTCATTACAATTTACTCAAGCCTAGTAACAGACACAGTATTTCTGACACTGGGAATACATTCCCTGAGATCCATAGATGTCCCTAGAATCAGATAACAAGAACATGCAAATGTTATTTATTTATTTATCCACTGTCATTTCAGTGTTGGTGTATAGGCTATATAGTGTATTTCAATATAAGTTTAATTGATTCATGATATATTCGAAGGAATGCAGGTGTATAGCTATATCAAACAAAGGTATGTCCCATTGTATACCATTAAAACAGATATGTAACAATTAAGAAATACAAATTCCACAGAAGGCATTAAATAATTATTATTTTCAATCATTTCACAATAATTGTGTTTGAATATCTGAGTAATTAAAGTAATTATACATTTGTCCAAAATAGCTGGTTCAGATATGGTTAATCCAGCTGCCCTGTGATCAGATTAATCCATATTATTTATTTTTCCGACATCAAATGCGTAATTTCTTATCGTACAAATATTGTCATATTTATTTTAATTATGATTAAGTAATTAATTCCAATGAGGCCTGTAGCGTAGACATGAAGGAATCACTATGAGAACACAGTCTGTCAAGTTAATACAATTTTCAATTAGTCAATCAATCATAAGTGTGCTCCTCAGCACTCTTAAATCTGTTCTCAGCCACGGCCAAATCTGATCTCAGGAAAATTTGGGGAATCGCGCTACCAACCCTAATATGTCTTAAAGAGGACATTTTTGTCATAAATCCGTTCGGGAATGTTTAGGTGTGGAGGTTTCCCTCTAAGCCTTAGGCCTCTTACCCTCGTTCCCTGAAAGCTTTAAAGGTCACTTTAAAGGAACAAGATATAACTGTATGTTCTGTATAGTATAGTTAGTATAGCTAGGATGGTTTAGTATACATAGTATAACTGTATATTGTATAGTATATTGTATAGTAGTGTACATAAGACCCATTACCTTTTAATTTGTAAGCTTAGCATTGTATTGTATTTTATCTTAGTACTTTTTATCATGTCTATTTTATTATCTATGCTATTTTATTCTATTATTATTTAGTATTTTTTTTTGCACAATCGAAGGCGGGCATGGCCACCTTCATTTCACTATATGTTTTGTGTATGTGACAATTAAACCTCTTGAATCTTGAATCTTGCTCTAGAGGACTTCTTCCTGAGATTTTCACAATTATTATCATATACCATTCTTAATGCATATTTTTATTAAAAATGTTCTCTTTCTCTCTCACACACACACACACACACACACACACACACACACACACACACACACACACACTACACACACACACACACACACACACACACACACACACACACACACACACACACAACACACACACACACACACACACACGTCCATGAACAGGCACTTGTGTCCAACTTTCTCCTACTACCCCTTTCTTTATCTACCTCTAAACCCTGTTCATCTGTGTGTAATGTATAGTGATCTGGTGTTACAGCACAGCTGGCCTGAGCCTCACAATCTATTGGTATGATGGAAAATCTCTGTCTCACACTGTTTTACTTTATTTCATTTTATTTTTCAATTTCTCCCCCCAAAAGGTTGTAGGCTGCAGGTTGCACTCTCCGCTGATTACAATGCATAACCCCCCCCCCCCCTTCCCACCCTACCTGCTCACCCATACCTGTATTTGCCAACATGCTTAACCTTTTTGGTGTTGAGGAAACCAGTAATGAACCAATAATGATTACATTAACTAGTCATATTCATTATAACACTAACATCACCTCTCTCTCTCTCTCTCTCTCTCTCTCTCTCTCTCTCTCTCTCTCTCTCTCTCTCTCTCTCTCTCTCTCTCTCTCTCTCTCTCTCTCTCTCTCTCTCTCTCTCTCTCTCTCTCTCTATCTCTCTCTCTCTCTCTCTCTCTCTCTCTCTCTCATGCCAGGACACCCCTGCCACAGAGTAGTTCAGTGGCAGACACACAATGATGGAGCTCATTACCAAATACCCACTTTTTCAATCTTGTCCTGTCAGTCAGTGGGCAGGAGAAGAGAAGAGAAGAGAGGATAGGAGGATGAGAGGACAGGGAGAGCAAGAGGAGGAAAAGGGCGAGGAGAGAGGAGAGAGGAGGAGAGGAGAGAGGAAAGAGGAGAGAGGAGAGGAGGATGAGAGGAGAGAGGAGAGGAGAGATGAGAGAGGAGGAGAGGAGAGAGGAGAGTAGAGGAGGATGAGAGGAGAGAGGAGAGCGGAGAGAGGAGGGGAGGAGGATGAGAGGAGAGAGGAGGAGAGGAGAGAGGAGAGGACGATGAGAGGAGAGGGAGAGCAAGGGGGAGGAGGAGATACAATATTAGGAATGGAGAGGAAAGGAGAAGAAGGACAAAGAGAAGCAGGGAGAGGAGATGAGGTCAGAGGAGGAGAGGAGAGGGGAGGAGAGAGGAGAGAGGAGGAGAGGAGAGATCTACAGCCCGGCAACCAAGTTGATGAAGACTTCATTCTGTCTGAATTCTTGCCCTGTCTGAGGAATAAGGACATACTCTCGTAAACGACAACCTCTGTGTATTTCACTTTAACAGGGTGATGTGTGCGTGTGTCTGTGCATGCATTCACGCGTGTGTGCGCACGTGCGTGTGTGAGTGTGTGTGTGTGTGTGTGTGAGTGTGTGTGTGTGTGTGTGTGTGTGTGTGTGTGTGTGTGTGTGTGTGTGTGTGTGTGTGTGTGTGTGTGTGTGTGTGTGTGTGTGTGTGTGTGTGTGGTAGGTGTGTGTGTGTGTGTGTGTGTGTTGCTGTGTGTGTGTGTGTGTGTGTGTGTGTGAGAGAGAGTTATGTCTGTTGTTAATGTCTGTCTGTTGTAGAGGTGTTGTCTAGTGGATCTAGATAGATGGCCTGAGCTAAAGCAAAGTTACTCTCGGACGGGGGTGCAAAGGTTTTTTTCAATACATGAACGAAAATATGATTTGAGAGATATTTGTAAATTTACTGTTCAAAAAGCTAAAAAGAGATTAAAAGGAGGTGTATTTCTATTATTGGTGTTAACTTGTGGCTGACTGGCAACATCACCTCCTGGTTTGGGAATAGCACTGCACAAGACCGTAGCAGACTACAAAGAGTGACACGTTCAGCCGAACGCACAATTGGAGGGGGGCTTCCCACCCTCCAGAACATTTACAACAAGCGGTGCAGGGGGAAGGCTAAGAGAATTATTAAGGACTCGAGCCACCCAAACAACTGCCTTTTTGAACTGCTGCGGTCAGGCAAGCGATACGGAGTCTTAAGGCGAGCACAGAAAAGACTCAGAAGAAGCTTCTATCCCCAGGCCATCAGGCTGCTAAACGAACAATAAACACTATGCAACAACCATCAAATGCACACAGCACACACACCCACACACTCACTTAAACAAACAACACACTGCAGCAACCCACTCTCCACACTTTAGATCACACAAACACACTTTATATTTATTGATAAAGGATTTGCACTACAACTCGTACACCTACTGTAAATTGTACCTAAATTGCACCTCATCCCATTTCTGCCTTGCACTATATAGTATTGTATATTAGTACACTGCATAGTATTGTATATTATATGGTAACTCAGTTACGTCTATTCTGCATCGAACATTGTACATATGTCTATACTGAACACTGTGACCTAATTTTTTTACTTCTAATTTATGTTATTTTATTTCATACTTATCTTGTCTTGCACAGTCTCTGGAGCGTAACAGTAAGAAGCATTTTGTATAAAAGTATTCTGTACTTCTGTATGACAACTATTAAAGAAACTTGAAACTTGAAACTTGGAACAATGCTGATAAACAGTTCTGTATCGTTAGTGGCTTAGCTTGGCATCGCTACTGCACTATCTCGCGTACGTGCACGCGTACTGAATAAACCACAAATGTACCTCTAATACCAGTATTAGTCTGACCACACCCCTCATCAGCTTACCTTCATAAGCAGGTGTGTGGTCACCTGCTCTCCTCCTTCTCGCTTTCACCACAAGGAAGAGGTGCCTCGGTAGATCCCCACACTTGACACCATGATGGAAGAAATTGGATTAGGAACAGCTTGGGAAACAAGGATACGTTGACATCATATCTTTATTTTCTCTCTCACTATTTTCGAGAAAATACGGCGATATTGTCTTCGTACTGGAGTGTCTAGAAGATGATGATCATTCTAAAAACCCTCCACCGGTTTTCGTATTGGGAGCACGCCGCTGCATGCTTCTCAACTGCAGTTCCCTGCTGTGTTTGTTGGGGTGAAACCTGTCAGGCCACAGCTGAACTGTCGGACATGCCGCTGTTGTGAGGAGCGGTGCGTTCCAGGTTGGGTGAGTAGTGTTTGCTGGCGGGCTCCACTTGTCTGTTAGTGCTATGGGGGCTACTTGACAAAGTTTATGGAAACCGGCCCCAGGCTAGGGTCCTTTGTTTAGCCGCCTAGGCGACAGAAGGCCTTGGTCTGGCGACCATTATAGTTTTAACTAGTGGGCCGCGACCATTGACACTGGTGATCCCTGTGTGTTCTGGACGAGTGGATTCTCTCTGTCACCGTGTTAAGACCCCATCTTTCATATCCAAATGAGAGTATTCCTTCACGAGGGGATATGTGCATGTAATGTGCGATAGCGGCAGATTCATGTTCGAAATCAGCTACACAGGCCAGTTGGTACTGTGCTGATTCCGCCGGATGTTCACCGTTGTGAAGCGGTGTTGACGTCTTGTTTTCTCTTTTCTCTTAAACAGAACGGCGGCCTGTCTGGGTGAGTGTTATGTCATTGTTTACATGTTCATAGCTTACGGTTAGCCAGTCGGCTGTTAACTGCTGCGTTAGCCTGCTGGATCGCTGCATGGCCTGCTTAAGGCCTACTGTTAGCCAGTCAGCTGTTAGCTGCGGGGCTAGCATGTCGTGGTCGCTGGGTAAACGTTAGCTTGCTGCTAGGGCCATGGCTGGCGCGGGGTAGCTCAGCTTCTCGCGCGCCGCCGGAGCTCGCTTCTGATCGCCGTTGGCTTGATGCTATTCTGTTGAACGTGCTTTGATTTTAACATGTTTTACACTCTTGACCGCGACGTCATCCTTGACAGGGGATGTTTCGTCGACCCTGCCCTGAGCCTGGACGGGAATTGCGTCAACAAAGAGGACTGTAGCGACTGGTTGGAGCGGCGACGCTGCCCGGATCGAACAACACAGGTCGGCTGTGTTCTACGGTGTCTTGTGACTGCACTTCGCTGATCTGCGTTCCGGGTAGGTACGGGGTTGGCCAGACCTCATAACACGTCTTCTGGTTTTACTTTGCTAAGTGTATTGTGAATAACGGTGTTTTTTCCCAAAACGTGTGTTGTCGCAATGCATTTAGGATACGTTGCGGGTTATGTGTGAGCTGTTTGTCACTGGCAGTTAGCTTCTCCGTGCAGATCGTGATGTATTGATCTGGTTGTTGTGTGAGAAACATCATGGTGTTTGTGTACCGTGTACTCACTACTAAGGCAACTAACCTATGAAGCTATGCTTGGTGACAAGTGAGTAAAAGAATGTTCTTTCTCAGACTGTAATGACAATGAACAGTGTGTTCACACATTAACAGGTTTTCCTGTTTTAACTGGCCGTATTGAGGGTAAAATAGGAGGATTGTGTTTCCCCCCCCGGTTCCCTGGGGACTTTATCACCTCCTATCAGACATGTTGTGCATTAATTGTGTCTTTTGTGTGGTAGGGATACGATGTAACTCTTAGCTTGATTGCTGAGGTTGTGCTAAATCTGCTGGAGAAACTTATTTCCTAAAGGGAAATTGGTTGGTTGCTGTCATGTGTGCTTAGCAAGGCCTGTGGTCGATACTAATCAAGAATGATGTATTCTCTCATTGTGAGAAACGGCGTTCCTCTGTTGAGTGTTTTTGCCATTTTTTGTAGGTGATGGGTTGTGTGTGTCATGTGACCTACAACTGGGTTGTACTGGCCACAGAAGCACATGTGTATGTTGGACCGGGGTTCTTAGAGCCCTCTCTATTCTGTGTTTTTCCTTAGTAAAAATCAGATAGCAGGTTAGCTCATGCGCTGTGTGGAGCTGTGAAACGCTTCATAGAGCTGACTATGACTGTGTCATATTCTCTTTTTGTCGTTACGTCGTATCATGGGTGTGGGGTCGTAAAGGGGTGAACTGGTAACCTTTCCTCTCCCCATTGTTCTGTCGGTCAGGGGTACACCCCCTGTCCTTCAAGGTTCCCGTCACGTGGCGGTTCGGCACGTTACGGGGGGGGGGGGGGGGGGGGGGAGGGAGTTCCTGGTCCCACGGCCTGGTATATTGGGCGTGTGCACCGCAGGAATTCCCCCGCCATAGAGTACGTCACCGTGCGCGTCTCTGTTGGTAGGACTTCCGTGTGCTGTTCAGGTCCATGTGATGGATCTGTTTTCAGGGGGGGTGGTCAGGGCTCCTCCTCACCAAGCGCCTATTCAGGCCTTCTGTGAGTTCGGACTCCTTCTTCCATGTGAGGAAGCCTCCATCAGAGTACAGAGCCTTCCTCCTCAGATTGTCAAAGTGAGTGGACCCTCTAGAAGGGTCCTTTTCTATTGTATGTATATTCGATTCAATTCGTTTGTTGAGTGTGTATGGGTTCAGTGCCTCTTCCCCGGAGGCCCTAAAACCAGTTTTTTACATGGCTCAAGGTGCAATATATTCTTTTCAATCTGTACAGCTCGCGTGGGAAGTCTCTCTGGGGATCCCCGTCTCTTTCCTATGGGAGGGTGGTGGGATGTAAAAATGTGAACATTTTTTACCCCGGCTGTGTAGACTGGGATACATACTGTTGATGCTTCCTTCTTTCTATTCCAGAAGTGTTGGAGTTAGGGAGTGTCACACCCCTCTTGTCGTTCCCCTGGGCGCCTTGGGGATTCAATGACAGGTCTAAATAGCCTGTTCGTTGATGGGGGTGTGTCCCGACGCACGTATTGTGCTAGCTCGCTGTAAACAGGCGATTGACTGGCACGCCTTGGTTGCTTGTGGTTGAAACGGCGTTTTTATAAAGCAACTGAGATGGGGGTTTTTCCTCTTCCGACGACCACATCCCATGACCTGGGTGGGTTGTCGACGGATTCTCGTTCATGTCTGGGGGATGATGACGGGATGGATCTGAACATATGTAGTGGGGTCTCACGCCCTTGGGGTGGGCCACCAGGCGCGGTTCGTCCGAACGTCTGGGTGGCGCCTTCTTTGCATGTTAAGATCAACACGCATATCTGCCCTTCTCCTGGAGTAGGCATGTCGGCGTGGTTAGGGCACGGGACTGGTTCTGGTCACGCTGGTCCAGATCAGTTGAACCCGTTGTCCGCCAGGGATGCAGATCTGCTGTTCTGGTACCCTGAGGGACTTGGGCTTTTTTCAGGGGGAAAAATGCCAGGTCGGTCTGGGTGTCACAGGGTTAAGCGCTATGGAGACCCTGGTTGGGTATGTTTTTACTCAGCACTGTCGTCATGGCTTACAGCCATGCCATTCTGTACGCGCTCGATCTCGTCGGATCTCGGCCGCTACACAGGTTGGTCCTGGTTAGTACTTGGTTGGGAGACCGCCGGGGAATACCAGGTACGGTGTGCTTAGGGGCTGGTTCTCCATTGTTTTTCGCTCCTCTCTCACGCATGGCGAAGAGGGGCCTGTGGGGGTGGTTTTTTGACCTCCTCTGGTGACCCTGTGCTTCCCGTACCGCCAGGCCCGGTCCGAAGTGATGTTTGCGACCCGTAGGCCTGGGTTAACCCTTTTTGGAAACTGAAACACTTGTACTGCGGTATAGCCGGTGTATACCCGCAGGTGTGTTTTGGAGTTTTTTCTTGAGGGGTTATAGGAACAACCACCGCATTGGGTAACACCGAGGTGGTTGATTCCCTGGTGTGTTGGAGCAGTGTCAACTCCCGGGTTCACCGTTTGAGGGTGCCCCTGCACGTTCATGACGTCTGCCAATCGTGTCAGCCTTCTCTGCCTCGACCCCTCTGGGTGGGGGTTGTTAAATGGAGGCTTGGTCATGCAACACCGCCAGCTTACGCTCCTTCCGCCGGGGCGGCTGTGTTCAGCTGTCCCCTCTGGCGCCTGTCTCGTCCGCAGTCTCCAGGCTAGGGTTAACAGCCTGTTGCCTGGTTTTTCCCCGGTGCGCTGCCTGCTTCCGTTGGTTAACCTTTTTTGTGTGCTTACGGCCATGCTGACTGCCTATTCTGCAGGGTCAGTGTGCCAGGCGGTGTACTATTGGGGGGACGGGGCCCGCTCGGCTTACGGCCATACCGACCTGAACACGCCCGATCTCGTCCGATCTCGGAAGCTGGGCAGGTTCTGGCCTGGTTGGTTCCGCCTGGGAATACCAGGTGCAGTAACTGAGGGGCCTTTGTCCGAATACGCTGGCGATGTGGGGGGCGGGGCACTACGTGCCCACCTGGTGGGGTCTTGATGCTGGCATCATGGACTTCTCCGGGCCCCCATTCTAGGGAGTCCAGTCCTTTTGGTGGGTCTGGGTCTTCCTTCGTGCTCCGCTGCTACGGCCTTGCCACGGGGTTGGGTTTGCCCTTGACCCCGTGATTCTGGGGGCAGTAACGAGGTTGTTCCTCCGTTCGTTCCCGGGTGGCATGCGGGTTGTGCGTGTGTGTAGTCGTGGGGTCAAGCCACGGTCTGCTCACCCTGTGCGTTGAGTTGCTTGAGTGCCTCTTCGCACGGTCGGGTCCGTCGCCCTCCCGTGACGTCCCTAATAGGGGGGCTACCCTCCATTAGGGGGGGTCGGGGGGGCTCGGCCCTCCCTGTTCTGATGGTTTTGGGGGGCTGTCAGCGGGGTGTATTTGTCAGCCAAGTGGCTCCGCTTGGCCTCCCTTGTGCAGTAGCGATGCCAAGCTAAGCCACTAACGATACAGAACGTTAGGTTATGACTATAACCAAGTTCTGTTAGTTAGGGGCGATGCTTGGCATCGGACGGCCGCTGCAGCCCTTGTCCTCACCTTGTGGTGAAAGCTTGGGAAGGAGGAGAGCAGGTGACCACACACCTGCTTATGAAGGTAAGCTGATGAGGGGTGTGGTCAGACTAATACTGGTATTAGAGGTACATTTGTGGTTTATTCAGTACGCGTGCACGTACGCGAGATAGTGCAGTAGCGATGCCAAGCATCGCCCCTAACTAACAGAACTTGGTTATAGTCATAACCTAACGTTAAGAATGAGTAATTCGCTTTTGGTTTTTAAGAAATGGTTTGTAAAGCTATTTTTGAAAACTACAAAGGTGAATAATAGAAAATGGTTTGTAAAGCTATTTTTTAAAACTACAAAGGTGAATAATACAGTTTTTTGCTATTTTCTTTCAGAATACTGTTTTGGAGTCTTAATTTTGTTAAGAATATAGGACAGGCATGTATAAGCATTATGCTTCAGTCTGTACCTTTTCAGTCACTGTAAAATCAAATATTGTTAAATGATTGTGCATATTGTATTGTGTGAGATAATGACTGAATAATACTACTACTACTACTACTACTACTACTACTACTACTACTACTACTACTACTACTACTACTACTACTACTACTACTACTACTACTACTACTACTACTACTACTACTAGTGTGGCTGCTATTTTATTTGTACTTGAAATACAGTACATGTTTGTTCACGTTAATCAACATTATGGTTTATCCAGTAGATGCACCAGTGGCACTTTTTCATCAATTCGGAGCCCTGAAATGTAAATATTAGTGCTGTCAGGCGATTAAAAAATGTATCTAATTAATAACAGGATTTGTAATTAATTATTCTAATTAATCGCATTTTAATCGCATAACCATTTTATGCCTGATATTCTATATTCTATAATCATAATTTTCAAATAGCATGTGTCCGGATGGCAGAATTCAGTACTGTATCTACAAAACCTTCTGTTTAATCATCTTCCATTTATTAATTTGCTTAGATTTTTCAGGTCTGGTAAATTTTAGCATGGTGTTATTCACAGTCAAAGATAAAAAAAAATTGATATTCTCATTTGGTTCATTACAATTTACTCAAGCCTAGTAACAGACACAGTGTTTCTGACACTGGGAATACATTCCCTGAGATCCATAGATGTCCCTAGAATCAGATACATAAGAACATGCAAATGGACCATATTAAAAAAAAGTAAATGTGTATTCTACGTTCTTATGGAATGAATGAGATCAAATTTTTTATATTTTTTTTGTACATTTTGAGTTAATTTTCATAACGCGATAATTTGCTGTGTAATTAATTAATCTAATTAACACGATAAACTGACAGCCCTAGTAAATATCA
Organism: Notolepis coatsorum; assembly: GCF_963971535.1. NCBI lineage: Eukaryota > Metazoa > Chordata > Actinopteri > Aulopiformes > Paralepididae > Notolepis > Notolepis coatsorum. Next base: position 74,734,818 of record NC_140181.1, read on the forward strand.
AGTGGATACAGAGCACCTAACTGGTCCATTACTTTTACTGAACACTATAGACTTAGACATGCATCCCTATTAGCAAGGTCAATGACCCTGCCTCACCTGGCCGACGCCCCATTGTATAATACCTCCGAATAATTGCTGTCAATGTGTGAAGAAGAAGCGTCTCTCTTCATTCCTGAGAAGTGGACTTTCTGGCTCGGTTCTGGTTCCACTGTAGCAACAAGCTACTGTATATACAGCAGCCTACGAGAATACATGGTGACAGATGTACAGGATGATAAACGATCCCATGTTTCGATGTGTCCCATGGCAGAACACATTCTCCATCATTCCTCACAAGCCCCGCGATTGGCCAATGAGCCCTGACGAGCCCTGCAACAGCCCCTGCGATTGGAGCGTTAAACTCATCTCTCTTTTGAAACCCATCTCCTGTCGCTCAGTCAGCACTTTGCCTCTAATTGCATTCATCAGGACAGATCATTACATCCTTCCACTCCTCTCCCTCCCTTGCTCTCCTACCCCCCCCCCCCCCCTCTCTCTCTCCCTCCATCTCTCATCCCATCCCTCTCTCAGAATGAAAGGGGAAACCCTGGTGATTCGGAGGCTCCGCTGGCGGCAGAGCCGGAGGTAGGAACAGGAGATGAGAGGAGAGGAGAGGAGAGGAGGAAGTAAATGAGGAGAGAGAGAGAGAGAGAGAGAGAGAGAGAGAGAGAGGAGGGAGAAGGAAGGTGTGACCTGGTCAGACTGTAAATGGTGTTGGAGGAGAAAGGAGCTTGTGTTGAGGCAGTTATTAGTCTCTGTTAGCTCTCTATGTGGGAACCAGTGATGCGTTACTGTAGCTATATAGGCTATTAATACCCAGCAGGGGAAAGCGGACCGCCGCAACCGTCAACACCACGCTAATAACACTCACATGGTGCTACAGTGTTGTGCTACAGGCGTGCAGCTGGCCAGGTAACCATCTCACTGCTCTACAGGGTCTCTTCTTCTTTTATTTTTTACCATAAATAGCCACGTCTTCCTCAACTTCCTCTGGCAGAGCAGGTGCTCTGCATTTGAATGTATTTTCTTTCAATCTACACTCGGTGTAAATCAGTGCTTTCCAATGAACTTAAAAGAGACAGAAATGTGCCCATTGGCAGCCATCCTGGCCCGGCCCTCGCCTGCCGTGGCAGAACATCAGAGGGGCCTCTCTTCGTTTCGTCAAAGAAATTCAGTCGCAGCGAGAAAGTCAAACACAGATGAAGTTGCTTCACGCCGACGACTATTCTGCGTATTTGCTTTGAGAAACCCGTATAATTCCCTCGCAGACCTGCAGAGAACCCTCTGAGGCGGAACAGATTAACTGGTTGAAAAAGCACTTTCCCATGTGACACTCGCTCCACTCTGGCTTCAGTTGTTTCCTTGGCATCGCGTGTCCACTGCACCTGGTGGTGCTGCTGCCCGTTTGGGTGCGATCCAAACTCGGCACTTGTCTCTGTGTCTACAAGGCACTCTGCTCTAGTTTGTGTTTCTATTTGTGGGTCTCTTCCGTTGGTCATATTTTTTATATTTATTTATTTGCTTGTTTATTTATGTCCTTATCTGTAGGACCGTGAAGGTAAATACGAGCACACACCTAGTCTAATTACATTTTAAGTACAAATCTAAATGGGGGGGGGGGGGGGAGCTCTGACCGATTAAGTGAGACATTATGAAGACCCAATTACTGAACGCATTTAACGCATTTGTCATTTAAATTCCTGAAGCACCGTTTGTTAATTAACATATTGAAGAGGCAACTTTTTAATTATCGAGGAGGCATGTGCTGGTTAATTAGGCTACCTTGCACTTGACATGTCCTTCCAATTACATTTTTGTACGTGGTTGGCATGTAAACCAACCTGGCGTCCTGGCTGGTCTATGGGGGCAAGGTCAAAGTCAAGAGTCTTGAACTGTCCACCGCCCACCGCACCCTTAGGCCTTTCATCAGTGTTGCAGACATCACTGAAGGGGATAGGGATATAGGTACGTGGCGGGAGGAGCCTTCAGTAATAGTTTTGTTTTGATTTGATTGAAGTTTAGTTCAAATATGCAACACAACAAACAAACATCAAGTACAGATATAGCCTTAAGCCGTTCAAATAATAAATGTATATAAAAAGACAAAGAACAACATTTACATATTTGAAAAGGAGTGGGAAGAATCATACACTTATTTAATCCCACCCCTTTTTACTCTTCAGATCATACTATATTATATTTACCAATTCATACATTACTAGACTTATATTGAAAAAAAAATACTTAGTTAACAATAACATTTTTAATAATACCTTATTAATATTTGCCAAAACTGTAGGTTACTGTAGCCATTTTATTTACATATATACAACTACATAGTCAATAGGACGTCTGTCTGTCTGTCTGTCTGTCTGTCTGTCTGTCTGTCTGTCTGTCTGTCTGTCTGTCTGTCTGTCTGTCTGTCTGTCTGTCTGTCTGTCTGTCTGTCTGTCTGTCTGTCTGTCTGTCTGTCTGTCTGTCTGTCTGTCTGTCTGGCATTGTCATCCAGAAATATCTAAAAAAAATATAACAAAAAATCAGTTTATTCTTTTAAATATATTTTTGTATATTCATTATATTTCTGTAACATCTGTCCATTGCAATCACATAGGAATTGACCTACAAGCCCATTTCTACTAACTGCTGTACTATACTCTATACTATAGAGTCTATAGGGTTGGCGCTTGGCCTAAGCCTGATGGAGCCAAACAGACCTGGGTATATTGATATGACACATATACTGTACAACATGCACTCGTTCACACACACATACACACACGCACGCACGCACACACACACACATGCACACACACACACACACAGACACGCATGCACGCACACACGCACACACACACACAGACGCGTGCAAGTGTGTACACACACACACACACACACACACACACACACACACACACACACACACACACACACACACACACACACACACACACACACACACACACACACACACACACACACACACACACACACACACTCAAGCAACACCACACAAGCCACACAAACACACACTGAGTCCCAGGAACGGAGAGCCCAGCTATTTCCACCAAACCATTTCCCTCCCAGATGAGAACCAGGGGGGAGTTTCTATTAATCTAGACCCAAATAAGCATAAAACACTCAGCGAGGGATTGAGTGATTTGTGCTTTAATGCAGCCCACAGAGTATTTGCAGTGGTGTTCTGCGGTAGGATTAGTAGTGTGAGCGCATTAGTGAAGCTGCATTACTGCTGTTTTATTTAACACAACAGCAAAAGACCAAAAATAAAAGCCTCTTAAAATATATTTAGCTGACCCCAGAGGCCAGGCCAGACAGAGACAAACGTACTTTGTTTTGTCCACTTTAAGACCTATGCTACAAACGCTCGTACACACACAAACACAAAAGGATGCCTACGTCTGTATATGCACACAAACGCGTGTGAGCGCACGCACACACACACACACACGCACAGTTCCCATGACACTCAACTTCCTGAGCTAAAAGTGTAATCTGGTAATCTGCAGAACGTCGCCCCTGAGCAGCATATGCTGTGCTCAGTAATATGGTGTCATATTAGTTAAGGCGATGATGGGGAAGAGTGGAGCATATGCAGAGACAGAGACAGCATCAACAGACTGAGAGCCCCACAGAGAGAGGACAGGATTAATGCAAAGAGACTGGCGAGAGTTAATGTGCTGCATCTGCAGATCTCTCTCCCTCTCTCTTTCTTTCTCTCTCTCTCTCTCTCTCTCTCTCTCTCTCTCTCTCACTCTCTCCATCTCTCTCTCTCCATCTCTCTCTCTCTCTCTCTCTCTCTCTCTCTCTCTCTCTCTCTCTCTCTCTCTCTCTATCTCTCTCTCTCTCTCTCTCTCCTCACATCAGCATTGATCACAGTACATCAGGAAAGTAAAGAGCAGCCCATCCATCAGTGCATGGCTCTGGGGTTGCTGTTGGAATACTAAAGGTCCTCTCCACTGACGCACGCACGCACACACACACACACACACACACACACACACACACACACACACACACACACACACACACACACACACACACACACACACACACACACACACACACACACACACACACACACACACACACACACACACACACACACACACACACACACACACACACACACACACACACACACACACACACACACACACACACACACACACACACACACACACACACACACACACACACACACTGTTTACCATAGCAACATTAACCTAAAGCAAAGGAGCTCAACCGGCAAAAGCAAATAATGCATCACGATGAATTATACAGTTATTCAAGAAGCATCTCAATTTCTTATCTCTAAATCAGTGTTTCCCCTATCACATATTCTATCAGTATTGTATATTTACAGTATTATTAAACAATATTGTGTGTATATTGTATCAGATATAACTTAACACAAATAACTGCCATATCTCAAGCTCCGTCCTCTTTTCTTGATCCTCCAAGGAAAGCACCAGTTGTGATTGGAGCATGGAGAAAATAGGGCGGGGCTTGAGACAGGTACATTTAGGAGATGGGTTGTCAATGTAGAATCAGATGAGGGACATTTTAACGTCATCGGGTCACGCTGCTAGCATAGCAAAGATGGCAGAGAAGGCTATAGTCACAAACAGAGCCTGAGTCAAGTCTGCTTGAGGGAAAGTCAGGGGCTCGCAAAAAAAAGGATTGCCTTTAACTAACAAAATTCTTAACTAATAGTCGATAACTTTATCGACTAATGGATTAATTGATTGCGATGAATCGTTGATCTAGGGAAGTTTGTTATTTAGGAACAAGAAGGAAATACTACCAATATGGATTCTGAATTTCTGTTTCCAGCTGTAAGCAGCATTCTCAAACAAGTGCCCAATTGGAACCCATTACAGTTTTGAGTGGCGACACACCGCAATTATGTACACGATGAATGTGATTCACTCCAATAATTCCATTGGTTTCATTCCAGTCTCTTTGGCAGTGGTTAGGGATCATTCAAGTTGTAATGCAAGTTGCCTGCAGCATGACAATGCACGGCCCCATGTTGCAAGGATCTGTACACAATTCCCGGAAGCTGAAAACATCCCAGTTCTTGCATGGCCTGCATACTCCCCGGACATGTCACCCACTGTGCATGTTTGGGATGCTCTGGATCGGAGTGTACGACAGTGCGTTCCAGTTCCTGCCAATATCCAGCAACTTCACACAGCCATTGAAGAGGAGTGGACCAACACTCCACAGGCCACAATCAACAACCTCATCAACTCCATGCTGTGGAGGAATATAACCGGATCAATGAATGTACTTAGTCAAATATAGACTTGTTTAAACACAGGTTTATTATACCCAAACAGGTACAAGTAGATCAAGAGTTATAGCTGGATGACTCAACGGAGACATTGGCCTGATGTGTCCCCAGGGAGCTCCCAGAATCCAGTGAGACGTAGGTCTTTATAGACCACCGTAACACTTCCGGGATTCTGAAATCAGGGAGGAGATTGCGGGGGGTGCATATGAATGAATGTGGACGAGAGCCGTGATGTAAGTGGTTGCCGATACGGCTGTGGGGGTGCTAGAGACATGATCGAATAGACGTTTATGCGCCTCGCTCTCCTGAACACGGCGTGACCCATAACTAATCGATCAGAACTAAATCGGCAGAGAAAAAGCCCATTTTAAAGCACCTATTCCGCTTGGACATGCGCAGAGTGCCCATGGAGTCTGGACGACGCGAGATGACGCTCGAATGAATGTGGACTGTTCCATCAGAGGGGGGAGCTTCGATGGTCATGTAAGTGGCTACAGACCGCTGCACTTAAATATAAACATTAGTCTACCTGGAGACTCAATGAGGTAATTGTAGATGTCGCCATAAGACACGTCTGGCCATTTAGTGGGATAATTTTTTCATTATCCTGTTCGGCTGGCCACCGAAGCTCCCCCCTCTGATAGAACGGTCCACATTCATTCGAGCGTCATCTCGCGTCGTCCAGACTCCATGGGCACTCTGCGCATGTCCAAGCGGAATAGGTGCTTTAAAATGGGCTTTTTCTCTGCCGATTTAGTTCTGATCGATTAGTTATGAGTCACGCCGTGTTCAGGAGAGCGAGGCGCATAAACGTCTATTCGATCATGTCTCTAGCACCCCCACAGCCGTATCGGCAACCACTTCCATCATGGCTCTCGTCCACATCCATTCATTTGACCCCCCCGCAATCTCCTCCTTGATTTCAATGTAACGCGGAAGTGTAGTGGTCTATAGTGGAGAGAAAGGGATTCTGGGTAGAATGGCTCAGATATTGGATTGGAGGGGGGCCGGGAGGGGGGAGGGGTGAGTTAGAAAGGGAGGGGGGGTATCAGGTGAGAGACAAAGGTGGATGAATGGGGGAGGGCTAGAACATGACTGGGAGATTGTTTGGGGGAGGGGGGGGGGGAGGCATTATTCCACAATATGAAGGAGATATGTTGCACTGTGTGAGGCAAATGGTGGCCACACCAGATATTGCCTGGTTTTCTGACCCTGCACATGTGTGAAATCCATAGTTCAGTGCCTAATAAATGTCTCTTTTCAAGATAAAACTGCACATTTTAGTGTGGCCTTTTATTGTGAGCTGCCTGAGGCCCCTGTGCCTGTGCAATAGTCATGCTGTCTAATCAGCATCTTGATATGCCACACCTGTCAGGTGGATGGATGATCTCGGCAAAGGAGAAGTGCTCACTAGCACAGATTTAAACAAGTTTGTGAACAACATTTGAGAGAAATAGGCCTTTTGTGTACATAGGCCTATGTACATCTAGTCTTAGATCTTTGATTTCAACTCGTGAAAAATTGGAGCAAAAACAAAAGTGTTGTGTTTATAGTTTTGTTCAGTAGGCCTATATATATGTTTATATTCCTGCATATTTCTGTTTATATATTTATTGATGTTTATATACACACTGTATATACTATATCTATATCTGTATATATCCCATACCTACTCGTATTAGTTATACCACTGGACAGTATGGTAGTGTATTTACACTTGTATTACTCATAATGTAATAATACTGTACAAACATCAGATCAGCATATTACTCATTCTAAGCTTCATTATATACCGTATATTCAACTTAATCGCTTGTTTACATTTATTCACACTGTATATAGTTAATCCACTTTACTGTTACCTTGCACTCTGGTTAGATTATCTAACTCTTATTTTAATTGTACTGTACTTGTGCTGTACGATGACAACAAATCTGAATCTAATCAAATCTAATCTGATGCCTTTTCATGATGATAGCACCAAGTACTTTGTAAACATGAGCCATATTATTCTTTTGGGGGCACATCTAGTAACATAATCATTTTTAAATTTTTATGTTACCCACAGCTTCTGTAGTGGGGGGCGACAGTGGCTCAGGAGGTAGAGCAGTCATCTGGTGATCGAAAGGTTCCCAGTTCGATTCCTGCTCCTCCTGGGCAGTGTATCGAAATGTCCTTGAGCAAGACACTTAACCCCTAATTGCTCCCAATGAGTAGGTTGGCACCTTGCATGGTCGCCTCCGCCATCAGTGTCTGAATGTGTGAGAGTGAATGTAACAAACATTTTAAAGCACTTTGGATAAAAGCTACTATATACAGTAAATGCACCATTTACAATTTCACCAGTCGGTATTTTCTGGTAATTTTCTGAGGCGACCACTACTGTCTATATACAGAGGCGACATTTCTATAAAACGAAACACTCATTCTGAATGTAAACCATTTTCAAAACACACAAGTTCTGTTAGAGGAGGAAGCTTCCTGTGAGGCAGACGGTACACGTGTGTTCCCTGTGCACGCTAAGCTGTTACGTAGGACCAGGATGTCCCATTCATTATTCACACCGCTTCAGGCGTGTCTGCTCCGCTGGGAGACCTCTATGGAAAGACTCACGGAAGACAGCGGCGATCACGCAGGAACTATAGAGTTACAGTATGGCAGACGAGAGGGCCATAGGCACGGGGGAGAGGAATGTGGCTGGATGGCGACGTAGCAGTCACATTCACTGATGTGATGTGACATATCAATATCGGTTGACATAGGCAATATTGATATGTCTGATATGGAGATGGCAGTTTAGCCTCTAATAGCTCCAGCTCTCTCCCTCTCCTCTGATAACCGCATCCACTCCTTTTCAGCTTCACACGCAAACAGTTACACACAGTTACACCTGGAGGCCACCCAATAAAAGCAGTCTTGTTCACCTGTCCTACAGTATACTGTAAAAGGAACACGCCAACATTTTGGGAAACGTGCAGCCAGAAACGTGCAGCTTTCTACTATACGCACAGAGAGAAGACTGGTATCTATCTTCTTGACTCTCTCTGGAGAAGACGATGAGCTAATCTCCCAAAATGTTGGCATGTTCTTTTAATGCCTTGTCTCCATTAGCAATCTTCAGCCAGCCATGGCCTAGCATGGTATGGTATGGTATGGCATGGCTAAGTTTGTGTCTCCATTGTGTTTATTGCAAACTCTCTGGTTGCTAGGCATCCTTTAAAAATCCACCTAAACCATGATGATACAACAGTCCCAGCCAGCTTTGGCCAGGGTGGGGGGGGGGGGGGGGGGGGGGGGGGGGGGGGCGACAGTGACTCAGGAGGTAGAGTGTTCATCTGGTAATCGGAAGGCTCCCGGGCTGGATTCCCGCTCCTCTCGGGCAGTGTGTCGAAGTGTCCTTGAGCAAGACACTTGACCCCTAATTGCTCCCGATGAGCAGATAAAAGTGGATTTTTACCATTTTGTGAAAGGTGGCTGTCTCAGCCGGTGTCCAGCCAGGTTTGGCCAGATTCTAAAGACACTCACTGTGCGCCAGGCAGGCCACAGCACAGCTAAACCCTGGCTAGCAAAGACAATAGAAACGCTCACTGTGTGCCAGGCAGGCCACAGCACGGCTAAATCCTGGCTAGTAAAGACAAGGCATAAGTCACAGATGGCAGCACCACCGCTGGGACAGTTGGGGGTTAAGTGCTTTACAAGCATATAGCTACAGTGTGAATGCTTTGCTAACCATTCAAGGCAAGGGCCAACTAATAGGGGCTACATCTGAGGTATTGAGGTATTGTTCGACTAATCACAAGTTTAAAGTTAAGGTGAGACAGCACCCCCTAATAGGGAAAACAAATACTTGAATAGATATCACTATGAAACTTTCCCAGTTTGTTATGTACTATAGGCCCTATAAACTAAGAAAAATATATTACAAGTTTTCTGAATTTTATGTTTATATATGCAAATGAGGCACTTCCTCCATTACATATGCACATATTTGCATGTAACAGTATCGCCAAGACTCACATCACCAAAATGGATAATGCCAGATTCAAAAACTTCATGGTTTCATTTTGTTGATACATTCAAAACGAAACTTTTTATAGAAATACTTTGCGGCTATGTCCTCTTATCAGCCCATACATCAGGAAATACTGTCTACTGTCATAAAAAAAATATTTTTCGCCTAGTTTTGGTATAAAATGTACTATAAACCCGGCTAAGAATGACATATATCAACAAGAAATATGGAATGTTTGGTGTGTGTATTGTACTAGGGAAATGGAGTTCCAACTCTTTATGTGTAAGTAAAATGCATAAAAACTAGTTTTTCAGAAAACAACCTCAAGTATTGTAAAATGCCATACATTTTTATTTGAAACAGCTATTTACAAGCACAACACCCAATCAAACCATTAGTAATAGACAACCTAAACACATGCCTGATAACTGAATAATAATAATAATAATAATAATAATAATAATAATAATAATAATAATAATAATAATAATAATAATAATAATAATAATAATAATAATAATAATAATAATAATAATAATAATAATAATAATAATAATAATAATAATAATAATAATAATAATAATAATAATAATAATAATAATAATAATAATAATAATAATAATAATAATAATAATAATAATAATAATAATAATAATAATAATAATAATAATAATAATAATAATAATAATAATAATAATAATAATAATAATGTTATTGAACTGAACAGAACTACATACAGGCTACAAACAGTGTAGTAGGTGTAGTACCCTCTAATAGGCAAAAACAAATTTGAATAGATATCACTATGAGACTTTCCCAGTTTGTTATGTACATATAAACTAAGAAAAAATATATTGCAAGTTTTCTGAATTTTATGTTTATATATGCAAATGAGGCACTTCCCCATTAAATATGTGCACATGCAATCAGGCAAAATTAAGTCAAATAAACAACTAAATGTGTGTTATTGAAATTTTATTCTCACTAGTTTCATAGAAGACATGTTTAGGAAGCAAAATATAACAAAATCTCAATATCGTCGAAAAAATGCAAAAAGGCAATTTTGGGGGTGCTGTCTCGCCTTAAGTGCCTTTCACACCTACCCCGAACCGCCAGTAACCCTAGACAGGTACTAAATTATTGAACAGAAAGGGATATTGCATCAGTAAAATGCAAGTGATATCGATATGAAATGTCCATATGCCTGTGTCTACAATGTAGAATGTGATTATCATAATCAGTCCCAGTCGTTCCTGGATACAAGCACAGTCCAAAATGGTCCAAACAAAATCATGTGAAAAATGTCAGAAGGTAATGTCCACTCTTTCATTTCCTTTGCAGTCATTAAAATGGGCCGGACAGTCACACAGACTGTCCACGCTATTTCACTCCACTTGGCCCTTGCCTCCTTCGCTCCGTGGATAATCCCCACGGAAAACTGAACGTTGTACTCTCACATCAAGAAATGTCACCCGGTCCTTCGATACTGTAGGTCAAGTTCACTCCGGTGGTCTCCGGGGGGGTGGGGGGGGGGGGCAGCGTAGAGTAAGTGGTCCATGTGCTCAGTCACTTCAAACCCAAAGCCGTGACCCGGGACACCGCATATACGTCCGTCCCTTTCATTCTTGGCCTTCGGAAATGGAGACAGAATTTGACGGGGGGAAGTGGGACAGTAGTAGAAAGTGCCTCTTTGCACTGCTGCAAAGGCAAGCGCTACCGGAGTCTCTTGGCCAGTACAGAGAGACTCTAAAGGACAAATGTCTCGGGGTCTTGGCCAAGATTGCAGTGACTGCTCTACGTGCACCACCGAGGCCATGGATCAGCTTCTTACCGTCTTCTGTCCGTGGTCTGTCAACATGGTTTGTGGTCTGTCAACGTGGTTTCATTGCTGGGTTAAGTACTTCTATTCTATTCACATAATATGCTTACTTCATATATCTATTCTATTCACATATATGCTTACCACTTGTATCTATTGCTATGTCCGCCCATTACAATCACGCAAGCTGTCTAACGCCTGTCCCGTCTCCCTGTCTCCCTGTGAGTTGCTGTCCCGGCGTGCCCTCCTGTCTCCCTGTCTCCGGCTGTCTCGTAGTGATGACCGGAGTGCTGGACGTCCCGCGATGATGATGGGGAGGTTGCGACCCTCTCTGCGCCACCCCCTATCTCCCTGTCTCTGGCTGTCTCAGAGCGATGACCGGAGTGTTGAACGACCCGTGATTAAGAGGGGGAGGACGCGACCCTCTTTGTGCCACCCCTGTGCCTCAAATAGATCCGCTATCAGCTCTATCTTTAATCTTTCAAAATGTTCAGTTGCTATCGCTATCAGCTCTATGTTAAATGTTTCAAAATGTTCAGTTGCTATTGCATGCACTCATCTGTGTTTCACTACACACATGAGTGCATGCTTACCAACTGTCCGTCTGCAACACTACTATCACGGACATCTAAGAAGGGAGATCCCCCCTTGAATGGCCCTTCTCCTGCACACTGCCTGTGGTGCATTTTTTCCTATTGCTAGGTTTTAGTGAGTTTTTCCTTACCTTCGCATGGGGTATGTCTGGGAGTGTTTGCATTCATTCATTTATTTTGCATTTATTTTAAATGTGTTGGACCTTATGGTGTTCTTGTTTTGTTCTTGACTTATTGTTATGTTTCTTCTTGACTTGTTTAAAGAAGACGTGTCCGGCCCATGGGGACATTAACACATCCTGCGCCATTCACGTCGTACAACAGGTTTCAAGTTCATACGAATTTTGCCAATAACAGCGTACGATGTTTTCTTTATCATTTTCGATACAAACTGCTCTGATCTATATATCACCCATACTACATAAATTATTTAACGTCGGTCACCCGTCGGTCACCCCCCTCCGTTCACCCGCGGATGATCAGGCATAACGTTTAGGACCATTTTTAATATAACGTTGATCGGTATCAAACGCCATTTGATAATCTAATATATGCATTTATGTCTATATCTCACGTTCTAGGAAATACTGCAGAAAACGATAAAAACATATTTATACTCTAGACGGTATTTTCGTATGAATGTGTGAATGAAAAAGTAAAACATTCCTACATCCTGAACGATAGCTAATCGATGTTGAATGGGCCATAGTAATGCCAATTTAGCAATACAATTAAAAAAGTTATAGCCCTGCAAAGAAGGTGAACATCTCCATAGACTTACAGTACTGGCAGAGAATGGTTTAGGATAATCAAAGTGGTGGCAGAGAATGTGTTAACGTGTGTTGTCGGGCCTTACAAATAAATTTGATTTGATTTGATTTGATTTGATCTATTTATTACAAAAATATTTGCAGTACCTCTCTACCTAATTTTTGCATTTTGGATTTAGTTTTTGCAATTTCTAAATTTTTTGTTTTGTATATTGTATATTGTATATATTTTGTATAGTGTTTGGTCTTTATTCTTTTCCTTTTTACCGTATGAAGCACAGTTTCAGGAGGGTCATACAGAACCAAGCATTTCACTATACTGTACATGTACCTTATATGTGACAAATAAAACAAAACTTGAACTTGATTCTCACATTGGCATCCTACAGTTGCCTACCCTCCTACTCGATCTCAAGAAAACCGAGGGTCCCTTGCGGTGATGTCGCTAAAAAAGTTCCATTCGTTTGAGGGTTTAGGGGTCAGTGTGCGATTAAACCAGAAATGGGATTCGGCCCTTGTAGTGGACTGCAGAAGAAGGCATTGTGAAGGCCCACCTCCTTCCCAACAAGTCCCAAAGCAAAGCACCGAACTTGCCTCTAATACCACTATATTGGTTATTCATAATTTAGGGCAGCTTTTCATCTCCTCTCCCTCATCGAGTGCTCACTTGAAAGGGCACCTCCTGCGCCTCAATGTGACTTTCATGTTAAATAAAGCGGAAAGAATTGCAGACGTGGAATTGGAATTATTTCAAATGGATGTATTGGCATAAAAGGCTGTAGCCTATGCATACTAAAGATACTGTACAAACACAAAGCAAAATGAGAAGAGAAAAACGAAACAAAAAATATAAAAAAATGCCAGACACCCACCAGGGCAAACACCTGGAGGACGAATTGGGTGTGAATGAATGAATGAATGAAAACTTTATTAACAGATTGCAGAATGGGTACAGTACAGTACAGCTCAATACATACAATTGTTAAGGGGATGCAGACCAGAGAAAGACTTTCGTCTTGGACATTGAATCACGTACGACAGACCCAAGGTTGAGTTCCTGTGTGGATGAAAAGGGAGTGGGTGATGGAGGTGGAGAGGAGACTAGGAGGAGACCGCCTGCTGTAGCTACTGTTCACCGGTAACTTCCGGTTCTAGCTGTCAGTCTTGGTAAGACAGGCTTTTGGGGGTTCCGGTTTTGAGATGGGTGGATAGGAGACCATTGAAAGAGCTCCCGGTCAAATAATATCGAGAAAGGGAAGTATAACCGTCTAAAACAAAATAAAAGGTGACAATTCAAAGATATAAGAGAAAAGGAAAGATGTCCACGAGAAAAAGTGAGAGAAATAAGACCCCAGAAGACGTACAAACACCGGAGGAAAGATCTAGACACGAAGAAATAGCTCAGGCGAGCGTGACGCAGGTAGGCAGGGACGGAGACCCCGTGGAGCCTGCCTGGTTAGCGAGGATACAAGCAATCATACTGGCTGGCCAGGAGCTACAAGCTAAGGCTAACCAAGAGCTACTAGCTAATGTGCAAGCTAACGCAAAAGCTATCCAAGCTATACGAGATAGCATACAAGCTAGCACACAAGCTAACACGAGGAACATACAAGCTGGTGCAATGGCTAACCAGGCGAGCACGCAGAATATTCAAGACAGTATTGATGGATTAAGGGCCGGCATCCAAGCTGAAATGCAGAGCACGTTGGCTAGCAAACAGGTAGCGCAGTAGCTAACCAGGAGCTACAAGCTAGCAAACAGGCTAACGCAATGGATATCCAAGCTAACACGCGGAACATCCAGGGCAACAGCGATGGACTCTGAGAGGAGTTGGAGAAGGGTTGGGGAATACAAGCTAACGTGGCGTTGGACCGCAGCGAGGCCTGGCTGGAGAAGAAGCTGCAAGCTAACATGGAAGTTATCACGGTGAAAATGAAGCAGCAAGGATACAAGCTAACGGGACGTGGGGCCGCAGCAAGGCCTGGTGGGCGAGGGAGCTACAAGCTAACATGGCCAACACGCGGACTGGACTCGATGCAAGGTGGGGTGTTCGGAGGAGCATGGAGGCTGGTTCGGGAGAGGCGAAACAGACGGCCCCCGGGGGAGGGACAGGGAGACGCTGGATACAAACGGACCAACCGGGACTCGGGCACCGAGGTCGGCCGGACCATCCGCACACGAGATGCAGGCGCGGAGGTCGCCTGGGCCGGCCAAGATGCGAACACGGAGGCCACACACACCAACCGGGACCCGAGCACCGAGATCAACCGGACCAGCCAGAACTCTAATAACGAAGTCTCACACACCAAGCAGGACTCGAGCACTGAGGTCATACACACCGACCAAGATTCAATACCACATATGCATATAATTAGATAGTGAATGGAGGCAATGATTCAAGACATACTGCAGACAACACACAGACCACTGGGAATACAGACAAGGTGAACACATTAGTTGGGGAAATGGAGACTTGACTCGGGACATATAATACAAATAATACGTACTAGACTAAACTATAGACACTAACACACAGGACACACAGCTAAGAGGACGGGGAACATGGGGAATCACATTCAGAGACCTGATCGGGAGCTCTGGGAATGTACTATCATATAAAAGATAAAAATTCAAATAAAATGTTGGACAATAATAGGGACATTGGAGAACCTTTTGGTGACGGGAGGGTTGAAAAAGAGACTCTCGTGGGTGAGCAAGGAAGCTCACGTGACTATCGGCCAGGTGGAGAAGAGAAGAGCGCCATGTTTGAAAGAAGACAGAGGTTAATGTTCTCCAGTGATACGTCTTTGAAAAAAGACAGAGGTTAATGTTCTCCCTCTGTGATACGTGTTTGAAAGAAGATAGAGGTTAATGTTCTCCCCCTGTGATATGTGTTTGAAAGAAGACAGAGGTTAATGGTCTCCCCCGGTGATATGTGGTTGAAAGAAGACAGAGGTTAATGTTCTCCCTCTGTGATAAGTGTTTGAAAGAAGACAGAGGTTAATGTTCTCCCCCTGTGATACGTGTTTGAAAAAGACAGAGGTTAATGTTCTCCCTCTGTGATACGTGTTTGAAAGAAGACAGAGGTTAATGTTCTCCCTCTGTGATACGTGTTTGAAAGAAGACAGAGGTTAATGTTCTCCCTCTGTGATACGTGTTTGAAAGAAGACAGAGGTTAATGTTCTCCCCCTGTGATACGTGTTTGAAAGAAGACAGAGGTTAATGTTCTCCCTCTGATACGTGTTTGAAAGAAGACAGAGGTTAATGTTCTCCCTCTGTGATACGTGTCACCTGATCTCGACCACCTTCTTACCACTACTCGATTATGGTGACTTACTCTATATGTATGCACCTGATCAGTACCTTAGAAAGCTTGATACTGTGTACCATTCTGCCTTACGCTTTGTCACGGGATGTGGAAATCGAGTGCACCATTGCACCCTATATACCATTGCAAGTTATCCATCTCTACAAATACGACGATTTTCTCGATGGCTCTCTCTGGTGCACAAAGCTCTGCTTAAACTGGTTCCCTCGTACCTAAGTGTGCTTCTGTGCACAAAGCAATATAAGTATGCCCTTCGTTCTCAAGCTGTTCTAACACTGGAAGTTCCCCATATGAGAACTGAATTGGGAAAAAGGGCTTTTAAATATGCTGCTCCTTCATCTTGGAACAAGATACAGGAGGACCTAAAATTACCAGGACTGGTCACCCTCGGAGAATTCAAAGCCATTTTAAAATCCTACGAACTCAGTTCCCTTGGTCAGTGCAACTGTTTTGATCATTTGCCTGTTTGATAACTTGCCTGAAATTGGAGCTTGATGTAAATGTTTTATCTGTATTTTATTGTGATGTTCTTTTTTATGTTGAAACTTTCTGCTGCCTTGCTTGGCCAGATCGCTCTTGGAAAAGAGATTTTAATCTCAATGATGCTTATCTGGTTAAATAAAGGATTTGATTGATTGATTGATTGAAAGAAGACAGAGGTTAATGTTCTCCCTCTGTGATACGTGTTTGAAAGAAGACAGAGGTTAATGTTCTCCCTCTCTGATACATGTTTGAAAGAAGACCGAGGTTAATGTTCTCCCCCTGTGATGTGTTTGAAAGAAGACAGAGGTTAATGTTCTCCCCCTGTGATATGTGGTTGAAAGAAGACAGAGGTTAATGTTCTCCCCCTGTGATATGTGTTTGAAAGAAGACAGTTTAATGTTCTCCCTCTGTGATGTGTTTGAAAGAAGACATAGGTTCTGTATCGTATAGCTCTCGCTCGGCGTCACTTTCTGCACTGTCCTCGCACACGTGCACACGCACTGAATAAAGACCACAATGTACCTTTAATCCCAATATTTGTCTGACCACACCCCTATCAGCTTACCCATATAAGCAGGGGTGGGGCCACCCACTCGCCTCCTTCTCGCTTTCACCACAAGGAAGTGCCTCGGTAGATCCCCACACTTGAAGTGATGTGATGGTAGGAGAAGAGTTGGAAAGCAAGGATACGTTGACATCATATCTTTATTTTCTCTCTCACTATTTTCGAGAAAATACGGCGATATTGTCTTCGTACTGGAGTGTCTGGAAGATGATGATCATTCTAAAAATCCTCCACCGGTTTTTGTATTGGGAGTTCGCGCCGCTACATGCTTTTCCAACTGCAGTCCTTGCTGTGTGCTGGTTGCGGTAAAGACACAGCTGGGCTGTAGGACGCGCCACTGTTGTGAAGAGCGGTGGGTTCCAGGTTTGGTGAGTTATGTTTTGCTGGCAGGCTCCACTTGTCTGTTAGTGCTATGGGGGCTAATTGACAATGTTTATGAAAACCGGCCCCAGGCTAGGGTCCTTTGTTCAGCCTCTTAGGCGACAGAAGACCTTGGTCTGAAGCCCATTATAGTTTTAACTAGTGGGCCGCGACCATTAACACTGGTGATCCCTGTGTTTTCTGGACGAGTGGATATCTCTCTGTCACCGTGTAGCCCCTTCTTTCATATCCAAATGAGAGTATTCCTTCACGAGGAGATATGGGCATAGCTGTTCGATAGCGGAAGATCTGTGTTCAAGTCAGCTACACAGGCCAGTTGGGTATTGTGCTGGCTCTGTCGGGTGTTGGTAAAATCACCGTTGTAAAACTGTGTTAACATCTTGTTTCTCTTTTCTCTTAAAAAGTGAGGAGGGTTTCAGAACGGCGGCCTGTCTGGGTGAGTGTTGTATCATTGTGTAGCCAGTCAGCTGTTAGCTGCGGCGTTAGCCTGCTGTGATCACTGTGTGACCTACCTAGGTTGGGCCTACTGTTAGCCAGTCAGCTGTTAGCTGCGGCGCTAGCCTGCTGTGATCACTAGGAAACGTTAGCTTGCTGCTATCGGCCAAGGCCCAGCGCGGGGTGGCTCCGGTTCCTTGTGCGCCGCCGCGAGCTCCCCTCTGGTCGCGTGCGCCGTTCGCTCTGCGTCTCGCGGGCAGGGGCAGTAGCGACCGACGGTTGGAGCGGCCGTTAGCTTAATGCTACTCTGTTGAACGTGCTTTGATTATAACATGTTTTAAACACTCTTGACTACGACGTCATCTTTGACAGAGGATGTTCGTCGAACCTGCCCTGGGCCAGGACGGCAAAGCCTGCGTCAACAAAGGGGACCGTAGCGACGGGTTGGAGCGGCGACGCTGCCCAGATCGAACAACACAGGACGGCTGTGTTTTCTACGGTGTCTTGAGACTGCACTTCGTTGATCTACGCTCCGGGTAGGCCAGGTCTGACCAGACCTTGTACACTTCTTCTGGCTTTCCCTTCTAAATGTTTTGTAAATAACGATGTTTTCCAAAACGAGTGTTACTGCACTACATTTAGGATACGACGCGAGTTGTGTGTGAATTGTCTTGTCACTAGGTATTTAGCTTCTCCGTGCAAATCGGGTTGTTGTTTCAGATGTGAAAATGATCTGGTTTGTTGTGTTGAGAAACATCATGTGTGTTTATATGTACTCACAACTAAGGGGGTTAACTAACCTATAAAGCTATGCTTAGTGACAAATGAGTAAAGAATATTCTTTTCTCAGCCTGTAATGACAATAATCAGTGTGTTCACATATTAACAGGTTTTCCTGTTTTAACTGGCCGTATTAAGGGTAAAGTAGGAGGATTGTGTTTCCCCCTGGTTCCCTGGGGACTTCTTCATCCTCCTATCAGAGTGGACATGCTGTTGCACTACATTGTGTCACTGTGTGGTAGGGATACGATGTAACCCTTAGCTTGATTGCTGAGGTTGTGCTAAATCTGCTGGAGTAACTTTATTTTCCTAAAAGAAAAGATTGTTGGTCGCTTTCATGTGTGCTTAGCAAGGCCTGTGGCCGATACTAATCGAGAATTATGTATTCTCTCATTATGAAAAACGGCGTTCCTCTGTAGAGTGTTTTTGCCATTTTTTATAGGTGATGATGGGTTGTGTGTGTCATGTGACCTACAACTGGGTTGGACTGGCCACAGAAGCACATGTGTAAGTTTGGACCGGGGCTCTTAGAGAGCCCTCTCTATTCTGTGTTTTTTCCTTAGTAAAAATCAGATAGCAGGTTAGCTCATGCGCTGTGTGAAGCTGTCAGACGCTTCATAGAGCTGACTATGACTGTGTCATACTCTCTTTTTGTCATTACATCGTATCATGGGTGTGGGGTCGTAAAGGGGTGAACTGGTAACCTTTCCTCTCCCCCTTTTTTCTGTTGGTCAGGGGTACACCCCCTGTCCTTCAAGGTTCCTGTCACGTTACGGTCCTGCACGTTACGGGGTGGGGGGGGGAGGGAGTTTCATGGTCCCACGGCCTGGAATATTGGGCGTGTGCACCGCAGAAATTCCCCCGCCATAGAGTACATCACTGTGCGCGTCTCTGTTGGTAGGACTTCCGTGTGCTGTTCAGGTCCATGTGATGGATCTGTTTCGGGGGGTGGTCAGGGCTCCTCCTCACCAAGCTCCTATTCGGGCCTTCTGTGAGTTGGGACTCCTCCTTCCATGTGAGGGAGCCTCCTTCAGAGTACAGAGCCTTCTCCTCAGATTGTCAAGGTGAGTGGACCCTCTAGAAGGAATCCTACTCTATTGTGTATGTATTCGATTCAATTCGATTATTGAGTGTGTATGGGTTCAGTGCCTCCTCCCCGGAGAGCCCTAAATCCAATTTTTTACGTGGCTCAAGGTGCAATATATTCTTTTCAATCTGTACAGCTCGCGTGGGAAGTCTCTCTGGGGATTCCCGTCTCCTTCCTATGGGAGGGTGGTGGGATGTAAAAATGTGAAAAATGTTTACCCCCGGCTGTGTAGACTGGGATACATACTGTTGGTGCTTCCTTCTTTTCTACTAAAAAGAGTTGGAGTTAGGAAGTGTCACACCCCTCTTGTCATTCCCCATGGCGCCTTGGGGATTCAATGACAGGTCTAAATAGCCTGTTCATTGATGTGGGTGTGTCCCGACGCACGTATAGTGCTAGCTCGGGGTGTTCTGTAAACAGGCGACTGACTGGCACGCCTTGGTTGCTTGAGGTTAAAACAGCGTTTTTATAAAGCAACTGGGATGGAGGTTTTTCCTCTTCCGACGACCAAATCCAACGACCTGGTTTTTGTCATCGACGGATTCTCGTTCATGTCTGGGGGATGATGACGGAATGGATCTGAACATATGTAGAGGGGTCTCACGCCCTGGGGGTGGGCCACCGGGCGCGGTTCGCCCGAACGTCTGGGTGGCGCCTTCTTTTCATGTTTAAGATCAACACGCATATCTGCCCCTTCTCCTGGAGTAGGCCTGTCGGCGTGGTTAGGGCACGGGACTGGTTCTGGTCACGCTGGTCCGGATCAGTTGAACCCGTTGTCCGCCGGGGATGCAGATCTGCTGTTCTGGTACCCTGAGGGACTTGGGCTTTTTTCTGGGGGAAAAATGCCAGGTTGGTCCGGGTGTCACAGGGTTAAGCACTATGGAGACCCTGGTTGGGTACATTTTTTACTCAGCACTGTCGTAATGGCTTACGGCCATGCCAACCTGTACACGCTCGATCTCGTCAGATCTCGGCCGCTACACAGGTTGGTCCTGGTTAGTACTTGGTTGGGAGACCGCCTGGGAATACCAAGTACGGTGTGCTTAGGGGCTGGTTCTCCATTCTTTTTTGCTCCTCTCTCACGCATGGCGAAGAGGGGCCTGTTGGGGTGGTCTTTGACCTCCTCTGGTGACCCTGTGCTTCCCGTATCACCGGGCCAGGTCCGAAGTAATGTTTCGTTGACCCGTAGGCCTGGGTTAACCCTTTTTTGAAAAACTGAAACACTTGTACTGCGGTATAGCCGGTGTATACTGCCCTGTCAAGGCAGACCGCAGTAACTTCAAAAAAGTGAAACTGAGAAAAATGGCTTTAAAGTTTTTTGACTTGCCATCCAAAATGTGTTATAGGTAGATAGATGATAGTACCCAGATTTAACATGTATTAATGAAGTAATCTTTTGGCATACAAAAATATGACATAATTATTTGAATTAACCCCCAAAAAGCAGATACTGCACTCTGCTGCACAGTTCCCTTAAATAATTATTCAGGTAATGTACAGGCAAAGTGCAGTAACTTCAAATACAATGTTGTTTTCCCTCCAGCTTTCATAACTTAAACTAGCCATTTTATTTGGATCATCATCATTCCAATATATTCAGGTGTTAAATTTCATTTTCAAAATGGCTAGGTTAAGTTATGAAAGCTGGAGGGAAAACAACATTTTATTTGAAGTTACTGCACTTTGCCTGTACATTACCTGTATAATTATTTAAGGGAACTGTGCAGCAGAGTGCAGTATCTGCTTTTTGGGGGTTAATTCAAATAATTATGTCATATTTTTGTATGCCTAAAGATTACTTCATTAATACATGTTACATCTGGGTACTATCATCTATCTACCTATAACACATTTTGGATGGCAAGTCAAAACACTTTAAAGCCATTTTTCACTGTTTGGAAGTTACTGCGGTCTGCCTGGTTTTTGAGTGTGATTTTGTAGTTACTGCAGTTTTTAAAACCCCATATCTCCAAAACTGAGCGACATTAACATCTGAAACTTGGTCACAAGATAAAACATTTATTGACAAGTTCAATTTCACTCATAACTCAATTCTGACTTTTTTTGAGTTACTGCGGTCTGCCTTGACAGGGCAGTATACCCGCAGGTGTGTTTTGGAGTTTTTTCTTGAGGGGTTATAGGAACGACCACCGCATTGGGTAACACCAAGGTGGTTGATTCCCTGGTGTGTTGGAGCGGTGTCAACTCCCGGGTTCACCATCACAGTCTCTGGAGCGTAACAGTAAGAAGCATTTTGTATGAAAGTATTCTGTACTTCTGTATGACAACTATTAAAGAAACTTGAAACTTGAAACTTGAGGGTGCCCCTGCACGTTCATGACGTCTGCCAATCGTGTCAGCCTTCTCTGCCTCAACCCCTCTGGGTGGGTTTTTTTTAAATGGAGGCTTGGTAATGCAACACCGCCAGCTTCCGCCCCTTCCGCCGGAGCGGCTGTGTTCAGCTGTCCCCTCTGGCGCCTGTCTCGTCCGCAGTCTCCAGGCTAGGGTTAATAGCCTGTTGCCTGGTTTTTCCCCGGTGCGCTGCCTGCTTCCGTTGGTTAACCTTTTTTGTGTGCTTACGGCCATGCTGACTGCCTGTTCTGCAGGGTCAGTGTGCCAGGCGGTGTACTATTGGGGGGACAGGGCCCGCTCGGCTGAGGGGCCTTTGTCCGAATACGCTGGCGATGTGGGGGGCGGGGTCACTAAGTGCCCACCTGGTGGGGTCTTGATGCTGGCATCATGGACTTCTCCGGGCCCCCGTTCCAGGGGGTCCAGTCCCTTTGGTGGGTCTGGGTCTTCCTTCGCGCTCCGCTGCTACGGCCTTGCCACGGGGTTGGGTTTGCCCTTGACCCCGTGATTCTGGGGGCAGTAACGAGGTTGTTTCCTCCGTTCGTTCCCGGGTGGCATGCGGGTTGTGCGTCTGTGTAGTCGTGGGGTCAAGCCACGGCTGCTCACCCTGTGCGTTGAGTTGCTTGAGTGCCTCTTCGCACGGTCGGGTCCGTCGCCCTCCCGTGGGTGCCCTCCATTAGGGTGGGTCGGGGGGGCTCGGCCCTCCCTGTTCTGATGGTTGTGGGGGGCTTTCAGCGGGGTGTATTTGTCGGCCGATGGCTCTCGCTCAGCCTCCCTTGTGCAGAAAGTGACGCCGAGCGAGAGCTATACGATACAGAACGTTAGGTTATGACTATAACCAAGTTCTGTTAGTATAGCGACGCTCGGCGTCCAACGCCGCTGCAGCCCATGATCTCGCCTTGTGGTGAAAGCTTGGGAAGGAGGCGAGTGGGTGGCCCCACCCCTGCTTATATGGGTAAGCTGATAGGGGTGTGGTCAGACAAATATTGGGATTAAAGGTACATTGTGGTCTTTATTCAGTGCGTGTGCACGTGTGCGAGGACAGTGCAGAAAGTGACGCCGAGCGTCGCTATACTAACAGAACTTGGTTATAGTCATAACCTAACGTTAATGTTCTCCAGTTATACGTGTTTGAAAGAAGACAGAGGTTAACCTCTTAACACATCAAGTGCCGTTAACGTAGATCTACGTTTCTGTGGCCCAGCGGTTGCCAGAAACCTAGATCTACGTCCGCAACGGTCCGATACCACCGCTATTGCACTCCTTTTAACGATGTGGTTTGTTTTCTCGGCCGAGCTGCACCGTGCAGGGTCTAAATACTACGGCAAGACAAGCGCTTATAACGATGCATCGACTTTTTTAGCATGGTGTTCTGTATCGTTAGTGGCTTAGCTTGGCATCACACTGCACTATCTCGCGTACGTGCACGCGTACTGAATAAACCACAAATGTACCTCTAATACCAGTATTAGTCTGACCACACCCCTCATCAGCTTACCTTCATAAGCAGGTGTGTGGTCACCTGCTCTCCTCCTTCTCGCTTTCACCACAAGGAAGAAGTGCCTCGGTAGATCCCCACACTTGACACCATGATGGAAGAAATTGGATTAGGAACAGCTTGGGAAACAAGGATACGTTGACATCATATCTTTATTTTCTCTCTCACTATTTTTCGAGAAAATACGGCGATATTGTCTTCGTACTGGAGTGTCTAGAAGATGATGATCATTCTAAAAACCCTCCACCGGTTTTCGTATTGGGAGCACGCCGCTGCATGCTTCTCAACTGCAGTTCCTTGCTGTGTTTGTTGGGGTGAAACCTGTCAGGCCACAGCTGAACTGTCGGACATGCCGCTGTTGTGAGAAGCGGTGCGTTCCAGGTTGGGTGAGTAGTGTTTGCTGGCGGGCTCCACTTGTCTGTTAGTGCTATGGGGGCTACTTGACAAAGTTTATGGAAACCGGCCCCAGGCTAGGGTCCTTTGTTTAGCCGCCTAGGCGACAGAAGGCCTTGGTCTGGAGACCATTATAGTTTTAACTAGTGGGCCGCGACCATTGACACTGGTGATCCCTGTGTGTTCTGGACGAGTGGATTCTCTCTGTCACCGTGTTAAGGCCCCATCTTTCATATCCAAATGAGAGTATTCCTTCACGAGGGGATATGTGCATGTAATGTGCGATAGCGGCAGATTCATGTTCAAAGTCAGCTATACAGGCCAGTTGGTACTGTGCTGATTCCGCCGGATGTGGAAAGTCACCGTTGTGAAGCGGTGTTGACGTCTTGTTTTCTCTTTTCTCTTAAAAAGTGAGGAGAGGTTCAGAACGGCGGCCTGTCTGGGTGAGTGTTATGTCATTGTTTACATGTTCATAGCTTACGGTTAGCCAGTCAGCTGTTAACTGCTGCGTTAGCCTGCTGGATCGCTGCATGGCCTGCTTAAGGCCTACTATTAGCCAGTCAGCTGTTAGCTGCGGGGCTAGCATGTCGTGGTCGCTAGGTAACGTTAGCTTGCTGCTATGGCCATGGCTGGCGCGGGGTAGCTTAGCTTCTCGCGCGCCGCCGGGAGCTCGCTTCTGATCGCCGTTAGCTTGATGCTATTCTGTTGAACGTGCTTTGATTTTAACATGTTTTACACTCTTGACCGCGACGTCATCCTTGACAGGGGATGTTTCGTCGACCCTGCCCTGAACCTGGACGGGGGTTGCGTCAACAAAGAGGACTGTAGCGACTGGTTGGAGCGGCGACGCTGCCCGGATCGAACAACACAGGACGGCTGTGTTCTACGGTGTCTTGTGACTGCACTTCGCTGATCTGCGTTCCGGGTAGGAACGGGGTTGACCAGACCTCATAAACACGTCTTCTGGTTTTACTTTGCTAAATGTATTGTGAATAACGGTGTTTTTTCCCAAAACGTGTGTTGTTGCAATGCATTTAGGATACGTTGCGGGTTATGTGTGAGCTGTTTTTGTCACTGGCAGTTAGCCTCTGGGTGGGTTTTTTTTAAATGGAGGCTTGGTAATGCAACACCGCCAGCTTACGCCCCTTCCGCCGGAGCGGCTGTGTTCAGCTGTCCCCTCTGGCGCCTGTCTCGTCCGCAGTCTCCAGGCTAGGGTTAATAGCCTGTTGCCTGGTTTTTCCCCGGTGCGCTGCCTGCTTCCGTTGGTTAACCTTTTTTGTGTGCTTACGGCCATGCTGACTGCCTGTTCTGCAGGGTCAGTGTGCCAGGCGGTGTACTATTGGGGGGACAGGGCCCGCTCGGCTGAGGGGCCTTTGTCCGAATACGCTGGCGATGTGGGGGGCGGGGTCACTAAGTGCCCACCTGGTGGGGTCTTGATGCTGGCATCATGGACTTCTCCGGGCCCCCGTTCCAGGGGGTCCAGTCCCTTTGGTGGGTCTGGGTCTTCCTTCGCGCTCCGCTGCTACGGCCTTGCCACGGGGTTGGGTTTGCCCTTGACCCCGTGATTCTGGGGGCAGTAACAAGGTTGTTTCCTCCGTTCGTTCCCGGGTGGCACGCGGGTTGTGCGTCTGTGTAGTCGTGGGGTCAAGCCACGGCTGCTCACCCTGTGCGTTGAGTTGCTTGAGTGCCTCTTCGCACGGTCGGGTCCGTCGCCCTCCCGTGGGTGCCCTCCATTAGGGTGGGTCGGGGGGGCTCGGCCCTCCCTGTTCTGATGGTTGTGGGGGGCTTTCAGCGGGGTGTATTTGTCGGCCGATGGCTCTCGCTCAGCCTCCCTTGTGCAGAAAGTGACGCCGAGCGAGAGCTATACGATACAGAACGTTAGGTTATGACTATAACCAAGTTCTGTTAGTATAGCGACGCTCGGCGTCCAACGCCGCTGCAGCCCATGATCTCGCCTTGTGGTGAAAGCTTGGGAAGGAGGCGAGTGGGTGGCCCCACCCCTGCTTATATGGGTAAGCTGATAGGGGTGTGGTCAGACAAATATTGGGATTAAAGGTACATTGTGGTCTTTATTCAGTGCGTGTGCACGTGTGCGAGGACAGTGCAGAAAGTGACGCCGAGCGTCGCTATACTAACATAACTTGGTTATAGTCATAACCTAACGTTAATGTTCTCCAGTTATACGTGTTTGAAAGAAGACAGAGGTTAACCTCTTAACACATCAAGTGCCGTTAACGTAGATCTACGTTTCTGTGGCCCAGCGGTTGCCAGAAACCTAGATCTACGTCCGCAACGGTCCGATACCGCCGCTATTGCACTCCTTTTAACGATGTGGTTTGTTTTCTCGGCCGAGCTGCACCGTGCAGGGTCTAAATACTACGGCAAGACAAGCGCTTATAACGATGCATCGACTTTTTTAGCATGGTGTTCTGTATCGTTAGTGGCTTAGCTTGGCATCACACTGCACTATCTCGCGTACGTGCACGCGTACTGAATAAACCACAAATGTACCTCTAATACCAGTATTAGTCTGACCACACCCCTCATCAGCTTACCTTCATAAGCAGGTGTGTGGTCACCTGCTCTCCTCCTTCTCGCTTTCACCACAAGGAAGAAGTGCCTCGGTAGATCCCCACACTTGACACCATGATGGAAGAAATTGGATTAGGAACAGCTTGGGAAACAAGGATACGTTGACATCATATCTTTATTTTCTCTCTCACTATTTTTCGAGAAAATACGGCGATATTGTCTTCGTACTGGAGTGTCTAGAAGATGATGATCATTCTAAAAACCCTCCACCGGTTTTCGTATTGGGAGCACGCCGCTGCATGCTTCTCAACTGCAGTTCCTTGCTGTGTTTGTTGGGGTGAAACCTGTCAGGCCACAGCTGAACTGTCGGACATGCCGCTGTTGTGAGAAGCGGTGCGTTCCAGGTTGGGTGAGTAGTGTTTGCTGGCGGGCTCCACTTGTCTGTTAGTGCTATGGGGGCTACTTGACAAAGTTTATGGAAACCGGTCCCAGGCTAGGGTCCTTTGTTTAGCCGCCTAGGCGACAGAAGGCCTTGGTCTGGAGACCATTATAGTTTTAACTAGTGGGCCGCGACCATTGACACTGGTGATCCCTGTGTGTTCTGGACGAGTGGATTCTCTCTGTCACCGTGTTAAGGCCCCATCTTTCATATCCAAATGAGAGTATTCCTTCACGAGGGGATATGTGCATGTAATGTGCGATAGCGGCAGATTCATGTTCAAAGTCAGCTATACAGGCCAGTTGGTACTGTGCTGATTCCGCCGGATGTGGAAAGTCACCGTTGTGAAGCGGTGTTGACGTCTTGTTTTCTCTTTTCTCTTAAAAAGTGAGGAGAGGTTCAGAACGGCGGCCTGTCTGGGTGAGTGTTATGTCATTGTTTACATGTTCATAGCTTACGGTTAGCCA
Source organism: Notolepis coatsorum (assembly GCF_963971535.1). Classification (NCBI taxonomy): domain Eukaryota; kingdom Metazoa; phylum Chordata; class Actinopteri; order Aulopiformes; family Paralepididae; genus Notolepis; species Notolepis coatsorum. The sequence goes on from NC_140181.1 coordinate 74,762,102, forward strand.
GTCAGCTGTTAACTGCTGCGTTAGCCTGCTGGATCGCTGCATGGCCTGCTTAAGGCCTACTATTAGCCAGTCAGCTGTTAGCTGCGGGGCTAGCATGTCGTGGTCGCTAGGTAACGTTAGCTTGCTGCTATGGCCATGGCTGGCGCGGGGTAGCTTAGCTTCTCGCGCGCCGCCGGGAGCTCGCTTCTGATCGCCGTTAGCTTGATGCTATTCTGTTGAACGTGCTTTGATTTTAACATGTTTTACACTCTTGACCGCGACGTCATCCTTGACAGGGGATGTTTCGTCGACCCTGCCCTGAACCTGGACGGGGGTTGCGTCAACAAAGAGGACTGTAGCGACTGGTTGGAGCGGCGACGCTGCCCGGATCGAACAACACAGGACGGCTGTGTTCTACGGTGTCTTGTGACTGCACTTCGCTGATCTGCGTTCCGGGTAGGAACGGGGTTGACCAGACCTCATAAACACGTCTTCTGGTTTTACTTTGCTAAATGTATTGTGAATAACGGTGTTTTTTCCCAAAACGTGTGTTGTTGCAATGCATTTAGGATACGTTGCGGGTTATGTGTGAGCTGTTTTTGTCACTGGCAGTTAGCTTCTCCGTGCAGATCGTGATGTATTGATCTGGTTGTTGTGTGAGAAACATCATGGTGTTTATGTGTACCGTGTACTCACTACTAAGGCAACTAACCTATGAAGCTATGCTTGGTGACAAGTGAGTAAAAGAATGTTCTTTCTCAGACTGTAATGACAATGAACAGTGTGTTCACACATTAACAGGTTTTCCTGTTTTAACTGGCCGTATTGAGGGTAAAATAGGAGGATTGTGTTTTCCCCCCCGGTTCCCTGGGGACTTTATCACCTCCTATCAGACATGTTGTGCATTAATTGTGTCTTTTGTGTGGTAGGGATACGATGTAACTCTTAGCTTGATTGCTGAGGTTGTGCTAAATCAGCTGGAGAAACTTATTTCCTAAAGGGAAATTGGTTTGGTTGCTGTCATGTGTGCTTAGCAAGGCCTGTGGTCGATACTAATCAAGAATGATGTATTCTCTCATTGTGAAAAAAATCGGCGTTCCTCTGTTGAGTGTTTTTGCCATTTTTTGTAGGTGATGATGGGTTGTGTGTGTCATGTGACCTACAACTGGGTTGTACTGGCCACAGAAGCACATGTGTATGTTGGACCGGGGTTCTTAGAGCCCTCTCTATTCTGTGTTTTTCCTTAGTAAAAATCAGATAGCAGGTTAGCTCATGCGCTGTGTGGAGCTGTGAAACGCTTCATAGAGCTGACTATGACTGTGTCATATTCTCTTTTTGTCGTTACGTCGTATCATGGGTGTGGGGTCGTAAAGGGGTGAACTGGTAACCTTTCCTCTCCCCATTGTTCTGTCGGTCAGGGGTACACCCCCTGTCCTTCAAGGTTCCCGTCACGTGGCGGTTCGGCACGTTACGGGGGGGGGGGGGGGGGGGGGGGGGGGGAGGGAGTTCCTGGTCCCACGGCCTGGTATATTGGGCGTGTGCACCGCAGGAATTCCCCCGCCATAGAGTACGTCACCGTGCGCGTCTCTGTTGGTAGGACTTCCGTGTGCTGTTCAGGTCCATGTGATGGATCTGTTTTCAGGGGGGGTGGTCAGGGCTCCTCCTCACCAAGCGCCTATTCAGGCCTTCTGTGAGTTCGGACTCCTTCTTCCATGTGAGGAAGCCTCCATCAGAGTACAGAGCCTTCCTCCTCAGATTGTCAAAGTGAGTGGACCCTCTAGAAGGGTCCTTTTCTATTGTATGTATATTCGATTCAATTCGTTTATTGAGTGTGTATGGGTTCAGTGCCTCTTCCCCGGAGGCCCTAAAACCAGTTTTTTACATGGCTCGAGGTGCAATATATTCTTTTCAATCTGTACAGCTCGCGTGGGAAGTCTCTCTGGGGATCCCCGTCTCTTTCCTATGGGAGGGTGGTGGGATGTAAAAATGTGAACATTTTTTACCCCGGCTGTGTAGACTGGGATACATACTGTTGATGCTTCCTTCTTTCTATTCCAGAAGTGTTGGAGTTAGGGAGTGTCACACCCCTCTTGTCGTTCCCCTGGGCGCCTTGGGGATTCAATGACGGGTCTAAATAGCCTGTTCATTGATGGGGGTGTGTCCCGACGCACGTATAGTGCTAGCTCGCTGTAAACAGGCGATTGACTGGCACGCCTTGGTTGCTTGTGGTTGAAACAGCGTTTTTATAAAGCAACTGAGATGGGGGTTTTTCCTCTTCCGACGACCACATCCCATGACCTGGGTGGGTTGTCGACGGATTCTCGTTCATGTCTGGGGGATGATGACGGGATGGATCTGAACATATGTAGTGGGGTCTCACGCCCTTGGGGTGGGCCACCAGGCGCGGTTCGTCCGAACGTCTGGGTGGCGCCTTCTTTTCATGTTAAGATCAACACGCATATCTGCCCTTCTCCTGGAGTAGGCATGTCGGCGTGGTTAGGGCACGGGACTGGTTCTGGTCACGCTGGTCCAGATCAGTTGAACCCGTTGTCCGCCGGGGATGCAGATCTGCTGTTCTGGTACCCTGAGGGACTTGGGCTTTTTTCAGGGGGAAAAATGCCAGGTCGGTCTGGGTGTCACAGGGTTAAGCGCTATGGAGACCCTGGTTGGGTATGTTTTTACTCAGCACTGTCGTCATGGCTTACAGCCATGCCATTCTGTACGCGCTCGATCTCGTCGGATCTCGGCCGCTACACAGGTTGGTCCTGGTTAGTACTTGGTTGGGAGACCGCCGGGGAATACCAGGTACGGTGTGCTTAGGGGCTGGTTCTCCATTATTTTTCGCTCCTCTCTCACGCATGGCGAAGAGGGGCCTGTGGGGGTGGTTTTTTGACCTCCTCTGGTGACCCTGTGCTTCCCGTACCGCCAGGCCCGGTCCGAAGTGATGTTTGCGACCCGTAGGCCTGGGTTAACCCTTTTTGGAAACTGAAACACTTGTACTGCGGTATAGCCGGTGTATACCCGCAGGTGTGTTTTGGAGTTTTTTCTTGAGGGGTTATAGGAACAACCACCGCATTGGGTAACACCGAGGTGGTTGATTCCCTGGTGTGTTGGAGCAGTGTCAACTCCCGGGTTCACCGTTTGAGGGTGCCCCTGCACGTTCATGACGTCTGCCAATCGTGTCAGCCTTCTCTGCCTCGACCCCTCTGGGTGGGGGTTGTTAAATGGAGGCTTGGTCATGCAACACCGCCAGCTTACGCTCCTTCCGCCGGGGCGGCTGTGTTCAGCTGTCCCCTCTGGCGCCTGTCTCGTCCGCAGTCTCCAGGCTAGGGTTAACAGCCTGTTGCCTGGTTTTTCCCCGGTGCGCTGCCTGCTTCCGTTGGTTAACCTTTTTTGTGTGCTTACGGCCATGCTGACTGCCTGTTTTGCAGGGTCAGTGTGCCAGGCGGTGTACTATTGGGGGGACGGGGCCCGCTCGGCTTACGGCCATACCGACCTGAACACGCCCGATCTCGTCCGATCTCGGAAGCTAAGCAGGTTCTGGCCTGGTTAGTACTTGGATGGGATTCCGCCTGGGAATACCAGGTACGGTAACTGAGGGGCCTTTGTCCGAATACGCTGGCGATGTGGGGGGCGGGGCACTACGTGCCCACCTGGTGGGGTCTTGATGCTGGCATCATGGACTTCTCCGGGCCCCCATTCTAGGGAGTCCAGTCCTTTTGGTGGGTCTGGGTCTTCCTTCGTGCTCCGCTGCTACGGCCTTGCCACGGGGTTGGGTTTGCCCTTGACCCCGTGATTCTGGGGGCAGTAACGAGGTTGTTCCTCCGTTCGTTCCCGGGTGGCATGCGGGTTGTGCGTGTGTGTAGTCGTGGGGTCAAGCCACGGTCTGCTCACCCTGTGCGTTGAGTTGCTTGAGTGCCTCTTCGCACGGTCGGGTCCGTCGCCCTCCCGTGACGTCCCTAATAGGGGGGCTACCCGCCATTAGGGGGGGTCGGGGGGGCTCGGCCCTCCCTGTTCTGATGGTTGTGGGGGGGCTGTCAGCGGGGTGTATTTGTCAGCCAGTGGCTCCGCTTGGCCTCCCTTGTGCAGTGTGATGCCAAGCTAAGCCACTAACGATACAGAACGATAGGTTATGACTATAACCAAGTTCTGTTAGTTAGGGGCGATGCTTGGCATCAGACGGCCGCTGCAGCCCTTGTCCTCACCTTGTGGTGAAAGCTTGGGAAGGAGGAGAGCAGGTGACCACACACCTGCTTATGAAGGTAAGCTGATGAGGGGTGTGGTCAGACTAATACTGGTATTAGAGGTACATTTGTGGTTTATTCAGTACGCGTGCACGTACGCGAGATAGTGCAGTGTGATGCCAAGCATCGCCCCTAACTAACAGAACTTGGTTATAGTCATAACCTATCGTTATTCACTGTCAAAGATGCAAAGAAAAATCATAATTCATATTCTCCTTTGTTTCATCACAATTTAAGCAAGCCTAGTAATAGACACAATATTTCTAACACTGGGAATACATTCCCTGAGGTCCGTATGTGACTAGCCATAGACAGTAGGGACTTGTTGAGGCATCTTCAATTTTTTTTTTTTTTTTTTTTTTTTACATATTATGAAAGTACAGATTCATACCTTCAAAATAAGCCATCACTTGAACATTTTGGTGGGATACTTTACAAGCTACTTCATATGAATCATGGTGATATCGCAAAATGTATTCAGAGAAAATGGCCTTGACAGTTTTACGCTTACAGTGTTAAAAAACTACAACCCTACCCAGAATGCATTGTAATCCATGGTCCCCCTCTCTCTGGGGGCAATTAACACCTGGCTGTGTTCTAGTCAGGCTCTTTTGTTATGACAATGACTCTGTCTTGTGGCACTGCAAACACAACACCCATAGAAGGAAAAGTAGTGATACCGTAAATCCTCAAATATAGGACGGGTCTTGTATTTACCTCAGCTGCAAAGAGCACCAGGCCTTTATTAGAGAGAGGCTTATATAAGAGGCAGGCCTTAATTTCACAAACTGGCCAATTGTAATTGTGATTGATTGATTGATTGATTTATTGATTTTATTTAGACATAAACATACAGATCACATGAGTATTTGCTTTGTCAGGGTGAAACTGTGGTGGATTAACGTAATTCACACACTGAAGTTGGAACTGTCTATAGGTTGCAGGGTCCGGGGACGATTTAGCGTGTGGTACCTTCTCGACTACCTCAGTCGAATCGAGTTGCATTGAACATTGATACAGTAACATGCAGTAGCTTTAGCTAACGCTATCATAGCCATCATGATCTGTAATGCCAACTGGACAATGCCAGCCCCGCCTGCCAACGCCATATAGATAGCGAACGTTAACGTTTGCAAACGAAGCCAACGTCATCCAGCCGCATATCTAGATATGACAACGTTCGTTAACGCTAAACTAACGCCAACGAGAGGGAAATGTTAATGTAGTCAGTGTAGCGGGAGGCAGCACTTAATTTGCATTGGCAAGAGTTTATCTCATTCTATATCACGGCACGACAAATTAAAAAAAAACTTTTTTTGCAACCTTGTATTGGAAGCCGGCCTGTATTTGTCTGCATGTATCAAACCCCCGGCTTATATAAGAGGCCTGTCCTTTATTCAAGTACCCTCCACTATTAGAGGATTTACAGTAGTTTATTTTAAAATGTGTGTGGTAGTGAAAGGTTAACCTTCTGTAGTGTGGTAGTTAAAAGTTAACCTTCTGTAGTGTGGTAGTGAAAGGTTAACCTTCTGTAGTGTGGTAGTGAAAGGTTAACCTTCTGTAGTGTGGTTGTGAAAGGTTAACCTTCTGTAGTGTGGTAGTGAAAGGTTAACCTTCTGTAGTGTGGTAGTGAAAGGATTATGTCTGTTTTAATTTAATACGTGGTCTTAAAATGGCAGTAGTGTACCAGAGCAGACTATTTTTAGACAAGTATTAGGCCTATATGGACCTAGTATTTATATAATGTATATACACTTGTCCTAATATACTAACCTACACTATAGCACTCAACACTTTGATGAACATTGTTACTCAGCTGATAGAGTTGTGCCCTTCCTGATGACTTGTTGTCGTACAGACCTTGAAAGTCTAAAAGTGGATAAAAGCGTCAGCAAAATGACTAAATGTAAATGTAAATGTAAACCTAGTATGTAGGGCTGGACGGTATGGTCAAAAATGTATATCACGGTATAATTTGAAGCATAGACGATAACGGTATATATCACGGTATATTCATTTATATTAAAATTTCTATATAAATGCTTCTGAAGGGGTAAAACACTTGTATGTCAGCTATTGCTGTACTCTTGTATTACTAGGACATATTTCACATAGTACAGAGGTATTTTAAGAACTTTTATTGTGCAAAACTTCCATCTCTGAAAAACCCTTTTTTCATGAAATACAATCAAATCAAGCGGCACAAAGTGAAAATAAAAACTACAGCAGGACAGGTGGTTTCTTTCCCTCAAACAACTCAAACACAATACAACTCCAACATAACTTAACTTTAGTGTACATGTTTGACAACGTAGAGAGAAAGAGATAGAGCGAGAGAGCGTGATGTAATAGGTTTCAGTTTGAGGTTTGAGCTTCCTAGGATGCCGTAGGTGATGATGTCACACCAGGATTGTCAACACACAGAGCTGGAAACGAGAGCAGCCCGATGGATAAAGCGATATAAAGAAATGAATAGCCAAATAAATGTGAAGTTATCTTTGAACCTCTGTTTTCAAGCCTCGTCAATATACCCCCCCCCTTTCCTCACTAATGGAACTGGTGCCGCAGAGTCACGTTAGAACGTTAGCTTAGTGGCTAACGTGAGTTAGCTTAGCGGCTAACGTTAGCCCGTTGCTGTGCTAAAGCAAGTCTCCTATCAGCCTCCTTAGCCAAATTGAAATGCCAAAACTATATGGAAAGGTCCGTGAACAAGTGGAGAAAAACTCAGTACAATTAAACACTATGCAACGCACCCAACCCCCCCCCCTTCTGTGAATGAGTTTACAAATCATGGAAGGACCGCATCATGGAATAAGGAAGGACCGCATTGACTTTCTGCATTATGACAACATGGATTTCTATGGAAAAAGGCTTGTGCCACATATTGTGGATGTTGCAATACAGTATAGTCTAATGCTGGAAGTGGAATAAATTCGCTTATGAATAAAGTGTGGAACGTAACTCAAGGAGTGCATCCTGAAAGGCGCGTTAATAGATTTGTTTATCTGGCTTACTGCCGCGAATTCAAGCCACGCAATAACAAAGCGCAACATTAAAATAAGGACAGCTGTTTACAAGTGGATGTTTAATGACAATAAAGCATAACAATGGGTCTCATTCCTGAACGAATTTACGACAAAAAATGTCCTCTTAGGCAGATTTCTGCCCATTTAAGACATATTAGGGCTGGTAGCGCAAGTCCCCAAATTTTCCTGAGATCAGATTTGAGCGTGGCTGAGAGCAGATTTAAGAGTGCTGAGGAGCACTCTTATGATTGATTGACTAATTGAAAATTGTATTAACTTGACAGACTGTGTTCTCATAGTGATTCCTTCATATTAACGCTACAGGCCTCCTTGGAATTAATTACTTAATCATAATTAAAATAAATATGACAATATTTGTACGATAAGAAATTACGCATTTGATGTCGGAAAAATAAATAATATGGATTCATCTGATCACAGGGCAGCTGCTTAACCATATCTGAACCAGCTATTTTGGACAAATGTATAATTACTTTAATTACTCAGATATTCAAACACAATTATGCAATTATTGTGAAATGATTGAAAATAATAATTATTTAATGCCTTCTGTGGAATTTGTATTTCTTATTTGTTACACATCTGTTTTAATGATTAATTATATACATTTGAAAGAATGCAGGTCAACATGCAATGTATCCCATTGATTGGTATACAATGGGACAGACATTTGTTTGATTGATTGATTGATTGAAAACTTTATTAACAGATTGCATAATGGGTACAGTACAGTACAGCTCAATTACATACAATTGTTAAGGGGATGCAGACCAGAGAAAGACTTTCATCTTATTTACATCAGGGTCCCCCATTTTCAATTCATCATAACATATATGACACACACAACATACAGATAGACAGTACTGCTACATCTATACATTTATGACATACCAGATTTGCAAATACAGTACTGTTTGTGAAACAAAAAGAGTCCAGAAAAGAGAGTATATACATTTGACGTAGAAACTGTTGGAGGAGGTTGGGTAGGTGGGGGGGGGGGGGGTAGGGGGGGGGGGCTGTACATTGGAGGTGGTTGGGTGGGGGGGGGGGGGGTTTGGTAGGAGGGGTGGGTGGGGTTGATATAGCTATAAACCTGCATTCCTTCGAATATATCATTAATCAATTAAACTTACATTGAAATAGACTATATAGCCTATATACACCAACACTGAAATGACAGTGGATAAATAAATAAATAAGAACTAAAGCTAATCGCATGGAAATAGCAAGTCTTGTGTGCGCCAGTATGGCCTACGTGTCTAATGAACAGTGGGTCTCATTCCCGAAAAATTTTCAAAGAGTTATTCTGGAAGACTTATCTTAGAACCACTGAGACAGAATCAATGACAAGTTCACTCTGAGTCCCCAACGTGCTGGTAATATGTCTTAAGTGGCTGAAACGGTTGCACAAATTATATGATCTGATATCTGCTTGGAGAATGGCATTCTGTCTTAAACTCGAAACGCGCGTTCCCGTTCCGGTCATTTGCATACAAAACAACGCCTCCAGAGATCCTTATAAGGCAACTAGTGACGCAGCTGTGTGAAAATGGAATGGCGGAAGTGCTTTGCGAGTCTTGCGAGCCATCAAAACTAGATTTGATTAATGTATTGGCATCATATACAGCTCGTGGTACACGCGCGCAGTACTGTATACAGTGTTGGGAAAGTTCACTTTCTACATGAACTAGTTCAGTTCACAGTTCAAAATTTTTAAAATGAACTAGCTCAGTTCATAGTTCATAATTCAAACTGTTGAACTAAAGTTTATGGTTTCAAAAATGAACTAATTTAGTTCTTTTTAGTTCTTTTTAGATTTTTTTTTTTTTATTATAGATTTTTCACGTACAGTTACTTACATTACAAAAACACACATTGGGACAAGGGGGGGGGGGTCCTCCAGTTCATCTCTATGCCATCATCCACACCATAAGCAAGCAAAAACAAAACAAAAAGAAAAACAAGCAAAAAGGAAAGCAGACCAAGACAGGCACTGTACAGTATTGCACTTGCCTCGAGCCCATTCACATGTAGACAATAGACATACATATATTTATTTTTTCCTATCCTAGGTCTGTCCATACAATGGGGCACTGGGCCTTTAGAAGGATCCGATACATTTCAGCAGGAAAATAGTCTAATAGTGGGGCCCACACCTCCTGAAAGGAAGCGTCGTTGCCTCTATGCAGGCCCGGACTGGCCATCGGGAGCACCGGGAGTTTTCCCGGTGGCCTGGCCTGCACAGATAAAAAAAAAAAAAAAAATATTATTTTTTTATTTTTTATTTTTTTGCCAGGCCATTGTTTCTAGTTGTGGCGGCGGCGCGGCGCGATAGTTAGATAACCTAGATGGGTGGGGAACAACCAGGATTTCACTGTCTGCGTCAGAGTTGGAGAACTATCTGACTCTCTCTCTCACGCGGATCACACACACACAATGGAGCCGTGCTGCCGCTTGTGATTGGTGGAGGCGGGACCAGGCGATACAACTGATTGACAGCGGAGGCGGCGAATGGAATGGCAGACGGCACTCAGATGCAGAATAACAGCCAGGCAATGAGCCAGGTAGTGAGGGACTCGGGAGAGATACAGTAGAGCGAAAGTCAATTAACGTTGATGTCAAGATGGACAGTGGAAGAAAGAGAAAGGGTGGAGGAGAGAGGGATAAAACAAAGAAAAAGAAAGGCCCTTACAGGAGAGAGTGGTTAACTGTATTATAATAGTAAATAGAAAAATATGTTGTGCTCTTGCTTTTTTCTTTTTGAAGGTGGAGAGAGTAGTGCCACAACAGTTTTATTTGAGGTCCATAACAGTACATTGTACTAAGCAATTGTTGGCTCATTAGTTTGTGATTCACATGCACTACAATTCACCAGAATGCAGGAAATTAAGTCTTTGTAACAAAAAAAATCCTGGTGGGGGACCCCCAGACCCCCCACTTAAAAAGTGGCCTGACTGGGTCTATATTTCACGCTATATCTCCCGGTATGAATTATTTCCCCAGTCCGGCCCTGCCTCTATGCATTGCACAGTGTCTTCCATGGGGTAGCATTTCCGGGCTGAAAGTAGAAGTTTATCAAATAGTTTGAATTGTAAACTCTGTTAAATGCATACGCCGACGTCTAGAGGTAGAGTCTGACTCTGACTCTGACTGAGCGAGTGCTGCTGCAGCTCTCGGCTTCTGCGCGCAGATTCCTCTGTTCCACTGCTTGTTGTGAGGAGGAGTCTGATGACGTAGCAGGGGGTGACAAGCGCGTTGCCAGATCGGGTGGTTTTACGCATAATTTTTAAGCCTGTTTACAGTGTCTTTTAACTGAGTTTTCGGCTGAAATGCATATGAAATATGGCACATCTTTGAACAGCGTTATAATAAAGTGCTGAGAATGAACGCACTTTTGAACTCCGTTACACAGGGCTGAGAATGAACGCGTTCTCAATTACGTTAATTTAGCGGATATACAGTACGTTCAGTTCAAGTTCGCCCAAAATACGAACGCGTTCATGAACGATCGTTCATTGAACGCGTTCAGGTACATCACTGACTGTATATGAATGAATGAATGAAATATAATATATAGCCTACGGCGGGCGTAATGAATGAACGCAGTATGGCTTATTATTCCATAATTAAGTTGTTATGGAATATTAATGCAGTCTATTTCCACCGATTAGCTTTAGTTCTTATTTATTTATCCACTGTCATTTCAGTGTTGGTGAGGCTATATAGTGTATTTCAATATAAGTTTAATTGATTAATGATATATTCGAAGGAATGCAGGTTTATAGCTATATCAACCCCCTCCAATGTACAGTAAATGACCAAGTATGGTTTTGTCAATATTCCAATGTACAGTTTTGCTTGTACAGTGTAAGTATATCCCCCACCCACCCCTCCTACCCAACCTCCTCCAACAGTTTCTACGTCAAATGTACTCTCTTTTCTGCACTCTTTTTGTATCACAAACAGTACTGTATTTGCAAATCTGGTATGTCATAAATGTATAGATGTAGCAGTACTGTCTATCTGTTTCGTGTGTGTCATATATGTTATGATGAATTGAAAATGGGGGACCCTGATGTAAACAAGACGAAAGTATTTCTCTGGTCTGCATCCCCTTATGTAATTGAGCTGTACTGTACTGTACCCATTCTGCAATCTGTTAATAAAGTTTTCAATCAATCAATCAATCAAACAAAGGTATTTTCTATTGTAAACCAATCAATGTGATACATTTCATGTTGACCTCCATTATTTCAAATGTATATAATTAATCATTAAAACAGATGTGTAACAAATAAGAAATACAAATTCCACAGAAGGCTCCAGAATGAACTCTGGTAGACCCCGGTTACATCAGTGAGAAGTAAAATGTAGAGTCAGAAATCCGTTCTCCCATTCACCCATTCATTGAGTCCAATCCAAAAGGGTGATTTACCATCTGGGAGACGATAGGGGGCGCTTTTTTCACATCTGAGCGCCGGCGGTGCCTGGATCTCCAACGGTAGGCTCGCTTGATGCAATATGATTTCAGAACGCTAATAAAAAAAAGAAAATAAAAAAAACGAGAATACTCGTGACGTGGCATTCAACGGTCGGGGGGTAAACCCGAGAAAAGCCGTGAGTGGCATACAAAGTGTTAAGAAAGGAGAGCTATCTTTGTGTGTGTTTCAACACCTCTCTAAGTACCTGCTTAATGCATGAATAACATGCACAGACAGACCACACCCAGCTTAAGCCCTCGTTTGTAGTCTTTCTCCCCCAGCATTGAGACACAATACTGTCGGACACATAACAATAATTAACTCATTTACAAGTTGTATTAAGTTTTGCAAATAAGGGAACAGAGCAATGACATTTCAAAGCAGTCAAAAAAGCTATATTTTGATTTTTTTCACATTTCTGAAGTGCAAAACATTTTCGCGTTTTCTGATGCTTGTATCTCGCCGCCACAAGTCGGATTTGGTCACGTCGAGTCACATATATGTCCCTAGATACCAATAACATGCAAATGGTCTTGTAGAAGTGGAGCAATCTTCCAATTACTTGGGTAGCCTATGTAATTTTCTGAAAATATGGTTAAGAGGTTAAACAAACATGTTTTTTCTCTGCATCCATGTTGATTCTGACCCATAATGCAATTAACTTAATTCTGGTCATGTGACCCATTACTCTCTGATTTACCGCATTTTAAAGCACAGCATCTTTTACTGAAATATTTGTGTATTTGAGATGTTAACCAGATGTTAGCTTTTAACCTCATATTTATATTGTATTTTAATTGTGTCCTAACAGCTTTACAAACTCAAATAATTTATTCATAACAGAAACATAAAACACATCAGGAAACATGTATCATCTTCTGAGGCAGCTACACTTGCATTAAATACAAGTGCACTGTTTCCCCCTTGCTCCTGCAGAAAGCCATGCTGTGCTACCTGATTGAAATGTCCTGGTGTAATAGCTGTGAAATAAAGTGAGAGTTGGAGAGTGAAAAGGAGGGAGGAAGAAAGAGAGTGTGTGTGTGTGTGTGTGTGTGTGTGTGTGTGTGTGTGTGTGTGTGTGTGTGTGTGTGTGTGTGTGTGTGTGTGTGTGTGTGTGTGTGTGTGTGTGTGTGTGTGTGTGTGTGTGTGAGAGAGAGAGAGAGAGAGAGAGAGAGAGAGAGAGAGAGAGAGAGAGATTGAGAGAGAGAGAGAGAGATAGAGAGGGAGAGAGAGAGGGAGAGACACAGAGAGTGGAGTGCTGCACCTCAAAGAGAGATTATTTTATTATGAACATAAATTTGGCCAGCTGATTATTTGGCACATCTCTTAACTATTTTACTGTCACTGTCTATCTCTCTTGTCTAATCGCTAACAATACTTTACGATATCGGTATCGTAAAGGACAGAGAGGGTAAGTAACTAATGTAACCGAGTGGATTTTAACCTGGGACCATAGGATCAACAGGCGGACGCACTAACCAGCTGAGCTAAAGGATCAGACCTGTTAGCTGGTACTGGTTGACTACAACCGACTCATCTGTAGTTTACAGTCGCCCTCCCCCCGAGAAGTGCTTGCGCCACCAATGTCCTTCACCTGATCTCAAACCTACCAAAGTCAGCCACACAAATCCGTGTCAATGTTCTTGACCTGGCATTCCATGCAACAAGGAAAACGTCTCCCTCCTACTTCCGGCCAATGGGCTCTAACTACACACCCTCAAGATCCCTACGCTTTGCATGCTCCAGCCACCTGAGAACCACTCCTCCTCGACCTCATTGAAACGAAGGAGGCTCCACAGTGATGGAACAGACTTCCCACCACAGTCAGGATAGCTGAAACACACCCAATGGTAAATGGTAAATGATGCATTTATATAGCGCTTATATCCTATGCGCTTTACCATTTTTGTTCCTCACATTCACCCACACATTCACACATCGATGGCGGAGGCAACCATGCAAGGTGCCGACCTGCACATTGGGAGCCATTAGGGGTTAAGTGTCTTGCTCAAGGACACTTCGACACGCTGGGGAATTTAACCGGGAACCTTCCGACTACCAGACGACTGCTCTACCTCCTGAGCCACTGTCACCCCCAATCTTCTGCCATCAACTAAAAACACACTTGTTCAATCAATATCTAAATAATAATAATAACCTTCGTACTGTCTTTACTACTATGTACCAAGATAAGATAAGATAAGATAAGACAAGATAAGATATTCCTTTATTGATCCCCTTGGGGAAATGCAGGCATCATAGCAGCAGGGGGGAGGGGGGGGGGGGGGGGGTACAGTATGAGCATGCTAATAGTGGAAAGACATAAATACAGGCAATAAAAAGTATAGTACGGTAGAATATATGCATATGAGCAAGTGTGATCAAAGGTGCAGATGAGGGTCTGTATTCCCTATCAGTTATATTATACATTACAATACATATGGTTACAATAAACACTATAATCTAAATATATACTATGAGTAAGTAAAGTATACAGTATATGTGCAGTATACATAAGGTACCCTAACAATCATATGTTATTGTCCGTGCAGTTTAGGTGGGAGTCAGACACACTGAGTGATCAGACATTCCTAGTAGTTCTCGAGTTCTGCTGCCGTTATCTCTCTGGGTGCTGGCAGTGGCCCCTGCCCACTGTTGTGGAGCCTGATGCCCGCTGGTAGGAAGGACTGGCCAAGGCGGTTAATGGTGTGTTGGGGGGGTATGAGTCTGTGGCTGAACGTGCTTCTCATCTTGACTAGCTCCTCATAGAGGGGGTGGGAGTGATTGTCCAGGATAGCGGCCAGCTTCCTTCTCATCCTCCTCTCCACCACCACCTCTAGTTTGACCAGCTCGACTCCCACCACGGAGCTAGCCTTCCTCACCAGCTTGTTCAGTTTGTTGGTGTCCCTTGAGTTGATGTAGCCCCCCCAGCATACCACAGCATAGAAGAGGACACTGCTACTACAGACTGGTAGAATGACTGCAGCAGTCTATTGTACATGTTGAAGGACCTGAGTCTCCTCAGGAAGAACAGCCTGCTCTGTCCCTTCCTGTAGAGGGCCTCTGTGTTGTCCGATCAGTCTAATTTATTGTTTAGGTTTACTCCAAGGAACTACTATGTCTATACTACTATGCACTCAAATTCAGCACTGCTAAACAAAATATACCTCTTACTGGACTTTTTGAAGAAGCAGTCTTTATTTATCATGCAGTGACACACACATGCGATGGGCGGCACACACAGGAACACACACATGCAATTTTTGGGTCGCTGATGAAATTTAGTCTCTGCGCTGGACCCATCCCGTCGTCATTTCCCCCAAGGGCAGCCGGGAGCAGATAAGGGCTGCGGTGTGGGGCCGTGCCCCGGGGACCAAAACAAGTGCTCCTGTCCGTCTTTGTCAGGGACGCGATAGTGTTAGCGATCTGTTGTGCATGTTTTTCCCTTGGGTGTATCTTATCGGAAGGGGAAACCCTTGCGAGCATGGGGAGAACATGCAAACTCCACACAGAAAGGCCCGGGAGATACCCCACCCGGGTAACGTGGTCCCCAAGCGGGAATCGAACCCTGGACCTTCTAGCTGTGAGGTGACAGTGTTAACCACTATACCACCATGCCTCCTTAGCTGCCGGAGGTGTACCCCGTGTTTGTACACAATTTGTAAGTCAATTTGGATAAAATCATCAGCTAAATGATAAAATGTAAATGTAATGGTAAGTAGCAAATAGGGTTAAAACAAATTATAATCTTAACCATTCCTTTAAGTAAAATGTCATGTAAGTAACAGTACTTTATGAGTACTGAGTACAGTTCCTATGCTACAGCTTTAGGAACCAGACAGTCGTACTTCCCTTGGTCTATACCACGTTGGCTGGCGAGCTAACAGCTAACGATTAGCACTAATGAATGTAATGAGAGGATATAGATGGGGTCATTTGATTCCCCAGCCAGTGGAAACTCTGCATTCACCCCAATTAGTACACACAACCAATAAGAGGCAATCTCAACCGTTTCCTCTCATGACCCTGAAAAACAAAGGGATAACTTTATAATAAGCTAATGTGGCCCGGCATGCATAGACTGGTTAACTGTGACTAATCTAATGATGATTTATATT
This sequence comes from Notolepis coatsorum, assembly GCF_963971535.1. NCBI lineage: Eukaryota > Metazoa > Chordata > Actinopteri > Aulopiformes > Paralepididae > Notolepis > Notolepis coatsorum. Next base: position 74,777,971 of record NC_140181.1, read on the forward strand.
TTTCCATTTTATACTATTTCACTTGATTAGTTGTTGAGAGAAGCCTAAAGGCTATAACTATTCATTATTTCTAGAGCTGCCCCTCCTAGTGCCACTGCCATGTTGAGAGTCACTGGGCTTGGTAGTGGTTTGTGGTTTGTGGTAGTGGACCCAAGTGCAGGACAACACAGGAGGCAGATGACATTGAAACCAACCGGTGGTGCATTTATTGCAGGATTGCCGGCAGACATACAGGACATGAAGACAAACTGACTGAACTGAAACTCGAAAACAAAACAATTACTAACACTAATAACTGGAACACGAGGCAGGAACACAGGGAACAGGGACACATGACCAGACAAAAACTGACAGAGGGGCGCTGATGTAAATACACAAGGGGAAATCAGTGAAAAGGGGCAACACCTGGGTAGGACACACAAGGGGCAATAATGAACAGATAAGACACAGCCGGGAGGACACAGGACAGCACGTGGGGAAACACTGAGGACATCTGCTGGACAAGGGGAGAAACACAAGGAGAGGGACAAGAGAGAGGGAGTGACGGGGACATGGTGGAGCAGAAGTCACAATTGTGACAGGGCCATTTACTTTGGGGTCATTACTGATTCATGCTTCCTTTCCACCTGCTCTATGGAAGGGAGAAGAGCAGAGAGGCGTGATGCGATAGGTGGCGACATCAAGATGGCAGCATGCAATTAGGGTAAGGAGAGAGACGCCAACCTGCCACACAGAGCCTAAATCCCAACAGAGTTGTTTTCTGTTTAGAGTCTGTGTCCATCTGTTTTAGTTAAAGCCGACCTCTGAGGTGACTCCCAGTTCCCCGCAGAAGGGCTTGTGCTGCCTGGGAGATGCAGATAACCGCTTGGACTCATCCGAGGACAAGAACACGCTGGGTGTTAGAATACAGACCACAGCATGTTTGTCAATGTTATCGTGATGCCAGAGATGTGCTTATCATTTTCCAGGAAATAATACAACTTGTGAAAGCCCAAAAAATAACTACAAACAAACTATAATAAGACAGTAGGTAGTGTTTTGCCGTATTTGCGACCACCTAAAATGATCTTGTAGCCCCGTGGAAAATCTACAGAACTACAGGGTTGAGAACCATTGCTGTAGAAGTCATCTACAAAAACACAGGCAAACGTCTGTCTGTCTGTCTGTCTGTCTGTCTGTCTGTCTGTCTGTCTGTCTGTCTGTCTGTCTGTCTGTCTGTCTGTCTGTCTGTCTGTCTGTCTGTCTGTCTGTCTGTCTGTCTGTCTGTCTGTCTGTCTGTCTGTCTGTCTGTCTGTCTGTATGTCTGTCTGTCTGTCTGTCTGTCTGTCTGTCTGTCTGTCTGTCTGTCTGCTGGTCTGTCAGTCTTACCCTGCCTGGTTCCTCTGGCATTCACAGTGAATCACTCTGTCTCATAGCAGAGTGCATCTCACAGTCGAGCATTAAATTACTCTACTCGTAGCTATTAATTTCCCTCAATTGGTAGACCAAGGAGAGAAATGAGAGCCCCGAATCCACCTCTCCTTGGTAGAAAAGAGCTGTGGGCTTTGCTACATTCTCTTTGCTCAATATCTCACCTGACAGACAGCTTGACAGGTGGTAACAAAAAAAAGTCTATCTCCAATCCCCCTAAATGCAGGCAAAATTACGTAGAGTAGGAATAAGCAGAGAATATTATCCTGAGACACACTCCAAAAGGCTGGAATGCCTGCAGCATATTATTAAACACAGTCCTAGTCCCCCTTAATAAGCACGGCATTAAAAACTCCTCCGACACGCGTGCTTCCAAGGACATTCTAATTGACGACGGGCAGTGTATGCAAATGTACCTCCTGGGAGTTTGTCAACAATACCTGGTCAGGCTAACGGCATAACGGTAAACAAATGGACAGATTAACAGGAACGGGCATCTCCGTGTTGTGAAGGTGATGTATGTAAGGAGGGGGTTGTGAATCCTTGAGCACAAGTGTGCACTCGCCATCCGTAGGGCTCCAGACAGCTACCTGGACCTGGTAATCCGGAGGTTCCTGGTTCGATTCCCGCTCCTCCCGGGCAGCGTGTCTATGTGTCCTTGAGCCAAGACACTTGACCCCTAATTGCTCCCGATGAGCAGGTTGGCACCTTGCACGGTTGCCTCCGCCGTCAGTGTGTGAAAGTGTGAGTGAATGGGTAAAATGTGAGGAACAACTTGTAAAGCGATTTGGATAAAAGCGCTATATAATTGCAGCCATTTACCATTTACACAGAATCAGGGGGGAAAGATGAACTGACTGAAACAAACAAATTA